>NC_063446.1:18236088-18559387 GCF_020379485.1 Brassica napus
ACTTACGCTAAGGGAATTTTTGCTGTTGGTTTCGATGTGAAAAGTTGAGAAATGAATGAAGAGGAGGCGAGTATTTAAAGAAGAGAACCGGATTTGATTTTCGAAACTGTTGCACACGTTTAGCGAAAATATCTCTGAAATCTCGGGAGTGGAGAGTTGAGAAACTTTCTCCGCAAGATCTCTCTTCTGTTGACTCGTTCTGATCCATTTCGAACAGACAAACTTCGTGTCGTTTTTAGACAAACTACGTGTCGTTTATTCACGAACGTCATTCTGTTTTTTAGAAATGAAATGGCAAAAATGTAGTGCTTAACTTGGTCCAAAAAGAATATTCATATTGGACCGGAGGCCCTCCACCAAGACCCATGACCCAAGACCCAAGCACAAGACCACGCCCACGCCCACGCCGAGCCGATAGGACGGCAGCGGCGGCGCGCGCGTGGAGAGACTTCCTCTCTCGTCGAGCCGTTTAACAACTCATAACACATGAACATATATATATTGCTCATCTCCTCTCTACTTCCCCGATGTGGGATGTTCTTAAGTTTCATTCATTTAACCCAACCAGGCTTTTTCCATGTGACTCGTAGGCCCATTTGTATTCACCTGCACATGAATAGAAATGACTCTAAATATATGCAGACTAAATGCAGACTCGATAGACTCTAAAAAAAAAATTAAACTTATTCTAATCCTGACTAGACTAGACAGACTTATCGATAGTGTTTGCGAAAAATTCACTGTGTTCAAGTTGGTGGCATTTTTAAGCCTTGAACCACTCATAGTTAATATCTGTCGGGTTTACTTTACCAAAAGGTGAACATGATGTCTTGAACCAACCAGTGTTTTATGTAAACCGAGACAACATGCATAACGCAGCTTCATTTTCTCGTAGAACTTAGTTCTCTATTGTGTTCATTGTGGCCCTGAACTATTCCTGGTTTTCATGAGTGAACTTAGAGAATATAGCCTTGCATTCATTCTCCTAGAAACGGCCCTATTTCACACTCATTAGGTGATTGACCATGAAAAGTATTGAGTAATACTCCGCTTTGGAAGCTATAGAATCGTTAAAAGCTTATGCTTATCCTTCTCACATTTGTTAGCACTTTTATCATCTTAGGAGCTGGGAAGAGACTACTTTGTCTCAAGTGCTTTAGTTAGATTCAGTTTGATTTTGTTTTCCCTTTGAACCTACGTCTTGGGATCTCCAGTCATGATAGGTAGGGTTGCAGTCAAGCATCCTCATTTGTTATAGGCTTTAAACCCATTACTTTTGATGATTTAGCAACAACATCTCGTGACAAACCTTTTGTAAATGGATCCGCTAGGTTGTCAGCCGATTTGATGTAGTCTATTGTGATTACACCAGTTGAGATAAGTTGTCTAATGGTTTTATTTCGTCTTCTGATGTGATGAGATTTACCATTGTAGAGATTACTCTGAGCCCGAGCTATAGCTGATTGACTATCACAATGTATGCGTATAGCTGGCACAGGTTTCTCCCACATAGGAATATCTTCCAAAAAATTTATAAGCCATTCAGCTTCTTCTGTTGCTTTGTCTAAGGCTATGAATTCAGATTCCATGGTTGATCTGGCTAACACTGTTTGTTTGGTAGATTTCCATGATATTGCTGCTCCTCCTAGTGTAAGTACATATTCACTTGTGGATTTTGCGTTTTTAGAATCTGATATCCAGTTAGCATCACTGTATCCTTCTAAAACTGCTGATTCTTTACCATAGTGAAGCCCAAAATCTTTTGTGTAGCGCAAGTAATTAAGTACTCTTGTTAAAGCTTTCCAGTGTGTATGACCTGTATTACTTGTATATCGACTAAGTATGTTTACTGCATGCGATAGATCTGGTCTCGTACAATTAGTCAAGTACATGAGACTTCCGATCACACGTGCATACTCGTTTTGTGACACCGCTTCACCTGAATTCTTTGTCAAGTGCATTTGGGGATCTAAAGGAGTTTTTGCCGTACTTTTAGAGTAATTTTTAAATCTCTCTAATATAGTTTGAGCATAATGAGATTGGGTTACGGTAATTCCGTTTGAGTTTCTTATAACTTTAACCCCGAGAATTACATCTACCAATCTCAAGTCTTTCATCTCAAATGTCCCTTTGAGCATGTTCTTTGTTTGATTGATAATGTCTTTATTTCTTCCAATAATGAGCATATCATCTACATATAGACATAGCAAAACATACGCATTTTTGGTAGTTTTGTAGTATATGCATTTGTCACATTCATTTATCTTGAAACCATTTGACATCATTGTATTGTCAAATTTTTCGTGCCATAGTTTAGGAGCTTGCTTAAGCCCATAAAGTGACTTTACAAGTCGACATACTTTGTCTTCCTGTCCGGGAACGACAAAACCTTCAGGTTCTTTCATGTAAATTTCCTCTTCTGAATCACCATTTAGAAAAGCTGTTTTTACATCCATTTGATTGATTTCTAGGTCTCTTAAGGTTGCGATTGCTATCATCAGTCTTATTGATGTTATTCTCGTTACTGGAGAATATGTATCAAAATAGTCCAAACCTTCCTTTCGTCGGAATCCTTGAACTGCAAGCCTAGATTTGTATTTTCCACCAGGTTTTCGTGTCATTATCCATTTATTTCCTAATGCTTTGCAGCCAGGTGGTAAATCTGTTATGTACCATGTATAATTTTGCATAACAGAATCAAATTCACTTCTGACAGCTTCGTTCCAAAATGGAGCTTCAGGTGAAGCCATGGCTTCTGCCAAAGTTTTTGGAACATTTTCTACTAAAAATGCCATTAGGAAATCTTCACCAAAAGATTTTTCCTTTCGAGCTCTTTTGCTTCTTCGAGGTTCATATTTTTCTTCATTTTCTGAAATATCATTTGTAGAAATCTCGACGTTTGTCTCAGTTTCTGAGCTTTTGACATTGTCTCTTTCTTCTCGAGTTCGTTTTGAACCTTGTTTTTCCTTATATGGAAAAATATTTTCGAAGAAAGATGCATTTCTTGATTCCATGACTGTATTTTCATGAATGTCTGATATTGCATATTTATTTACCAGAAATCGATAAGCATTACTGTTATGTGCAATCCACTGTTTTAGGTCCAATAGTGACCTTTTTGGTGGCGGTACCGCAACTTTTGCCAAGCACCCCCACACTTTGAGGTATTTATACGAAGGTAAATTACTTTTCCGTAATTCATATGGAGTTTTGCCAGTTACTTTGTGTGGAATTTTGTTGAGGATATAATTAGTGGTAAGCAACGCTTCCCTCCACATGTTCTGGGATAACCCAGATTCCTACAACATTGCATTCATCATCTCTTTTAGAGTTCGATTTTTGCGTTCAGTAACTCCATTAGATTCTGGTGAGTAAGGAGTTGTAGTTTGATGGATTATTCCATGTTCTTTACAGAATGCATTGAATGGACCATCATACTTTCCTCCTCTGTCGTTTCTAACTACTTTAATAGTTGTGTTAAGCTGATTTTCGAGCTCGAGTTTAAATTCTTTAAATTTTTCTAAGGTTTCGCCTTTGCTATGTAATAAATATACATAACAATATTTTGTGCAGTCATCTATGAAGGTCACACGGTACTTTTTCCCACCTCTAGTTTGTATGTATTTTAAATCACATAAATCAGTGTGAATTAAATCTAGAGGTTTATTAGTTCTTTCAACACGAGGTGATGACGTTTTTGTGAGCTTAGCCTGTACGCATACTTCACATTTTTATTTACTTGTTTTGCATTTGGGAATTAGATTTAAATTCATTAATCTTTGTATAGATTTGTAGTTTACATGGCCTAATCTTTCATGTTATATATTAAAAGACTCAACCAAATAAGCAATTGACTCTTTCTTATTCATTGAAACTTTTGGAGCTACAACTTTCGGAAGGACTGTCATTACTTTCAACTTGACAAGTCCACCCTTAACATACCCCTTTCCCAAATACATCCCATTCTTCCTAATCACGAGCTTGTCCGCCTCAAAACTTATGGCGAATCCATTCTTGCTGAGCAAGGTTCCCGAGACCAGATTCTTCCTCATGTCAGGCACATGCTACACATTCGTCAGAGTGACCTCACGTCCAGATGTCATCTTCAAAATCACATTGCTGCGTCCTTCAATCTTGGAGACTGCAGTGTTTCTCATCCTAAGCTTCTCTTGAGTCTCGCTTTTCTGATAGGTGCTGAACATCGCCCTATCGGTGCAAATGTGGGTGGTTGCACCAGTGTCATACCACCATTCCTTGGGGTTTTTGCTTTCAACCATGTTGGCTTCAGTCACCACAACAACGAGATCCTCCTCAGTGAGATTTTCCTGAGCCTTCTCCTCTTTGATCTTTTTGCGACACTCAACAGTCTTGTGTCCCACTTTGTGGCAGTAGTGACATTTCTCCTTGAACTTCTCCACATTCGCATTGATCTCAATGCCTTTGTTCTTGAAGTTTTTTTCAGAAGCCTTCAGGGCTGCAGCAATTTTGGAAGGCTTGGCAGGAGAATTGGCGTGTGCCTTTCCTTTGCCTTTGTGCTCAGCCATGTTGACATTGTGCTCCTTAACAGTGACCTTGTCAGCAGTTCGGTTTCTGGATTCCATCTGAAGCCTCATGATGAGCTCCTCGAGCCCCATCTTCTTCTTCTTGTGCTTCAAGTAGTTCTTGAAATCCGCATAGCTTGGAGGAAGCTTTTCAATGAAGCTGAGAGTAGTGAATGTCTCACAGATGGACATTCCTTCAGCAGCGATTTCATGGCAAATGAGCTGAAACGCTTCCACCTGATCCATGATGGGTTTTGAATCCACCATTTTGAAGTCATGGAACTTTGCAACCACATACTTCTGGCAGCCAGCGTCCTCACCCTTGTACTTCTTGTCCAGTGATCTCCATAGCTCTTTCTCCGTGGGGATCTCACAGTAGACATGGTACAATGGGTCAATGAGACGACCTAAAATGTAACATTTGCAGATGAAGTCGGAATGCACCCATATGTCAACAGTTGCGAGACTGTGAACATCATCAATCCCGTAAGAAATAAGGGGCTTGTCCTCCTGGATGAACTTGTCTAGCTTCATCGTTGTTAGGAAGAACATCATCTTCTTCTGCACGTTTGAAGCCTTTGCCATCAAACTTGTCTGGCATCAGTCCTTAAGTGAACACACTAGGGATAGCCAGAGGAGTTTGAACTGCCACCGGACCACTTGCATTTGCTGAAACTGAACCCGTCTGATAAATACGAACACCGAATAGACTCCGGCGAGTGGTTTCATCAACAGCATTTCCCGCAGGGAGGATAGTGCTTGTTGTTGCTGCAGCGGTTGACGATGTGATGTTTCCAACGGTTGCCACAGTTGCATCAGTGGCTGCAACGTTGAGTGGAGTTGTTGTTACATCAGTGGTGTCAATGGGGGTGTTGTTACCGTTCATCTTTTTTCTGTAGAGAAAACATGAAGATGGATTAGTACTCCAATCAACAAATAACATATTATTTTTAAGCAAAAAATAATAGTCTAAAATCGATTTTTATTTTTGGTGTTTGAACCAAATCATATCGATATAAGTAACGTTTACAGAAGATCTAGGAAACGTTTCGCGGATAAGCATATAGCAAATCGCAAACATCGTTTATGAGATAAGTAAGAAGCGTATATCAATAAACGTTTTCGCGGTAGTGCTACAGAGCAAAACGTAAACCGTTATGAGATAAGTAAGAAACGTTTCGCGGAAGTGCTACAGAGCAAATCGCAAACATCGTTCCAAAACCCGTTAACAAATCCTTGTTAAACCGTTTCATAAGACCGTTTTTCAATCCGATCAACCGCTTTAGATAGAAAGCGATTTAGAGTTAAGAATGTAAAAGCCGGATAACCGGACTGAAATAAACGATATAATAAAAGCGATATGTTAAGGAAATAAACGATTGTGAAGAGCTAATACAAGAACGATAAAAAATTGTATTCGCTAATGAACATGGAGTCGAGATATAATCTATTTCCTTAACTCTAAATATTCGCTCCGTTAATGAGACAGAACTGTACGAATACCGAGTCCCAGGATACAACCGTGGCAGACAAATCACGCTTCACTCGTGATCGCCCTATCGAACTATAAACTCTACGAAACACTCTCGTATTTAAGACTTACGCTAAGGAAATTTTTGTTGTTGGTTTCGATGTGAAAAGTTGAGAAATGAATGAAGAGGAGGCGAGTATTTAAAGAAGAGAACCGGATTTGATTTTCGAAACTGGTGCACATGTTTAGCGAAAATATCTCTGAAATCTCAGGAGTGGAGAGTTGAGAAACTTTCTCCGCAAGATCTCTCTGACTCGTTCTGATCCATTTCGAACAGACAAACTTCGTGTCGTTTTTAGACAAACTATGTGTCGTTTATTCACGAACGTCATTCTGTTTTTTAGAAATGAAATGGCAAAAATTTAGTGCTTAACTTGGTCCAAAAAGAATATTTTTCCACCAAGACCCAAGACCAAACCCGCACCGAGCCTAGCCTAGCCTGACGGCGGCGGCGGCACGCGTGGACAGACTTCCTCCCTCCTTGAGCCGTTTAACAACTTATAACACATGAGCGCATATATATTGCTCATCTCCTCTCTACTTCCCCGATGTGGGATGTTCTTAAGTTTCATTCATTTAATCCAACAAAGCTTTTTTCATGTGACCCGTAGACCTATTTGTATTCACCTTATGCCTTTTATTAATTCAGCCATTAGGCTATAATATTAGGCCCTGAAGCACCACCAGATACCAATACTCGAGCTCGGTTCAGGATGCAATGTAAGAACGGCTAGCTTAGGTTATTGGTTTTGTGATCTTCTGGTTTAAGAGATCCTGTCCGCAACAAATAATGTGTAGAATTCATTAAATCTGATGATGAATAATAATATTTTAAAGATTTTTTTTCTTTTGAACACAATAATATTTTAAAGATACCTTAGGCAATCACTAGTTATGTCTTATGTGTCCCCGGCTGTGCCAGTAGAGGAGAACGGTGGTCCTACATCTGCTTGCCGTGCCATCTTTCCCTTCGTTTTTGTCAGATTAAAACTGTATCCAATGACATTGCGTGAAGTCGTGTAAAATTTTGAAAAGGATATGTAAAATTCCTCTAAAATACATAATGTCCGATAAATATTAATGAATATGATACATTATAAAATTAGTGGGAGTAGCTTACAAAATTTAATACTCTTTTCGTTTCATAATAGATGTTTTAAAAGATTTTGTTGTTTCATAATAAATGATGTTTCGATATTTTTATGTTTTTTTAACTTTATTGGAAACTGTGTAGCCAAGTAGATATTATAATAATTTATGTAATTGGTTGAATGATTTTCAAATTATATTTTTACAATAATTTTTTTTAAAAAAATATTTTTTTAATCTTTGTGAACTGAGGTAAAACATCAATTATTGTAAAACAGAGAAAGTATATAATACATTCCAAGCTAACAATAAAAATTTTGACAAAAAAAATCAATAAAAATAATTAACTATTTGATTAGTACAATTAACTCTTTGATGTTTGAAACCTTGTGGTTGACAATTAGGAACTGAATTAGAACGCAACCTGTTGTACCAAACTGAATTATATTGTTTCCGAATATATGTTCGAATGGTGTAGAGGTTCATCATTCAACCATTTCGGGTTTTACATCATAGAAAAAAATCTGCATGCAAATCTTACCCACTACACATTTGGTGTTGGTTGTCCGACATCTGCAACTATTTAATTTAAAATATATTTATCTGTTTTTTTTAAATACAACATTTTCATTTTTTTTACTTATAACTTTAAAAATATAAAAACTATCATTAACTATATATTTCTCTTTCTATTTTCTTCATATTATTTTAAATTTATTTAAATTATTGTGTTTTTATAATGTGTGTTTAATTATGATGTGTATTATGAAAATATTATAATATAATTTAAATATGTATAGTAGTGGAAGATATATATATATTTCATTAAATTTTAATTTTTTCATATTTTGATTTTAAAATTTCAGTACCATGATTTTAGTGCAAGATTTATTGTTGTTTATGTATTATATTTCTATATTATGTTGTTTTGATATATTTTACTGTAATTTTTATTATTTAGACATATAATTTTCTTTTGAACTATTCTTATCATTCAAAATTATAATAATTGTTTGATCTACTTGATATGCATGCAAAATCCGTTTGATATGCATATCTCCTGTATGATATGTTTGATCTGCACTTCTTCCACATGATCTGTTTGATCTGCACCGTTTGAACTGCATTTACCATTCGGAACCTATATGTTTTTATTTCTTACCCATTTATGTTCTCGGAAATGAGTCTATATATTAGTTACTTTCCCTTTTAAGAATTAGTCTAGATTCTTCTATAAACTTGATATATCTGCATTTAATAAAACTCCTTGTATAACATAAAAACTAAAATTAAATCTATAATTGCATTCTTATAAATAATTATGTATTTTATCTTGTCTGATTTATGGAATAATGTATAATCAAATAAATAGCATAATATATTTTTAAAATGCGAAAAGTTCATATTTATTTGAAAATGATACAAGAAAGATTTAGAATAATATTTACAAACATACATTGTACTACTAATTAGTGTAATAAAGATTAGCCTATACTTTTCTGTTTCAAAATAATTATTTTTAAAGATTTTTACATCTCATTTATTGAATATTTAATTTATTTAATATTTAATAAACTAACTTTAGTTAATATATGTTGTTTTGCATAAAAATAACAATAAATGTAGTTATAGATGGTCAAATATATTAAAAACATTTGATTTTCATACAGAAATTTAAAAAGGTGACGGGATGTGGTAGCTCGTTTGGTATGGACTTTGGGGGCCAATTGTCATGTTCCCGGGTTCGACGCTAGGCGGAGGGGAACTGTCCATCCTGTCACCAAATGCGGTACTGGGTGTTGGGCTTTGTCTCCAGCCCAGGTAAAGTCCTCCCAGGTGAAGTGGACCGCTGCCTAACCGGACCCAGGAGAATGACCCACGTAAGTGGGGAACCCCTGGATTATAAAAAAAAAAAAAAAAAAATTTAAAAAGGTTATTTAGAATAAAATAAAATAAAATCTGAAATCATAACTTAATAAAACAATTCCCCCTCCCCCCCCCCCCCCCCCCCCCCCCCCCCCAAAAAAAAAGGTGAAACAAAGGAAACAGTTATTTATTTTTGTTGGGCGTGATGGTCGTCGTAAACCGGAATACTCATTTGGCCTGCGGTGACAGTAATTATTTGGACTCCACCGCCAAAGACCGCACTCATTCTCTCTCGTGACAGATTCTAACTGTTATAAAGACTGTTCTTTTTCGCAATCTTCTCGTGTCTTTGCTTTAGTTATCTCTTCATTTTCCATTTCTCAAACTCAATTAGCTCTTACTTTAAATTAAAAGCTTTTTTCCTTCTCTATAGTTTAAAGAAAATGGGAAACTGTCAAGCGGTGGACACTACCAGAATCGTGATACAACACCCAAATGGTAAAGAAGAAATGCTAAGCTGTCCAGTTTCTGCTAGCTATGTGATGAAGATGAATCTTGGCCATTGTGTTGCTCTTCTCATCTCCACCACCGCTCTCTCTGCCTCTCCCGGTCATGGAGGACCTCTTCGGCTCACCAGGATTAAACTCCTCCGTCCCACAGAGACGCTTGTTCTTGGCCACGTCTACAGACTCATCACCACCAAAGGTACACTCCAAACTATATATTGTTGTATTCGATTTCATATTCAACTCTATCTCATAGTTGTAGTAGAACTTTGCTCAAGTCTTAACTCAAAAATAAAAAGACTAGGGGTTTTGTATATATATGTTACTCTCTTTTAGTCTCATGTAACCTCTGAAACTATTTATTGGTCCTTTCCAGACTTTAGATCAAACTTTATTCCTGTTAAGTCTGCTGTAATTTTTAAGCAAAAAAAAAGTATGTTGTAATTAGATTGTATCAGAACAATTGTAATGTATACGATTACTGAGTCAAGAGTCTTGTGTGAATGCATTGGTAGCCTGTCCAACATATGTTGGATGCTTTTCTGGATGGGGCCTAATCTACAATTTTGAAACTTGTTGGGTAAATTTCAGAGGTTATGAAAGGCTTAATGGCGAAGAAATGTTCCAAGTCGAAGAAAGAAGGTAAGATGTCGGAAGATAAGGTAGAGATGGTGAAAGCATTTAGCTCGAACAAGCTTGACAATGAAGATCAGGTAATATATGACTTTTTAATATTGATATTTTTAATTATAGTTTGGTGGATGACTTCTTGGTGAGAATTGGCTTTAACTTGAATGAAAGCTGTCTATGGCTGCAGATGAAAAAGCAAGAGAAAGAAAGACCACTAAGAATCTCAAGATCATGGCAGCCTTCTCTTAAAAGCAGAGCGGAAGGAGGTTCAAGCTGAAGAAAGTCTAAAACTTTGGGGAACATTCAAAAGAAGCTTTGAAACATGAGGATCCAGTTTGGAAATAGGAATGCTAGTGTCAAAAGCTGGTCCCTTGTAATGTGTGAAATTAAAGTGATAAATTTGGAAGCAATCATTCATTTATTTGACCGAAGACCCTAGTTGCAGGATAAAATAACAAATTTCGTCTGAGAAAGCGTTACAATCAAAGAACGAAAGCATCAAGCGTGCTTTGAGCTGATCATTTATCACTCCTTCTGTTTCAGAAATATATAAGTTATGAAACAATTTTTTTAGGCAGCTTTTATCATTTAATAGTAATAAAGTGTACATTTCAATTAAAAATATATTAAATTTTATAATTTTAAAATGATATATATATATATATATATATAATAGTCCAATTTTAATGTTTTATTAATATGTGTAACTCTTTAAAACATACGATTTTTTTTTTCACTGATGTTTTATTAAAGAACAAAGTCCAACCAGACTTAGTTCAACATAAAAAACAAAAGCCCAACAAAACAGGTAAACACTATATAAAACCATTTGGACCATAAGCCCAAAAGAAACCGTTGAGGAAAGATGTGACAGCTGCCCACCGCGTGTACGAACGCCTTACATCCTGAAACACGTGTCAAGGCGAGAAGTCAACCATCTTCCACCGGCGAAACAGAGGAGTCTCCGCCGTCAGCGGAGCCGAAGCCGTTGAAGAAAGATGCTCAAACAAAGCCATCTTCACGGTTACTCAAGTCCCTCACCGGACCAACGTTTCCACCAAAATCAATCGTCTTCAATCGTCCCTCAACCATCGATCTTCCTACATGCAAATCAGACATCTTTTAAAATCTGAGTAAGCCCGAAGATGAAGAAGCTCTTGACGAGGACGAAAGAGACAGACGAGGCCGAGGAAGGAGAGTCGATTGCGAAAGTTAAGAACAGAAACGTCAATCAACGAACCCGTGATAACCCCGGTGAAGAGCCGCCGTCGACACCGAAGGAGCGCGACGCGGAATCGTAAGCCAGCGAAGCGGAGCTGAGAAAGCCACCGCAACTCAGAAACAAAAGCCAGCCGTCCATCGCCGGAGGAGAAGGCGAGAACGCCAGAGTCTGAAGTCGGTCGGATGAAACCGAAGCCGGAGAACAAAAACGACGGTCTCTCCAACTCTCAAAACAAACCCTACCCTCTCTAAAAGATTTTTGATTGGTAAGAGAGGAAGAGAGTTCAAGAGAGAACTCTCTCTCTAAGAGAGGAGAGAGACCGGTGTAACTGAAATATAACATACGAATTTTTAAACTGAAGAAAAATATTTATAATTCTAAAACGTTTACAAATTGAATAGATCTATAACATGGTTTATGAGTTGAATATTTTGATCATCGCATATTTTCTTTTTTCTCTTTTTGGTCTTAACATTTTTTCTATTTTCGTTTCTATGTTGCTTGTGGGATAACTCCAGCATTACATGTTGACCATTAAATTCAGTTTCATGCTATAGACGTTACAAAAGAAAAGAGAAATCTAAACCGGTTGTAGAAAAATTTCTTGTTGTATTTGAAGAGACTTCTTTGTATTCAAAGATACACTATACATTTTTTAACTATTATGTTAAATTACTCAAAAACACTTTGTACAACAAGTGTTACTAGTGCTTAAAATCCAAAATAATAGAATGTTATAATATAAAACATAGGATTAAAGCCTTATGAAAAAACCACTCGTAGGATTATGTACTTTTGATCACCTATTTTCAATATGGATGAGCATCTGTTCCGTAACAGACCATTGAACCTATCAAATTTGGTGATTCTCCATGGTGTTGCTGATATGAAATAAGTTCAATCTTACATATCGATGTAATACCTAAAGTGTCAATCCAATTCTTAAAGATTTCGAACAATGGAAATACAGATATAAGCAATCAAATTGCAATGAATTGGATTCAAGTAACAAGCAATGATTCAAACTCAAGAACACTAAGTAACTAATCAAGCTTTTAACCAGTAAAACGAGGAGAACTCATCAATATATACATTTTCTATTCGGTGATTAAGATCCAAGTTAAGATAGGACAACAATAAAAATGATTAAAGGCTTCATCGTTATAGGCTTCACTGACTAATGTTAAGATGGCAAGCGAACAATAAACTAATGAGAAAAAGACAAAAATAGCACTAAATCAAGTTTTTATTCCCAAACTAGCGCTCAAGGTCAAAAGTCACAAAAATAACACTTAATGTTTTATCAAAAGTCACAAACTTAGGATTTAGAGTTAAAGGGTGGGGTTTAGGATTTAGGGTTTAGGGTTTAGAGTTTAAGGTTTAGGGTTTAGGGTTTAGAATTTAGGGTTTAAGGTTTAGGGTTTAGGGTTTAGAGTTTAGGGTTTAGGGTTTAGATTTTAGGGTTTAGGGTTTAGGGTTTAGAGTTTAGGGTTTAGAGTTGAGAAATGAGGTTTTGGGGATAAGATTTCAAATTTTAAAAATTAAAAAAATTAAAATTTTCAAAGGATAAACTTAGAAAGGTACTATTTTAGTCATTTTAGTTTTTGAATGCTATTTTTGTGATATAAACTTAGAAAGGTGCTATTTTGGAGATTTGCCCAAAACTAATTGGTATGTTAATGATTTGATATTCGCTAAAAATAAAACTCTCTCGAACAGTTAAAGGTTTCACCGGCTCCTAGTAGCTCCGTCGTTGGTTCATGGTGTCGGAGGCGCGTCTTCTCCCCCTCCCTTCCTCTTTGTCTTCTCCCCCTCCCTTCCTCTTTGTCTTTTCGTTCCTTTCAACTGTTCCTCTCCATCGTTGATATGATCCCATTGAGTGTCAATGGTTACATAGATATTCAGGTATTATATGTGAAAAAAGAAGAAGACAGAAAGTGAAAAATTACAATGTGCGAATTAAATATTTAAGACCCACAATAGAAAGAATTCTGCCGACGTGGACACCTAAAAGTGTCCCACTATTTATATGATTAGTTAAGATTTCAGTGGCCTTCAATCCAATTTCTTGTACGTTCCGACCTCGAACCGTCCTATGTGATAGAGTAATATCTTTTCGTCCCTCATTTTATTGTGGTTAGGGCCTCTTGGTTATGATATGGATGAGTTTCTCTTCATCGGTGTGGCTAGAGCTGTTGTGATCTTCATTCAAGTAAGCTCCATGTTAAAATAATTGAGAGACACCGACGATTATGTAGAAAGAGAGTTCAATAGTGGATCACCAAGGTCCATATATCTCAAAAGCACTCTTGAACCTGTAAATATTTTAAAAAGATTCCAAAACATAATAAATAGTAACACATATATACCATGGTTAAAAACATGTAAAATCCATGGTATATCAGATCTTCATTCAAGTAAGCTGCATGTTGAATCAATGAGGAGACACCGACGATTATGTAGAAAGATAGCTCAATGGTGGATCACCGAGGTCCGACGTCGGAGATGAGACGGTTAATCTGATTAGTCATTGCTTGATTTTCTCCATTCCATCTCACTGTTACACGTGTTGGTTTGCATGCTTATCGATTTGGCTAAATTAATCAGTTAATTGGGTTAACTACGCACATTATATTTTTGTCATTGATTTGTAATTAGGGTTGCGACATTTAACCGGAATCGAATACCCGAACCTGTTCACCTCTGTTTCGGTATTTATTATTTTGAACTGATGTATATTAGTTTAAATAACTATGGATATCAGATCAGGTTCAGTTTTTATCCGGAACCGGCCTGGTACTTGTTTAAACCGAATTCTATGTTTAAACACACACATAATTTGTATCTCTTGAGAGTCAAACCTGGGTCGGAAAGCAGCGGAGCATAGGCTGGGCCACTAGACTACTTCAATTTTATTGTAATTACCTATATTTTAAAAATAAAATAGAAAATATAATATCTTGGGTTTAAATTGTCTATCCAAACTTATCCGGAACCGACGTAATCAATCCGAATCCGAACCAAAATTCTACCAAATACTATTTGGATACAATTTCTCTATAATCTATATATCTGAAACCGAACGGTCCTATCCAGAACCGATCCGAGTACCTGAGGTCCTAGCTCTATAAATTGTAACTCATGAATAATGGATTGATTTCCCATTTTGTGTGTGTGTGTTTTGGGCTTATTTTCATGAAAAAAGAAAAGAAATGACCTTTTCAATGAATTTTCCAGTAAAATCTCCCTAGTTGGGTTTCAAATTGATACATAAGTGATCCATCCCGCAAGTTTTTGTCGGAAAACACCAAAAGAAAAAATGCATTGCTATCCTTGGAAGAGTGTAATAAGGAGACCATGCGTCTCACGTGTTCTTTCTCTGAGACATTTTACCAAACACTTTCCAGGCGCAAAATCGAACACCTTTTTTCGCACTAGATTTCACTCCAACACCCACGCCGATGTCTCCGTAAGCACGACAACATCATGTTTCAAAAGCCTCGGTTCCACCCAGCAAAACCAAATCCAACTCTACGTCCATACCCTTCTTCAATGGAACGAGGTCTTTCGCTTTCACTCTCTCTCTAATGCAAAACGAAGCTACGATTTTGCTGGAATTAACTAGTTGGGTTTTGTCTCTATTTCAATTGGGATTAAAGTTTTGTTTGTGGGCTTGAATTGGTGAAATGTGCAGAAAATGAATCTTACGGCAACTAAAGAAGCTGATGAAGTCATGGAGAGGCATATTGAAGATTCTCTTGCGATATTGCCTCCTATAAAGACTTGTTACAACTTGCAGTCCAATGAACAAATCAGTTTAATTGATGTTGGAAGTGGTGCAGGCCTTCCTGGGTTGGTTCTAGCAATTGCTTGTCCAGGTGCTCTTTAAGCTCAAACATGATTATGTTGTATTTCTAGATTAATTGAAAAAGCCAACTTCTTTGTATTCAGATTGGAGAGTTACTCTACTGGAGTCTATAAATAAGCGTTGCGTTTTCTTGGAGCACGTCGTTGCTGTCACCGGGCTTACAAATGTTAAAATCGTAAGGGGCAGAGCAGAGGTATAGTTTTATCCCTCTTTTATGTTTATGATGAGTTTCTGCAATAAGCATTATTGTCACGTTGTTATATTTGTATTATGCTTTTGTGACACAATAGCTGGTAAGGTGGATTATGAATTATATTGACCAACTTTTGTTGTAGAACAGAGTTGTGGGCACGATGTTATGTACAGAGAGAAGTTTGATGTGGCTATTGCAAGAGCTGTCGCGGAGATGAGAGTCTTAGGTACGTTTGTCACAACTTTTCAAGTAGAAAAGTAGCTGCTTATTAATTGGTCAAAGTGGTTTTGAGTTGTTTGTCATAAATTTTCAGCTGAATATTGTCTTCCTCTGGTTCGGATTGGTGGATTGTTTGTGGCTGCTAAGGGTCATGACCCTAAGGTCAGACTTCTCATTAAGTGTTTTCCTTTGTAGATTGATTTCCTTATAACCTAAATGCTTCATGGAATAATTTATAAACAGGAGGAAGTTGAAAATGCAGAAAATGCGGTTCGCATGTTGGGTGGTTCCATATTACAAATTAGTCCAGGTGTGTTTTCTTTTGGCCTCTATATGCTCACAAGTCGCAAGTTTATCCGAATACACCTAACCATCTCTCATTATAATATATCAAAGACTAAATACAGTTTTAAACTTTAGCGAAAATGCAAAAATGATACCTACACAAGAGAAAACCTTGTTATCTTGCCAACGCTGATACCATATGGTAAAAAAATAATCGAACTTGTACTCTTAATGTTAGCCTAATGATTTAGATTTAAATAGAAATTTATGTCGGGATGATATGATTTGTGATGAATTAGTAGAAACAAAGTGTTTCTTGAGACAGGAACTTGGCATTTTGATAAGATTTTGGTATTACCAGGAGAACTTTCAACAGAATTACGGATATATTATATATCTTTTAAAGATTAAAGATATTTTGTTTTTTTATATCTGCTTGTTTAGAAAGATTTTTTTTTGTGTGACAATATGTAGTGGATTCACATAGCCCATATGGACAACGAACAACTGTTATCTGTCGTAAAGATCATTCCACCCCACAAAAGTATCCACGTGAAGCAGGTACTCCTTCTAAATTACCTTTGTAAAGATGTCTCATCACTTTCTTTTTAACCTTGATTTGTAAAACAATCTGAAAAGCAATATTTATAAAACTTCCTTTGGAGTTTCAGTTATGTAGACATGGCCTCTGACTGAAAAAAACATACTCTTTTCTTAAAATAATAGTACTGATTCTTTTACATTATTTCCATATAAAATGATGCTATTTGTTCGAGAGTTCAGTCCAAATTCCCTGTTACAACAAAGGTGACCAAGCATTAGTAGAAAAACTAGTTTGTCACATGCTCATGGGACCATGACCTATTATATAACATAACATTTCTTAACTACCGAATTTGTTAGCCTATAGAACTGTAACAACTGTTATATATGTTTGTTTTGAATTTGAGGGGTTGAAACATGTTAGTGCTAAGTCCAAATCAAAAGCCAGCAAATTATTTACAATCTCTCATCTCTTTGTGACTGCTCTGCTTGTTAATGTGTATGCAACTGGAAGTAAAAAGGTATATTACCTATTATAATAAGAGAAACAATAATGTTGAAAATGGCATTTGGCAATATGACTTAGATACCTAACTTATCCGTGTCTAGTTTTATTTAATCACGTCAAAATTTGGAGAATATTAAAAGAACCCACAATGTTGAAACCAAATGAGAATAGGATATATATTGTATGACATCAGATCCCCACTATGTAGACATGTGCTTTTTTTGTTGCTTCTTTGTATTCGTTTCCTTGCTCGTAATTATATACTCTGTTGTCCAGTAAACTTTTTTTTGGCTTTTTAGTGGATAGGATTGGGTATTGAAGTTAGGTATCCGACATAAAATCCAATTTTGTTACATAACGAACTTTATTTATTGATTAAACCAATACATTATCATAAAGAACACAAGTGCTCATAAAAGAGAGCACAAAATATCGACAATGGGCATTCCTTGCTGACAAATCCGCACTGCATTTATCGATTACACAAAAATATATTCAAATAGAGATGTAAACAATTTTGTTTTGAATGGTTTTATGATGTTGTGGTTTGTATGAGCAGTTAATGTAAGCCGTTCAAAGTAAAAGCAGTTAATGTAAATATATTTAAATAGAGATGTAAACAATTTTGGTTATCCGAATGGGGTTATGATGTTTTGTTTTGTACTGTTGACAAGGAAAAACCATCTAAGCGCTTCTATATGTGCGAACAATTTTTGGAGTTCCTTGTGCAAGTTTCCTCTTGCATCTCTATGATCCTCCTTTCGTTTCATTTTATTCCTTGTTCTAAATTTTTTACATATATTTAAAAAAAAAACATTTATGTTATACCTTAATTAATACACATAATTAATACACAGTATTATTTGATTATGTTAATTAATAAATTAAAAGAATAAGGGTAAAATTGGAAAACTATCAAATAAATGTATTGAAAACATAAAAGGACATTTAAATGAAAATAAATGTTAAACTTTACAATGACAATTAAAATGAAACGGAAAAAATATTAATCTAATAATCTTTTGATTTTGGTATTCTAAATTAAGCTTTTACTTTCCTTTTATTTTTCTGCACAAAAATAAAATTATTCATGAAATATTTACATTTCTATCTAAGTTTGTCACTTTAATAAAGATATATATAGAGCAAAATCTATATTCGTTTTAAATCTACTTACAATATTGTGTACATGATAAAATTGGAGCAAACAAAAAAATCAAAAAGATGTTTAAAGCTAATACCATGAAGTTATGTCTTTTCCCGTAATTTGTCTCGCTATAAACAATACCGAATAGACAATCTACTTGTCCCCTTTTGGATAATTTTATATGCTATTGCACTAATATAATAGACTTCTTTAGCAAAGATTTTATAGCTACTTGGTTTGATTAGATTCTGGTGAGACCAAATTGCTAAGAATTAGATTTTTTAAACATGTACTGGAAACAGGGGACTCGCAGTCAACTCGAGTTTATGGTTTAATAGAAGCTCTGTTCTTTTATTCAAGTAACATACTCATCTCACACATTCCACACATTCATTTATTATCCCAAAACATAAACTCATCAAGAAAACGGATCAACATATATTAACAGAGGAAACAAATTACTAACATCAGCCACATATTTTGTATCCCATCCAACTTAATTTATTTTAAAACTTTTTATAAGGCTGGTTCCAAAATCTCCCAAACCTTAACTTGAGAGTCAAGTCCTCCACTGTAAATGTGATAAGAAGCCTCTGATTGTGTACCGGAATCACGTATGGCTCCGGTTAAGCATTTAACTGGTCCTCTGTGCCCCTCCAACACAGCCAGGCACGAATAATCCTCCGAAGAACATTTCCACAGCCTCACTGTCTTATCTGCAGAGCCACTACAGACTATGTCTGAAACAACCGCAAGGCAAAGAACAGACTCTGTGTGACCTCTTAGCACTCCAGCAACAGCAACGTGTCCACCTTCGTGGTCTCTTTCCCACACCAATATTGATCCGTCAGATCCACCCGAATACAACAGATTGTAACTGCTTAACGCCAACGCGTTAATACCCGAATCATGGTCTGACAATGTTGCAACCAAATAATGTTTCTTCTTTTTCTTTTTCTCCTCATCGAGGTTCTTCCTCCACACTTTAATTTTCCGGTCAGAAGACCCTGTGTATATATCTCCATTCTCGGACAGCTCAACAGCATTGATTGCATCGTCGTGGGCGTTTGTAATGGACTCTAGGCATTTAAAATCGGTGGTTCGCCAGATCTTGAGCGTCCGGTCCCATGAGACAGAATAGAGTAGTGCTCCATCTCTTGATAACGCTAAACCCGAAACCGCGTCTACATGGTGAACCCAAGAAGCTTTCTTGTGCCTCCTTATTTGGACTTGGTTGTTAGGCATCAAACACTTTGCCAAACGGTCACTCATCGTTGGCATCGTTGCTAAATGCATGTACTTTTTATTACTGGCTTCTGCCTCTTCAACGACGTCTTTTATCTTCCAGACACGTATCTTCTGATCTTGGTGTGCTGTGAAGAGTTTATCAGCCAATATTACCAATGACTTCACTGCTCCTCCGTCTCCTCTTTCTCCTGTTATCACATCGCCGTTGCTTGACGCTTCGGCTAATGTTTCCAACGTGCTTGCATTCCACAATCTTACAGCTCCATCGCTGGAGCCTGTGTAAAGTCTCTTTCCTGCAAGGGTTAGAGATGAAATGTAAGAGGATGTGTGACCGACAAGAGTAGCGATACATTGATGAAGTGCCTGCGAAATAGATATTTGATGATCTTCATGAGACCAATCTCCTTCTTCTTGAGTTCCGTGGCACCGTATCATATTGTTTCTTATGAAGGAATATTTGAATTGATTTATTGAACAACTTACCAAAGTTTGTAGAGTTTTTATACAGAGGAAAAAAGAAGATTGGTGCATAGAAAGGATACAGTTTGGGGGAAAGTAGTCGTGGAAACAACAATTGGCTCCAAGACTTGGACTATTCTTAATACTTATCAATTTGGACCCTTTACAATTGTGAGCAAATAAGAAAACGAAAAGAATAATGTGACGGGAGGGTGAGTAGGATGCAATATATATTTTAAATGTTCTATATATATTTGCACAATCTTGTTTGGTAGATTCCTTTCTCACAAAAAGTGGAGAAAAAAAGTTAAAAGTATGACCCTATAGTATTATTTACAAGCTAGAGACTAGAGTTGGGATGTGCTCCATGCGTTGTGACTTGTCTGACACCTGCTATTTTCTTAGACGCGAATATGAATATGATCTTACAGTAGATGTGGTAAAAAAAAAAAGAGAGAAAATGGTCTCGAATAGCAAAAAAAGGAAAATACAAAGGAAAATACAAGTTTTTGTTTACGAGCTAGCATTTAATATAAATGGCTAAAATCACCAAAATAAGTTTCTTTAAAAAGATAAAAAGATATATATATATATATATATATATTTCTGTTTAAGGATTGAAAATTTTCTTTTCAAAAAAATTCACGAAATTCTTTTTTTCAGCTTTTTTTTTGTTGGAAAACTTTTTTTCAGAAAACCTTTTTTTGCTATTCTTTTTTTCAAACTCTCTTTTTTTCTCAAAACAATTTAAAAAACTCTTTTGAATGTATATATATATATATATATATACATATATCATGAATTTGGGTTTATGAAGACTTTCTAAATAAGTATAATATCTTTTTAAAATTTAGTAAGATATTGATAAATATATATATACTAGATGATTTTCCAGTGCTCATGCACGGGTATAAATATTTATAAAATAAATATATTATAATAATTTATTAATAATTTATTTTAAATTTTTAATTATTCTGTTATTTATATTGTAATAAACATACATGGTTTATTTTAAATAGCATTATATTATTTTAATTAGACGTATAATTTTGGATATATAATATCTCGACTGTTTGGTTATTATTTAGATATATTAGATAACATTTACTTTTTTGATTCAACTAAGATACTTTTATTATACATATTAAAATTTTGATTACTTTTTTTTTGTTTTCATGTAGTTTGATTTTTGTCTTAGATTTGTATATATATTCTAGTAAGATTTTGTATAATTTAATATATGTTGTTTTAAGAATCAAACAGTAAAAGTAAACTAAAGTGTTGATTGATTCAAATTTCCATAAATAAATATAACAGTGATACTTAATTGTAATAGTTGGTTAATATATGTATAATATTATTTGAGAATTTCGTATTAAGTTAATAATATTTTGAGTTGCCTACAATTTATATGTATAATAATATTACTATAAATAAAAATATATTATTTTTTATTTAATGTTTGACTTTGTGTAAAAAAATTGGATTGGTCTAGTTACTCATTTGTGGGTATATTGTGTTACATGTATTCCATCAAATTTAGTATAACTATTTCTATCTAATTCAACCAAATTATATTTATTGTATTCATTGCATTAGTTTGGTTTTCATCTTAGATGTGTATATATATTTATGAATTGGCTATCTGTAATTTGTAAATATCCCCACGACTATGTTAATTTTATAGGATTTAGTAGTTTGGTATATGTTAATTTTCAAAAAATAGAATTACAAAAATAAAGTGATGATAGGTACAAAATTTCATAAAAACATAACTGATACATTCTAAAAAGGAATAATAACTCTTTACTTTACATTAATATCAATATTACTTTTCTAAACTTTCATTTTTATGAAATCACATTAAATATAAAAAATATTTCGTTTTAAGTTTTATAAATATTTTATTTATCATATATTTTATTTGAAAAATATAAAAGGGAACATAAAAAAAGAAAGATTATATTAAATTTTATTCATTAAAGATATCTTAGTTTATGTTATTTAAATTATTTTGTAATAATTTGAGAAATGATTGATTTAAATAAAATGCTTAATACTTTCAAAATATATATTATGTTGTTTAAAATTATTTATTTAAAAAGAAGATTATTTCTTTACTTTAAAATCAAGACTGTTTTTTGAACTTTCCTTATTATGAATTACACTATATAAAAAATACATTTTGTCAACGAAATATTTATACCAATAACAATTAAATATTTATAGCTCATGCACGGATATAAATTTTTATAAAATTAATATATTATAATAATTGATTGCTATTTATTTTAAATTTTAAATTAATTTATAATTTTTGTGCATGATTAATATTAATAATATTACATTACTTTAGTTAGACATATTATTTTAGATATGTTATATCTAGTCGATTTTGTTTACAGTCAATTTAGTTATCATTTGAGTATATTCGATTGCATCTATTTTTCTGAATTCAACTATTAAATATTTTATTCTAAATATATTAAAATTTTCATTAATTTTCTTATTTGCATTTAGGTTGGTTGTTATATTAAATATGTAAATATATTTTAGGAAAATTATGTATACCTTAAGATAGATTGTGCCTAGAATAAAATAAAAAATAAACTAAAGTGTCTGATTCCAAATTACATAAATTAATATAAAGATAATACTCTAAAGTCTCATGTATATATATAAGTACTTACATAAATAACTCATACATTTTTGGAAATTCATGAACATATATCAATATTTACAATAATTGAAATATTTTATAAATTCTAAATAATTTTATGCCTTAGATTTATTGAACGGTAAATTGAAATTTATTTTAAATAATTTTAAATTTGATTTTGTATCTTGATTATATATTAAGTTCTACAAACATAAAAAATTTAAAAGCAAATTATATATTAAGAAAACATATAATTTTAATAATGAAAAATATAATATATCTCACTCGTTAAAGTATATAGTGTTATGCTATTTTAAAATATTATGTAATTATTTGATTTGCTTTGGTATTCACATTATATACAAATATATATTTTCATATAAGAAAATATAGATATAAAGAAACTATTTTATTACTTGAAAATTATATTTTCTGTTAATTATAAATATGTTTAATGGAATATTACTATTTTTGAACTTTCCTTTTTAATAAAATCTCTATTATATATACATATATTTTCGTTTTTAAATTTGCTTTTTAAACTCTATAAATATTTCTTTTTATTATATATGTTATTTGGAAAATTTTAAAAAGGAAACTGAATAAAAAATTAATAATAGTATTTAAATGTAATATTTTTAATTCACTAAAGGTATCAGTGTAATCAACCGTCGTGAGAGTTAACGTGAGCGCGACACATAGGAAACTGGCTTCTCAAATAATATTATAGAGATTATTTGATTTGCTTTGGTATTCACATTATATACAAATATATATTTTCATATAAGAAAATATAGATATAAAGAAACTATTTTATTGCTTCAAAATTATATTTTCTGTTATTTATTTTTAATGGAATGTTACTATTTTTGAACTTTCCTTTTTTGTGAAATCTCTATTATATATACTTATATTTTCGTTTTTAAATTTACTTTTTAAACTCTATAGATATTTCCTTTTTATTATATATGTTATTTGAAATTTTTTTAAAAAGAAACTGAATAAAAAATAAATAATAGTATGTAAACGTAATATTTTTAACTCACCAAGGGTATCAGTGTAATCAACCATCGTGAGAGTTAACGTGAGAGCGACACATAGAAAACTGACTTCTCAAATAATATTTTATATATATATATATATATATATATATATATATATATATATAATATTTTCATAAAATTTAGGAAAACTTTCATATGTGTATTTAAAAATACATTCTTAAATGTGTATTCAAGAAGACATTCATCAAAATATATTTACGAATATTTCACTAAATTTTATTTATATGTATATTTAGTAAGATATTCTTAAATATGTTCAAAATCTTGCTAAAATATTTTTGAAAGGCCTTTCTGAATATTATATCTAATTTTTTTATAACAATATTATACATATTTTAAAGAATATTCATAAATTTTAAAAGATGTTATATATTGAGTAATATTTTCTTAAATATGTATATAAATCAAATTCAAAAAGATGTCAACTACATTTGAGAAAAACTTTCTAGATATCCGTCTGAGTTATATTTAAGAAGTCTATTTACACATTTATGAAAGCATTCATGAATTGGGAAAATAAATTTACAAAGTTAAGAAGATATCATACACATCTAAAAAATTCTTTGTAATTTATTTTAGAGATTTTTTTCTAAAAGAAAGATTTCCTAAAAGAAGTTATTAGTGAGTTTAGAAGACAAAAGCTTAAAAAGCTATTAGTGAGTTTTGGGCTTAAAAATAAACAGATAGTAAAATTGCTATAAATCAATAATGTAAAGATGAGAACAACTATTATTTATAAAGTATCAACATATAGATAATTAATAATTATTTATTTATGGAGATTTTTCATATTCTTCAAAAGTATCTTTCAATTGATCTACATAACAAAATTTTAGATGAATTTATTTCATAAAATATTTGTATAGATTTGAAATTCTGATTACTAATATTGATATCATTCGTAAAATATATTTAATGGATTTTTGGATTATTCATATAAAATGATATGTATTAGATGTTCAAGTTTATAAGAAATTATACTATTGATATTAATGATTAATTAAAATAAATAGTAGAATTATTCATAACAAGTAATTATTTCATCTTGAACTCTTCAAAATTTAAAATACATATAAAAACACATG
The DNA here is from genome assembly GCF_020379485.1 of Brassica napus. Lineage (NCBI taxonomy): Eukaryota > Viridiplantae > Streptophyta > Magnoliopsida > Brassicales > Brassicaceae > Brassica > Brassica napus. Next base: position 18,260,755 of record NC_063446.1, read on the forward strand.
AAGTAAAATCTATACTATTATTTGAGACGTGAATTTGCTTATTTGCCATGTTCTCCATGATTTTAGGTTGATTCATTAGTTTTAATAAACAACTAGAGCTTGACCGTAAATCCACACAGTGTTATTTTTATAGAATAAACATATATGAATGTTATTTTTATAGAATAAACATATATGAATTTTTTTACAACACAAACATGTAATGATTGCAAACACATACGTTCGTACAGGTATTTGTTCAATTTGTAATATATAATATTTATGATAAATCGACGGTTATTGTAAAAATTGGTTAGAAAATAATCCGGTTAGAGAATTATTGTAAGTTTGGTTAGAGAATATTCTAACAAAATGAAGAATTTGTGATTAATTAAGAGAGAAATACTTTTTGGATTAGACATGTTTTATATGAATTACAGATGGATCATTAATTACTAAACGGATGAGCAATATAGATGGGTCGTAGAAAATAGATTAAAAGTGTAGATATTCTTGCAATACGAGGATAAATATAAGGTCATATTTCATTTTTTTAAATAAACAAAATTATAAGCATATTGGTATCCCCTATATATTAATTGGGAATCATTTGAAAAATTAGAATCTTAATTTTATATTAATTAAAAAAACCCCAAATCCTAGGTGGCATTCTAAATGCCTTCTAAATTCAATTTCAAAGAATTCTATAGCATCTAATATAAAATATAGTTTAATCTAATGGTGTCACATTATTCCATAATTATATAACACTAGAGAACATTATATTAACCAAAAATATTAGAAGTATGTATTCTTTCCTTAAATAAAAGTTACAGAGTTACCTAATATGATTTACATATAAATAGCAATTAATGATTATGAATAATAAAGATTTGATAACAATTTTTGCATCCTTCTTCATTTTTGTTTAAATTTATATTATTAAAAAAAATTAAACAATCACATTAACCATATAATAAAAAATTATATTTTTTCTTATATGTTATATTTTGAATATTTTAAAATGACTTTAAATTACCAAAATGAGAAAACCTTATATGTTATTTTTTTTAAAACGATTTTAAAATACAAAAAATAAGGACACCTTATATGTTATATTTTTCTTATATATTAGAATTTTCTTATACGTTATATTTTGAAATTTTTTAAAACAATTTTAAATTACAAAAATGTAAGTTTTCCTTAAATATACGACTAAAAACATTAAAATGACATGTATCAATTCGATTGTTGATTTGAAAGCTTTCAAAACCATATGGAAGATAAAAGTCAAAATAATTTAATTGTGGAAACAATACTGTTCATTTTTTTCAAGAATGTATTCGAGAAAAAAAATAAGGTTTTTATGTCATAATTTGTTTAATGTCCACTAGAGAACATTATATTAACCTAAAATATAAGAAGTGTGTATTCTTTCCATAAATAAAAGGTACGGAATTACCTAAAATGATTTACATATATATGACAATTAAAGATTATGAATAATAAAGATTTGATAACAATTTTTGCATCCTTCTTCATTTTTGTTTAATTTTGTATTATTAAAAAAATAAACAATCACATTAACCATATAGTAAAAAAATTAGATTTTTTCTTATATGTTATATTTTGAATTTTTTAAAATGACTTTAAATTACAAAAATAAGGAAACCTTATATGTTATATTTTTTTTTTTAAAAACGACTTTAAAAAATAAAAATGAGGACACCTTATATGTTATATTTTTCTTATATGTTCGATTTTTTCTTATATGTTATATTTTGAATTTTTTTAAAACGACTTTAAATTACAAAAATGTAAGTTTTCCTTAAGTATACGATTAAAAAACATTAAAATGACATGTATCAGTTCGATGGTTGTTTTGAAAGCTTTCAAAACCATATGTAAGATAAAAGTGAAAATAATTCAACTGTGAAAACAATACTGTTCACTTTTTCAAGAATGTGTTCGAGGAAAAAAATAAGATTTTTATGTCATAATTTGTTTAATGTCCACTAGAGAACATTATATTAACCTCAAATATAGGAAGTGTGTATTCTTTCCCTAAATAAAAGCTACAAAATTACCTAATATGATTTACATATATATGGCAATTAATGATTATGAATAATAAAGATTTGATAACAATTTTTGCATCTTTCTTCATTTTGTTTCATTTTATATTATTAAAAAAAAACAATCACATTAACCATATAATAAAAAAATTAAAATTTTCTTATATGTTATATTTGGAATTTTTTAAAATGACATTAAATTACAAAAATGAAGAAACCTTATATATTATATATTTTTTTTAAACGACTTTAAAATACAAAAATGAGGACATCTTATATGTTATATTTTTTCTTATATGTTATATTTTGAATTTTTTAAAACGACTTTAAATTACAAAAATGTAAGTTTTCCTTAAGTATACGACTAAAAACATTAAAATGACATGTATCAATTCGATGGTTGATTGAAAAGCTTTCAAAACCATATGGAAGATAAAAGTCAAAATAATTCAACTGTGAAAACAATAATGTTCACTTTTTCAAGAATGTGTTCGAGGAAAAAAATAAGGTTTTTATGTCATAATTTGTTTAATGTCCACTAGAGAACATTATATTAACCTAAAATATAAGAAGTGTGTATTCTTTCTCTAAATAAAAGTTACAAAAGTACCTAATATGATTTACATATATATGGCAATTAATGATTATGAATAATAAAGATTTGATAACAATTTTTGCATCCTTCTTCATTTTGTTTAATTTTATATTATTAAAAAATAAACAATCACATTAACCATATAATATTTTTTTTTTCTTGTATGTTATATTTGGAATTTTTTAAAATGACATTAAATTACAAAAAATGAGGAAACCTTATCTGTTATATTTTTTTTTAAAAACGTCTTTAAAATACAAAAATGAGGACACCTTATATGTTATATTTTTCTTATATGTTATATTTTTTCTTATATGTTATATTTTGAATTTTTTTAAAACGACTTTAAATTACAAAAATGTTAGTTTTCCTTAAGTATACGACTAAAAACATTAAAATGACATGTATCAATTCGATGGTTGATTGGAAAGCTTTCAAAACCATATGGAAGATAAAAGTCAAAATAATTCAACTATGAAAACAATAATGTTCACTTTTTCAAGAATGTGTTCGAGGAAAAAAATAAGGTTTTTATGTCATAATTTGTTTAATGTCCACTAGAGAACATTATATTAACCTAAAATATAAGAAGTGTGTATTCTTTCTCTAAATAAAAGTTACAAAATTACCTAATATGATTTACATATATATGGCAATTAATGATTATGAATAATAAAGATTTGATAACAATTTTTGCATCCTTCTTCATTTTGTTTAATTTTATATTATTAAAAAAATAAACAATCACATTAACCATATAATAAAAAAAAATTTCTTATATGTTATATTTGGAATTTTTTAAAATGACATTAAATTACAAAAAATGAGGAAACCTTATCTGTTATATATTTTTTTTTAAAACGTCTTTAAAATACAAAAATGAGGACACCTTATATGTTATATTTTTCTTATATGTTAGATTTTTTCTTATATGTTATATTTTGATTTTTTTTTAAAACGACTTTAAATTACAAAAATGTTAGTTTTCCTTAAGTATACGACTAAAAACATTAAAATGACATGTATCAATTCGATGGTTGATTTGAATGCTTTCAAAACATATGGAAGATATAAGTTAAAATAATTCAACTGTGAAAACAATACTGTTCACTTTTTTCAAGAATGTGTTCGATGGAAAAAATAAAGTTTTTATGTCATAATTTGTTTAATGTCCAATCCGATCAACCTATGATGTATTAATTATAGTTTCGTTCCATCATTTTAATAAAAATTGATCTGATCCATCGGAAAGTAATTATATAATAACAACAAAAAATATTGTATATATAAAAATAAAATTATCAAATATATAAAAAAGAAATTATCGATAATATATAGAAATAAACTCACCCTGCACAAGGCGGAGGTGTTATCCTAGTATATGGTATTCAATCAACGAGTATGTTTAGATTGCAAGAGTGAATCACAATACTAAAAGGGGAATATGGCAAGCATAGAGGGATGCCACATCAGTTAAAATAATCATCCAATCAAATGTTTCTAAATTACCATGTCATTCTTTTGTTAATCGAGATAGATTGGCCCATTTTTAACGAGCCCGAGCCTCTTTCTAAATACACTGCTTCCGAGTCGTCTCCGTCTCTTCGCCTTCAAGATCATCGCTCCGACTTCTGCAATCCAACAGCTTCCATCGAACAACTATATACGACCTCCATACAACAAATTGCATTACAAAGAGCTCAAAAAAACTCAAAAGAGCTAGACGTCGTACCGCTGCAGTGGCCGATTATCGGAAAAAACTCAAATAGCTCGAGTCCCGAGTTCGAACAGGTTCGAATAGTCTACTCCGCCCTATTCGAATTCGCCCAGATTCAATTGCATCATTCTATAGAATATGTACTTTAGTTCGAAAAGGGTTTGATTTGCGTTGAATCTAGGTCTCCTTGGCGTCTCAATCTGGGGGCATCGGATTTAATTGAAATTTGTTTACTTTAAGCTCTCGATTCTAAGGTTAGGTACTGTCTCAGCTCTTTGAACGATGATTAACAACAAAGAGGGATTTGTGGTCTTGCAGCTAGGGATAACTTGAGAGGATCTAAAAAGGAATTCAACAAAACTGAAGATGATCTCAAGTCTCTCCAAAGTGTTGGTCAGATCATCGGAGAAGTCCTTCGACCTCTCGATAATGAAAGATGTAACCTTTCCCTCTCTCTCTCTCTCTCTCTCTCTCTCTAGCTAATAACCCTATTTTGCTTCTGTGAGATTATTGCTCATTGAATGTTTTGTTCTTGTGTCCTCATAGTGATTGTCAAAGCTAGCAGCGGTCCTCGGTATGTGGTAGGCTGCCGTAGCAAAGTGGATAAGGAGAAGCTGATCTCAGCAACTCGAGTTGTTCTTGATATGACCACACTAACAATTATGAGAGCCCTTCCCCGAGAAGTAAGATCCTTGCATCTGATCCTCTCCAGCAGCCATTTTCACCCCTGACATCCCTTCCAATCATCCTAGCACAAGAGAAACCAAGAAGAAAAACAACATCAATGTCATGCATATATAAAGGAAGAGAAAGAATTATGAGTTATGAGACAGCTCAGTCATTGTAGAGAACTATAATTTGCTCCAATAATAAACAGTGGTCAACAGGTCAGTTTTACTTAATTTTAGTCTAGAGATGTCATCATTTTCGTTTTGGATCAATGCTATTTATTTTTATATTCCAGATATTGTTTGAGCTCTTGGCCTAGGTGGAATTGCCGTAGGAATGATAAAAGAAAAAATACTTGGTTTAGGCAAGTATATGCTATTCAAAGAAATACATCTTTTTGATTCCTCTGAGCCATTTTGAAGCTTGAAGGTTCACTGGGAATATACTTCAGGCTCTTTATAAGTTTCCCACTTAGGTTTGATTTTGTTTCTTTCTGTCTTTTCCCCAGGCGTTTACTCAGCATTTGAGTATATATGTGGGTGATGCTGAAGAAGTATCACAACACTATAAATTGATGTCAAGACATACAAGAGATTGTTTGGGTACGTGCTTCTTCCTTTTAACCTCGACATGATCTATGTTTCATTGTCTGATAAAGTTATGATATATTGTAGGAGTGTCCTTTAGATGTTACGCCTACATATCCGTTTCAGGTTAAGAGTATGTGCAGTTGTCTGATTGTCTCATTGAAACGCTTAACAAAGATGAAGTGTACTGATTAGCTGTTGCAACTGCAAATTCCTCCCTGAACAAGCCTCCTGCTACTCATCATTACAGTGCCTTTCAAACCCACACACCATCAATGGCCACCTTGAACCTTATGTTCTCTGACTTGAAAGCTGGTTGTTGTGCCAACACGGTCGAAGCCTGACTTCTTAGGTTCGGTGCGGCCTGTAATGTGAAGAAAGGGAGAGAGCTCATAAGACCGACATGCTGTATCGTCATCATTTCATCATTAGTTAACTATCATAATGGTCCAGTTTTTGGTTGGGTCACAAAACCTTTGATGGGTCTCACGTTTGGTGGGTCACTCCCAACTAAATTTTGTAAATTTTTTTTATTCACAGCAACTTTTGTTTCATGGTCGAAAGCTCAAATCCACGTCAGTCAGTTGCCTCCGATGGGTCTTCTTCATCTCCTTCTATTGTATTCTTTTCTATATTGTTTCTATATTGTAAAATACATGTATTAGCCTACCACTTCTTCTCTGATTCAAACTGTTTTCACAAATCAAATTCACCAGTTTTGTATATTATAAGTTAGCTGTTTTTTTTGTTTTTCGTCTAGAAATTTGAGTTCATTCATGTTCATGTTTATTTATAAAGATCTATAATATTTTTTTTTCTACGTTTCAGATACTACATTACCATCCACTTATATTGTAGAATAAGAGAATCCATAAAATTGATTCTCTAGATGATTAAGAGTATTATAATTCTTATGAGGAATTTTGTGGACCATTTTTTTAATTAAATTTTACATTGCAGATAAGTGTATGTGAAGTGTTTCTCAGACTAATGATTAGTTTATTATTGTAGCTTAATGAATGTGTTAGTTTAACAAATACCAATGCCGAATTATAACTTAGGCATACTTGATAGTCGTAAAGTTCTGACTAATACAATAAAACCAATGTTTTGAAATCCGACATGGAAACTGAACTAGAAGACTGACCAGGTTATCGAACAGTCAGTTAATAAATTAATTAATTTAATTAAATAATAATATATTAGCTATTAAAATATAATACATATTTTATGTTTTAAGAATATTTAGAAAACACTTAAATTTTTTTATTTTTTTATTATCATTTAACATACAAAATATCAAAAAGTAATTCAGACTATTTAACAATATTGTAACAAGTTAATAGTTATGACATCTACTAAAAAAATATCAAGACTTGAAATCCATTAGTATTTAAATGTAAATAGTGAAATGTGAATAGTAAAATTGAACTTTAAATCCAGAAAAAAAAACAAAATTAAATAATAAAATGTTATAATAGAATGTCAATAACAAAAAAAAACTAATATCGGCCAAATTACATCAACTAATTTTGGTTCTCTCTATCATCATTCGCTTAATTTTTTCTTATGGCATAAATCTTCATCAGAATCTAAAAAACACAAATAAATCACAAATTAAATAATATAAATGAGATTCACGGAAAAAAATAATCAAAAACAAGCAGAAGATACATATTCGACATCCGGATGTAGACAAAGATATCAGTATTTTTTTTAATATGAATAAAAACAAATCTTAATAACATAAATAAAAAATCTAAAAAATAAATAAAAGTTACTTAAACCAGTAGTTCAACCGGTTATCGAGTTCCAGATTTTAGTTGTTTTTTGCGGTTTTACTAGGGTTTTAAATAATGGGTTTTCATAAAACCCAGCCAGATTATATTTGAGTCACCATATTAACCGGTTTAAGCATGGATACATGCCGGGTTTCAAAACACTGAATAAAACCCATACCACCATTGTACATAAAAACATTACCATATCCCACAATCTCTACAACACAAATTTGAAATTACTCCAATTGAGAAAGATTCTTATGAAAACCGGGTCCAAATAAGAAATGAACACAATCCAGTAAAATCAAAAACAAACTTAGAAAATATATTTGAAGAATCAACCATTTTTTTTGTTTTTTTGAGGGGTTTAAGTTTCTTTTTGGTATTTGGAATAAAAATATAGTATTATAATAAATATATAAATATATAATTAAGAATATTAAAAAAAATTAAAAATAGTTTCAAACATAACTTCGATTTTCAAATTTTTTTTTGAGAAAACAGTTTATGAGAAAAAACGTTTTAAAAAGATTTATAAAAAGTTAGATTTTAAAAAAATTATAATTCCGAACCTTAATTTTTTTTAAAAAAAATTATATATTTCTTTTTCTTTATTTTTTTTATATTTTTAATTAAAATATTGATTTATTATATATATAAATAACAATGACATAAGAATCTTTTGCCACTTAATCAAGAAGATGCTTTTGAAAATGTATCTTTAGTGATGGTAAAAATGAAAAGTTGTAGCTTTTACAATGGTACATATAAAATTTCCCCAGGAATTTTCTCGGACCCAATTTCTGCCGGTACAAAACTTTACGCAAATTGATAAAAAAAAGATAATAATGTGTTATAAAATTCTATGGAAATAGATAGTCCAATTAAAACTATAAATTAATAATTTCTATGCATATATATTTTATACAAATAAGAACCAATCATTATAATGGTTGTCTTATATTCATAATAGAATTGTTTTATATTTTGTTAACACTTAAATATTTAATATTTTACATTACCGCTTCCTACGTCAATGAAACCATTGTTTCAATAAAAACTTATTCTTGGGTTCACCCCTTAGAGTGAACCTCTAGGTTCACCAACCAATAGGATTATGTTATTTCAAATTTGATATCTTTTATAAAAGGAAACAAAATATTATCAAGTTATATTATGTTTTTAAAATAAAAAGATAAAAAAATAAAAAATAAAAATAGTAGTAATTACAAAAAAATATTTTTAAGAAAAAACTAAACCCTATATCCTAATCTCTAAACCCTAAACCCGAAACTCTAAACTCTTGGGTAAATCTTATACCCTTAGATAAACCATAAACTCTAAATCAAAAACACTAAACACTAAAACACTCAAGGGTTTAGGATTTTAGTGTTTAGTATTTTTGATTTAGAGTTTATGATTTATCCAAGGGTTTAGGGTTTACCCAAGGGTTTAGAGATTTGGATTTAGGGTTTAGGGATTAGGATTTAGGGTTTAGTGTTTTGCTGACGACGTTAACAATATTTAAAAAAAAAATCTTTTTTTTTTGTAACAATTATTTTTTTTTACCTTTTTATTTTAAAAACATAATAACTTGACAATATTTTGTTTCATTTTTTAAAAGATATCGAATTTTAAAATAATAAAATCCTATTGGTTGGTGAACCTAGAGGTTTACCCTAGGGGGTGAACCCAAGAATAACTCTTCAATAAATACCAATAACAATCGATAATACTTTTTCTTTTCTTCTTACATTCAGTGATTATTTTAATCCAAATACTATTTTATATTTATCATAATTTAGATAAAAATATATTAATCTAATATGATATTTTACTTTAACAATTACATGGAAATTACCCGGGCGTAGCCCGGGAACAGCTCTAGTAATGGTAATTACTTCCAACTAATTGATAGTATATTTTCTAAGGAATATTATGTTTAGATACAAATGATTTGATTTACCTTTCTTTTTTTATCACAAACTATTTGATTTACCTTAGATTGATATTATTAAAAATGATATAAATGCAGTGGTAGAAATTGTAATTTATAAGATGAAGTAAAGGATTTTTTTCAAAAGATAATTCAGATTTAATAATATAGATTTCTAAAACATGACATTGATAAACATTTCATAACATTGATAAACTATTATGCATTACAAAATGACAATGAATACAATACAAACATTCTTGGCCCTCATCCCTTCTCTTCCTATGTCATAACATTGATAAACTAAAAAAACAAAAAAAAACAAAAAAAAACATTGATAAACTATTATGCATTACAAAATGACAATGAATACAATACAAACATTCTTGGCCCTCATCCCTTCTCTTCCTAGTAAAAGATATATTTTAACATTTAATATTTCCTAAATATATGGAGAATCTTATAATTCATAAATGAAAGATCACAGAGATATCAAAAAGAAATATTAAATAAATTTTTAATGGATCGTCCAACTTAAAAAATCACACATGAATATTTTCGACGCAATTCTAACTCATTTCATTCGATTGTATCGTGTTTGAATTATATCTACCAATAATTTTTGTTTTACGAAAGTACATGTTATTGGTTATAGACTATGTCAATTTTGGAACATGCCCAACAATATTGACACGACGCCAAACTATTTTTATTGATTCTTAAAGTATGGTCCAATGATTATGTACGTAAAATAAACTCAGCATATTTGTTTTACATATTTATTTTTCATTATATTAGTAGAAGAAAGTAAGTCTGGATAAAATATTTGGATCCAAAAAACCGATCGGAACTTGATTTGAAAGTAGTACTAAACACAAACTAAAAACGGTTAAGCACTCAAATGGATCTAAAAATTTAATATCCGGATAACCAGACCCGGATCCGATCCACAATGAAATATTTTGGATGCCGAAAATATCTAAAATATAATTTTATACTTAAATATATTAATTATTTTAAATTTTATATCTATTAGATATTCAATAATATGAAAATATCTAAACTAACAAAACATGTTCAAAATACTGAAAATATATATTTTCTCCATCTAAATATTTAAACTGAACTATTTTTTAATGTAAATTTAAGTATTTAGTCTTCTATTATTCATTTTTTTTTTCATTATTCAAATTCTCATGTTTTATATTATTTTTATTTTTGGATTTTGAGGATTAAATATATTTAGATTTTTGTTGAAAAAATTATTACATAATTAAAATGTATACATGAACTCGAACCCGAACCGAACCTGCAATGATTTGAACCAAATCCAAACCAAATTAAAACCAAAATTTGTAAATATCCAAATCATACTTAAATTTCTAACTCTAAAAATCTGAAATCCGAATAAATTAACTGAATCCGAACGAATATATGAATGTCTATCCCTTGAAAAGCTATAAGATAAATAGCTTATTACAACATAAAATAAATATTTTAATTAATTATTTCACTCCATATTAAAACAAAAATATGAAAACTTTAGTGCCCTTCTGACAAAAAATGAAAATACTTACTGCGCATATTAGATAATCTTCATCGATCAGAGAAGCCGAACATACACTGCTCCTGAATTTTTCCAAATAAATGAGGATTCCTTTGTTCCATCTTTCCCATGCGTCTGTCTGTTCAATGCTCTTGCCCATGGTATTTAAATATCATATTTTTATTTTAAAAAAAAACAGAAAACAAAATAGACACCCAATGCCTTTATGTGTCTCCTACTTCATGAATTATTTTCTAAACAACCCATAAAACTCAACCTCTCCCATGTGCCCTCACATGCTTTCCAATGAATTACCAGTCAATTAATTTATTTTCTTTCAAGTTCCATTGAGCGTTGTTTACAACAAAAATAAGACGCCCACTTTTGATATCACGTTCACTATGGATCTCCGCAAAAGTAGAGCAACAACAACCACCGTTACTCTCTCATGTCTTCTCCTCGTTTCTTCATTCTACACTCTCTCCACCGCAAAATCAGCCACAAATCCACCCTCGTACCAACTCTTTCTATTTGTAGGATTCGTTCTAGCCGCAGCTTTGTCGCTTCTGATACTTGTCACTGCTGCACGAGCCACCATGGTCGCGTGGATAACAGTGATCGTCTTGCTGGCCTTCTCGGGTACACGCCGCCGTGTTCTGGCGAAGCAGGGAAAGATGATAACGACGGACGTGGCTATGTGCTTGGTCAGGGTTCTGATTAGTGAGGCAGATCCTCGTGGTTAGTCTGATGGGGTTGGTACGATGTTAAAGAGTATTTACTATATACATATTATCCTTGTATATAACTTCAAATTATTCGTTTTGCGAATGATTTTCGGTTTTGTTTTTATTATAATCAAATGTAAGTTTCTAGTATCTATATATATGTGTGTGTGGAATTTTTTAAATGTTCATTAAATGCTTGTTAAGTTATGAGACAAATTTTTGGTCAACAGTTACAAAATAATAAAACCGTTCAACGAAGAATATAATTGGGAAATTTGTTTTTTTTGGAGAAAAAAATGATAATTATGTTCTATTAGGCTAATTTTTTTTTTGTATCATTTTTTCTTCTAATACCTTTTAGTATTTTCCAACATAAATTAAATAAATAGTTTTACAAACAAAATAGTAACTACTGATAAAATACATATATCAACTTATTGGTATTTTTTTGTCTAGTTTTAAAAATATTTAAATCATAATTTCATATTTTGTTCTACAAAAAGTAGAAAAGACAACACAGTAGAAAAAATAATCTATTTTTTTCATTGAATCTAATATATTTAGAATACATGATCTACGTAAATAATAGTAATCTAGAAATATTTGGAAAATACATTCCGCGCTTAACCTATCATTCTAAAATTTGTAGAATTCGGAATCTACGCATTACTATAAATCTAAAATCGGTAAAGATCAGAATCTACATATTACTATAAATCTAAAACTATTAGAAATCGATTTCAAACAAAATCGGAAATTAGAGCTAAATATGGTCACAACATATCTTAACAGAATCACAATAAATAGCATATTTGAATAACATGCTAAAACTGAACCAGTAAATAATTGGAAGATCTTTTTTGTTCAGTTAGTTTTAGGTGATTAAGTTATATATAATCATAAAAGGGAATGGCATTGCTTGTAAATATCAAAGCAAATGAATGGTAAAATTTTATTTGTACTTCAGTTTTAATAGAATACTAGATTTTGACCCGTGCTTTAGCGCATATATTTTTTTCTTTGCAAGTTTTATATAAATGTGTCAAACCGCAGATGTTGTTTAACCCAATCAAAAAGATAAGTTTTTTTGTTTATTAGAGCTCATTTAATTTTACTCAAACGAAAGAAGATGCTATATTTCTAGTAATCATTATTGTTGATGAGTTTTACAAAGTTTCGATGTGGAGATGTACACTTCATATATAAAGATCTTAAGTATATTTAATGCTTACATAGATTTCTTAAATAAATTGTTTCCTAAAATCTCGAGGATATATAATATTCTAAATCTTGTTAGATCAATAAAATCTTGTTAACCATGATTTATATTATATTATTTATTTTTAAAAATATTAATAAAGAACAACTATCAAGAAAATAGAAAAATATGTTAAGTGGTTTTGTGTTTTAAAACGTCTAAATTACTTTTAGTGAATTACACAATTTTTGCTTTTTAAGTTTTATATAAATGTGTCAAATATTTGTAAGTTCATGTTTTTATATATTATTAAACTTTAATTCAAAATGCGGGAAAACATTTGGAGTTCAACGTTTTAGAGAATTGTTCATGTTTTTCACATAGTGACAATATTCTCCTCGTTGTATTCAAAAACTTGGCTGAATTACCGGTTTTACAGCTAGAAAAACGCTAATGGAGGTAACCTACCGCGATTTTGGCACTATTTAAAGATTTAAACGGTTGATTTAAAATAACTGAACACTATTACACGAAGTAATTTCCAAAGAGTAATAAAAAAAATTGTTTAAACCCAATTAAAAAGATAGACTTTGGTTTTACTATGACCCAATTGATTTTATTCAATCAAAAGAGTATGCTATATTTATAGTAATCATTCTCGTTGATGATTTTCACAAAATTTAGATGTGGGACATTTCCACTTCATATACATAAAAATTTCAAACATATTTAATGCTTATAGAGATTCCCTGCATAAATTGTTTCCTAAAATCTTGAAAATATATAATACAAGATATGAGCCCGTTGCAACGCAACGGGTTTTTGTTTGATGTTTAATTTAATAATAACAATAAAATAATAAATCATTTTATTATAGTATTATGATTGTTTTTTGTATATATTGTTTGAGATTTATTTTATAATTAAAACTTGTTTTCACACATAAGTTCAAGTTAATATTTGTATTTTATAATCATGGTGCATAAATGAGTTGTTATAAATTTTATGCTAAGGATTAGACAAAATATTATGCATAAACATTTAAACTGAACACAATCCAAAATAAGAAATGAAAAGTAAAAAGAAATGAAAGTTAAATACACCAATTGAATCAATATATATTAAATTAGTCTTTAAAATTTTATTTTTCTAGGATTTTTAAAAATGAAAACATTGTATTTTATAAATCTCCTTTTTATTTACACTTAAAAACTATTAAAAATAATATTAAATACTCTTTTATAATTTTGTTTAAGATTTTTGAAAAGGAAAATTATTGGCATATAACCTATTACAATTATCTTATGTTTAGGATTTCAAAAAAAAAATATTTCTATCAAATAATTATTTTTAGTTATTAATAAATATTTTAAAATTGCTATTTTTACAACTCGTATCAATACTAATTTTACACTTATTTTGTTAATTAAAAATAATACCAAATAAATTTTTACAATTCTCTTTTGGTTAGAACTTAAAAATATTATACAAATTTCTTTTGTTTATGATTTTTTTTTATAAAAAATGAAAACAACTATCAAATATTCTTTTTACAGTTTTGTAGGATTTTTAAAAAGAAAATTAATATTACATAATATTTTACTATTACATTGTGTCTAGGATTTTTTAAAAAAAATTCTATCAAATAACAATTCCCGGTTAATATTAACTATTTTAAGAGTTACAATTTTCAAAATTCATTTTTTCAGTTAATTGAATAATTGTTACTATCATGTTTATCATTAATTGTTTTTTAAAAAATTACTATTAAATAAAAGTTTACAATTCTCTCTAGTCACGATTTAAAAAAAGAGGGGAAAAAGTCTTAGTTGGTTCAGATTAACAAAAAAATTTCTTTTGGAAATCTTTTTTATTTAAGATTTTAGGAAAAAAAGAAGTTATTTTCACATAATGGAAATTTTTATCGACACATTCACAATATAACTTTTTAATTGAAACACATATCACAATCATATCAAATGAAATATTTGAACTTAATTTTGGTTTATATTTTTTAACACAAAATTATTAAAAAGTAAAGTTAGTTAATTATAAGAAAAAAAAGATTACTTTTACGTTTTTATTTTATTTAGACTTTTAAAAAGGAAATTAATTATTTTATTTCTTTCAGATTTTTATACAACTATTTTATTTTAATAGAAAAATTATGTTTAATTATTTATATATTTTGTCTTATACATACAAACGCATATTTATCATATCCACACATACTCATGTACGACAACAACATCAAAATTAAAAGTTATGCTAACACCATAAGATATAATAATGATAATAAAAAGTTGAGTTGTATCAAAAAATTAAAAAAAATACTCAGGTAATACTTTTCATGTAAATACTATTGTGTTTTTTAAAAATAATATGTGGAAGCTTAAACCTAAATATATATGTGAAATATTTGTAGCTATTTTTTCATAATTTTTAACATACAATTATCTATTAAAAAGGAAAGTTATTACTTATAATAAAATAATAAAAGTACTTTTGCAATTTTCTTTTAATTATGCTTTTAAAAAGTAATATTATTTATTTTAAAGTTAGTTTTTCTTCATGTTTTCATTAAATAATTTATTGTACTTGTAGGATTTTACAATATATTTTTGTTTAACGTTTTTTTAAAAAGTTAATGTTTATCTTTTATCTTTTTTTGAAAATAATAATAACAATAATAATAATAGTAATAATAATAATAATAAGACTATTAAATAATATTTTTAATTAATTTTTAAGAAAAATAGTTTTTATTATTTTAGTAAATATATTTTTGATTATGATAGAGTTTAACACATATCGCATTTTTAAATATATAACTACCATGTGTCACAATCATGTTAATTAGCAATTTTGAAAAACCAAGCTCAATATAATCTTTTATAATTATATTTTCATTAAGAGTTTAGGAAATAAAAAATATATTAAATAAGTTGTTTTCAAATCTATTTTTTAGGATTTTGAAAAAGGAAATTTTTTTATAGTAATCATTCTTGTTGATGAGTTTCACAAAGTTCCGATGTGTGACATTTACACTTCATATATAAAAATCTCAAATATATTTAATGGTTATAGAGATTTCTGCATAAGTTGTTTCTTAAAATCTTGAAAATATATAATATTCTAAACCTTGTTAGATCAATAAAATCTCGTTACCCACGATTTATATTATATTATTTATTTTTAAAAATATTTAAAAAAAATAGAATGTGTCAAATATTTGTTAGTTTTTTCACCTTTAATGAATGACACAATTTTTTCTTTGTAAGTTTCCTATAAATGTGTCAAATATTTGTTAGTTCATGTTGTTATATATTATTAAAATTTAATTCGAAATGCGGGAAAGCATTTGAAGTTTAACATTTTAGAGAATTGTTCATGTTTTTCACATGGTGACTGTATTCTCTTCTTTAAACTCAAAAACTTGGCCGATTTACCGGATTTGCAGCCGGAAATCGCTAAAAGAGGTCAGCCACCGCGATTTTGGCTACTTGACGCAATAAATCAGTAATGATTTAAACAGTCGATTCAACATAACTAAAACTATTACTCGACAAATTTTCAAATAATAATAAAATTTTTGTTGTTTAAGCCTAATCAAAAAGATAGGCTTTGTGTTTACTGCAGCCCATTTAATTTTACTCAAACCAAAGAGGATGCTATATTTATAGTAATCATTCTTGTTAATAAGTTTTATAAAATTTCGATGTGGGACATTTACACTTGATACATATTACAGGTGGGCATTCGGGTACCCATTCGGGTTCAGTTCGGGTTTCGGATTTTCGGGGTTAAAGATTTCAGCCCCATTCGGGTATTTCTAAATTTTGGTTCGGGTTCGGTTCGGATCTTTGCGGGCTTGGTTCAGGTTCGGATAATCCATTTAAATGATATTAAAATTTTAAAATTCAATATATAGTTTAAAATTTTCAAAATCTGTAAATAAAATACTATATTACATATAAATTTGAATAACATATTGATACACTAAATATGAATCTTTGCTACTGCCAAGTTAACAGTTGTGATTATAGTACTTTAGATTCAATCCAGAGGACCACTCTACACTTTACTCTTATAAATTTCAATGACAAGCTAAGAAGAAAATGGTTTTCAATTCAATTGGTGACGCGGAAAACAAGTAAACTAGAGTTTGATTCAATTTAACAAGAAGCTAGCCTAGGGTATTTCATTGGGTGTTGAGCGAGAGCCAAACAATTATTCAAGCGCGATGCAGTGCTTTCTAGAACTCGGATCACTCAGCTGGAACACCCCACTGTCGTGGTGGTGATCTCTTTGCTGGTCGATCCCATCATCTAACTGTCGTTGAGATGAGAAACGACTGCAAGCCTTAGAGATCAGGTCCGATCAGTTCACTTACTACCCTAATATCTACTTTCGCTGATTAGGGATACTAAGCTCATTCAATACATGTCAAGCTATCTCCTAAGCGGTTAGCTAGGCGATAAACTTAGGATCTAACATCAAGTGATCAGATTAATGGAAGCCTTAAGAATAGTATGGATGAAGAATAATCAAGAATAGCTTATCTATGTTTAGCTCATATTTCAACACCCTAAAAACCCTAGGCGAGCTAGATCACTACTCAATCATGATGCAAGCAATCAAAGACATAGATCCTGAATGAAACTGCATAATAAAAGAGATAGAAAGAGGGTTCAGGATAATCTTCTCTATGGTGAGAGAGATGGAGCCTTCTCCCTTTACAATCCAAAAGCACAAAAGTCTCCAATAGTTTTCTTCTGTCTAGAATAGCGTAGAATGGTAAAGAGAAACAGAAAATATGATATATCAAAGCCACAGGCGGCTGGGAGAGAAAATAGGGATAATTAGGGCAAATCCCGTAATGATTGTAGTTTCCTTAAAAATCTCTGCCGCTAGAACACTCACTCGGAACAGTCACTCGGGTTGCTCCGCTATCCAGAACAGTCATCAAGACTACTGTTCTGCGTGAAAACGACCAAATTGCATTGTTTTATGCCTCTTTTGTTCCAGCTGGTCTATCTCCCATCCAATGCAACTCCAGACCTGTAATGACTCCAAAAGGACTAGAAAGACTCGATAAAGACTTGAAAACCAATTTAAAAGCATATATACAAGATGTATAAAACACCATATATCAATTCCCTCAGACTTAGATCCTTGTTTGTCCTCAAACAATGTCAAGTGTCAAGAAGAGGGAGAAAAGTTTGAAAGTGTGGGAACTCTCCTATTCTCAGCAACCATACTTTAACCACGAATCTCTGAACCATACAAGCAGTAAAACTAGGACAACACACCCTTACCGGAACCCCACTGACTGATGTTCAAAAATCGGCTCCATACTCTTCATCTTAAACCTGAAAAAGCAACACTATCGAGACAGAACTCCCTACATTCATTTAAGAGTAGCGTGAGCTTTTCATCACAGGCATCATTCAGGGTAGGCGGTCTAGTTGTGGAACAGGCTATTTAATGGTGGAGTTAAGAGTGTTTAGGGGCTACCATTTCATTGAAGAGGATGCAAGATATCACACAAAATGGCAAGAGAGGATAGATCCATTGATGTCCACAACCTCTACTCGTTTTTGCTATATCTGGTGCGACTGTTCTGATGACGGAACAGGCAACTGATTGTTCTGCTTTTCACTTTCCTCTACACACTCTTCAATACTTGGTACCAACTTCTTGCTCGACCTTTCCAGTGGCTCCATGTTTCTTTTCTTTCTTCCCCTTCTCCATCACATTAATCTCGTTCTTTTTTTTTTTTTTTTTTTTTTTTTTTTTGAATGTTGATATGGTGATGTGACGAAGAAGGAGGTAATACATGATCGTTCTGAGTGCCACTGGTGGTTCTGATTTCGCGACCATTCTGGTTTTCCACCCCTGGTCTTGCACAGTTCATTGGTTATAGAGCGGTTGCTCCCTTAATCGGCTTGTTCTCCTTTCTGACATAATTTCTGCAGCAGTAACGAGTAGGAGGCTGCGTTGATCATTTCCTCTCCGACCTTTTTGCACATATCTGCACATATGACACTGAAAAACAAATGCATGAAGGTGGAATAAAGGCTAAGGTGCAGGGTGGGAACTAGCTAAAGATGAGCTAGCCACTCAGGATCAGCAAGATGGATAAAAAGGATAAGAAGTCCTGAGTGTGTTCTCGTTTCCCTGATCTAATGCCCATAACAAGAAGAATTTCAGTCAAGATTAGGTTCAAGTAAGGTGGAGTTAAGTCTACCCAGTGTAACCTGATCGGCTGAGAACTTCTGGAGAATCAAGTGAGATATGTCAGGGTGTTCCAGGTCCACATGTGTGTCTTTCGCCACTGCTAAGGTCACTGAATAAGATAACTAAAGCACGAGGTGGTCAGTGATCAACACGAAATAAGGTCCTAATTCCCACAAATTTTGACTGACTCAATAAAAACTAACTCAAATTGACCCAAAAGAAAAACAAAAGAAAGAAACGAGTTAGTAAACGACGAAAACCCTCCCCCAGACTTACTTCACAACGTCCCTGGTGTGAAAATAAATCAGAGAGAAGGTGAAAACAAGAATAAACATTTTTTTTTTTGGTCGAGATACTTACCTGAGTGGAGCAGGCGCTCTATGAAAATTCTGGGTGTTCTGTCGTCAGATGGTCGCCTGGAACAACCGCTCTTTTCAGGGGGTAGGTTGTTCCGTTTCTGCAACCCAGAATTTTTGAAGTATCTCGAATTTTTATGCTTTTTGACCTGAAACTCAATAAACTAAAACGAAAATAAGCAACCAAAAACAAAAGCAAGTTATATTTATACTTATCAGTGGGTTGCCTCCCACCAAGCGATTGGTTTAAGTCACTAGCTTGACTTGGTGACAGGGATCAGTCGGGTTGATCATGAGGACTTGTTCCAAAACAAGCTCCACAATCAGACATGTTCAACTTCAGAACTCTGCTCAGCAACCCTTTCACAGCTGCTTTTCCTTTCTCCTTCAGCTCATGTGTGAGAATAGCTTTGACTTTAGAGAAAGGTTTAGAGGTACCCTTGCACTTTACCTCGTACTCAATGGAGCTCCCATCACACTTGAGAGGTATCAAAGTCATTGTAGGATCTCCCTTGACCCTTTTCTTCTGGACTTTCTGTTTCACCCTTGAATTCCCTCTGAATTTAGTAGGATCAGTGCTAGGATCTTCATCAAAGAACAGTCTGCTCTCACCCTTATCACCATGCTCCTTCTCTAGAACAACCTTCAGCTTTTCTACATCAAACACTGAGATGCAAGAGGCGTGTGATGAGGAAGATCTGGTGGGTACAGCCTTGTAGAAAATTTTCTTGTTGATGTTGGAGAAGCAGACTCTCTTGTTGGGCATATCGATGGTTGCTCCAACAGTAGCCATGAATGTCCTTCCAAATATCAAAGGCATCTCATGATCCTTGTTCATCTCAACAACTTGAAACTCAGCAGGAACAATGCATTCCCCTACTTGAACATGAAGGCTGCGGATGGTTCCATATGGGACTGCTCTGGAAGAGTTTGCAAAGGTCAGGGTCAGCTGAGAACGCTCAACATCAGCAATACCCAAATCGTCTACAATAGCCTTTGAGATGAGATTCACACAAGAACCAGAGTCACAAAGAGCGTCCTTGAAGGTTGTTCCTGCGATGGAACATGGGAAAACAAACTTTCCAGGATCATCAACCTTACGCAATACCTTCAGTGCTGGCGTAGACAGTGCTCTGGTATAGAGGACCTTGATCTCTTCTTGAGTCTCTCTACAGTTTTTAAAGAACTGGAGCAATGGACGAATCTGCAGAGCATCTTCGAATGCAAGTTCTTTAGGAAGCCTTCTCACCATCTTGTTAAAACCTATCAGCTGCTCTTCACCAATGGGATCCATCAGATGTCTAGGTGGAATTTGATAGGGAACCTTAGGAACATAGACTCGGACTGGTGGAGTTTCAGCAGGTTCGCTAGAAGCAATCACTTCAGAGCTAACAGACTGCTCTGTGTTCTCTTCTGCGACTAGAATAGTCTCAGCAAACGGCTGCTCTACTGCATTACAGTGCTCAGTCCTTGGATTTTTATCAGTTCTTCCAGGGAGCGTCTCTTGTTGCCTCTTGACACTCTCAGCTGTTTGAGCAAGCTGAACATCGATCTTTCTCATATGGATCGCAAGATTGTCATACTTGTTATTCAGCTCAGTGAACATGTTGCCCATCCTGGTGTCAATTTCTGTGGTTACCTGATTCAACACCCTGGCCTGAACCTGCTGACCCTGCAACAGCTGTTGCATCATCATACCCAGACTTTGCAGCTCATCTGGTTGACTGTTCTCGTTAGCTGGAACAGCTTCCTGATTGCTCTGCGGTTGTTGCTTGTTCTGGTTCTGAATATGTCCGGCCGTAGCTTGCTCCATGCTGAAGATGTGCCCTTGGCTGTTTTTCAGTAGCTGATCAACCTTGGCAGTCAGCTCATCTATTTTCTGGGTGTCAGAACTGTTCCCTTTCATGGAGCAATCACTCTCCTCTTTCTTATTAGCTGAGCTAGCAGCCATGTTCTCAATCAGCTTAAACGCTCCATCAGTGGTTTGAGTCATGAAGTCTCCATTGCTCGCAGAGTTCAGAGCACCTTGGTATTTCCAGTCCACTCCATCATAGAAAATGTCCAGGAGGTAATCATCATCAAATCCATGGTGAGGACATTCTCTGCGATAGTCATTGAAGCACTCCCATGTGTCGCAGAAAGGCTCATCAGTGAGCTGTCTGAAGGAGGTGATCTTGTTCCTCAATGCAGCTGTTCTCGCCTTAGAGTAGAAATGGCTGAGGAACGCTGATCGGACCTGTTCCCATGAAGTGAGAGAGCCGGTAGGGAGAGAGTTCAACCACCGTGCAGCTTTTCCATCAAGAGAGAATGGGAATAACATGCACGTGATGTAGTCTGGTGGAACACCATTCACGCGAGTGAAACTACAGACTTTTTCGAAGCTCTCAATATGCTCCATTGGAATTTCTGTAGAGAGACCAGAGAATACCTTTCTCTGTACTAGATCAATCAAAGCAGGCTTGATCTCGAAGTCCTGCCTGGTGCAGAGTAGAGGAACAATGGCAGAGCGCGTAGTAGGGATGTTACGCGGAAGGTTTCTCTGCCCGATTGGAACAGTCTGCGCCTGTTGTTCCTGCTGCGCGAGAGCAGCCTGTTCAGCAGCATCCTGCTGAGCTTGGATGGTCTTCTGCATTTGTTGCATCTGCTGCTGCATGAGTGCCATAGCCGCAGCGAGATCATCTTGATTGGCGTGATCACCCATAGTGGTGTCAGTTTGCCTTGGTTGTTGACGGTTATGACGTTCTAATCTCGCTAGTTCTTTGTTGGTGAGCTGATGCAATGGTCCTTGTGCGTTGCTCCGAGTATGTCTACTGGTCATGCACCTGGATCATTAGCTGTGACAAAGAAACAGAGGCGAGTTAGATATCTTAGACTTAAAATGAAACTGAAAAGTAGAGGTAAAAAAAAATCTGGTCCCCGTCGCAACGGCGCCAAAACTTGATACACTAAATATGAATCTTTGCTACTGCCAAGTTAACAGTTGTGATTATAGTACTTTAGATTCAATCCAGAGGACCAGTCTACACTTTACTCTTATAAATTTCAATGACAAGCTAAGAAGAAAATGGTTTTCAATTCAATTGGTGACGCGGAAAACAAGTAAACTAGAGTTTGATTCAATTTAACAAGAAGCTAGCCTAGGGTATTTCATTGGGTGTTGAGCGAGAGCCAAACAATTATTCAAGCGCGATGCAGTGCTTTGTAGAACTCGGATCACTCAGCTGGAACACCCCACTGTCGTGGTGGTGATCTCTTTGCTGGTCGATCCCATCATCTAACTGTCGTTGAGATGAGAAACGACTGCAAGCCTTAGAGATCAGGTCCGATCAGTTCACTTACTACCCTAATATCTACTTTCGCTGATTAGGGATACTAAGCTCATTCAATACATGTCAAGCTATCTCCTAAGCGGTTAGCTAGGCGATGAACTTAGGATCTAACATTAAGTGATCAGATTAATGGAAGCCTTAAGAATAGTATGGATGAAGAATAATCAAGAATAGCTTATCTATGTTTAGCTCATATTTCAACACCCTAAAAACCCTAGGCGAGCTAGATCACTACTCAATCATGATGCAAGCAATCAAAGACATAGATCCTGAATGAAACTGCATAATAAAAGAGATAGAAAGAGGGTTGAGGATAATCTTCTCTATGGTGAGAGAGATGGAGCCTTCTCCCTTTACAATCCAAAAGCACAAAAGTCTCCAATGGTTTTCTTCTGTCTAGAATAGCGCAGAATGGTAAAGAGAAACAGAAAATATGATATATCAAAGTCACAGGCGGCTGGGAGAGAAAATAGGGATAATTAGGGCAAATCCCGTAATGATTGTAGTTTCCTTAAAAATCTCTGCCGCTAGAACACTCACTCGGAACAGTCACTCGGGTTGCTCCGCTATCCAGAACAGTCATCAAGACTGTTCTGCGTGAAAACCACCAAATTGCATTGTTTTCTGCCTCTTTTGTTCCAGCTGGTCCATCTCTCATCCAATGCAACTTCAGACCTGTAATGACTCCAAAAGGACTAGAAAGACTCGATAAAGACTTGAAGACCAATTTAAAAGCATATATACAAGATGTATAAAACACCATATATCACATATGTCATAATACCTAAACTTAACATATAAATTGGTTTGGTTTGAATATTTTGATAGAGAATTAGTAGATATTTTAACTATTTTTGGTGTTTTGAGTATATTTTAGCTATTTTAGACATTTACTTTTGGCTATTTGTATATATTTTCAAGTATTTTAGACAACTTAAAAGTATTTTATATATTTTGAATGTTTTTCATATACATTAAATCTAAAAATAATTAATATATTTAGATATATAAATCCATTTCGGATACATTCGGGTACCCGAAATACTTCGGTTCGGGTCGGGTTCGGTTTCGGTTCTCTGGATACGAAAATTTTGAACCCCTTCGGATATTTAATCAATTTCGGTTCGGGTTCGGTACTACTTTTTCGGATCGGATTCGGTTCGGTTCTTCGGATTCAGTTTTTTTGCCCAGCCTTAATACATATAAAGATCTCAAATATATTTAATGATCATTTCATAAAATTTCGAGAAATATTAAAAAGGAAACAAATAGAAAAAAATAGGAAAGTAGTTATTAGGTTATTTAATGTTTCTCGCAGACCGAAATTAAATTAGGGAATCGTGGTTAATGACAAACCAAAAAAACGGTTAAGAGATAACCGATGCAGAAAGTCAAAACTGCCCTTAATGAAAAGGAAGGAAAGGCTAAACCGGTAGGGGCAGAAATAGTAAAATTCAAAGGTGTATCATGTTTTAATAGTTTAGATAGATGTTGAATGTTAAGTTCTAGTTATGTATATAGAGGACATGCAGTATAGAAAATGTTATGGGAGTGTTTACTTTTTATATAATTATATTACTACTATCATATAGTTGTATAACTATATATAACAATACCAAAAGAACATTATGGCGTTTAGTTGACTCGTTAGAGGTAGTATATATTAAAATTGTCTTAACATACATAAACGTTTAGCAATCCAACGTCTAAACAAACCAAATGTCATATTTATACGTAGGAAATATACGGTTAATATCAAAAGGAAATATTCCTTAAAAAAAGATAGTGGCACTGTTGGAATATATGAAAGAACTAAGGGGGATGTATTCAATCTAAAATTTGAGATGATTTGACTTTTAATGAGGTTTTAGATGATTTTAAGGAATTGTAGAGAATAAAATGATTTTTGTTAAACCACTTTAGAATATCACCTAAAATCATGGGATTTGAGTTTTATTTTTTTTAACTAAGAAACTCCACCCAAACACTCTAAAATCACTTGAAAACTTTAAAATTTTACAACTTAAAATATTTTCAATAACAGTGGATTTCAGAATACTTTATAAAATGTCAAGTTCAATAACACTAGATTTTAAATGAGTTTTTAAAATTCATGTTTCAATAATAGTGGATTTGTCATTTTGACACAAATCACCTAAAACTTTCAATTGAATACACCCCCTAAGAGGATCTCAAAAAAATTCTCATGTTTTAATAATATAGATTTAGTTTTACCGGTGATGTCTTGAGATTTTACATTGCTTTAACCATCATTTTGATTCACATTTTGTTCATTTATATGCATTTAGAGAACCTTTAGGTTTATAGTATTTGCATTTGTCTTATCAGATGTTGGAAATATTTTTCATGGAATTTGGAGCAATTGGAACATGAAATGAGGTTAAAGAGGTGATTCCGTGAGACGGAGTGATGACAAAGTTTCACAGAGGCCAGAAGCAACGGTCGAGGAGTCCTAACCATAAGCTGCTGTAGACACATAGTGGGCAGGTGTAGCGATTTCCTGAAACCGCTGCAGCTCTCAAGAAGCAAATATCCAAGAAGTGCCAAACTTCATAGCGGCAAGTGCAAGCCGCTAGAAGAAAATATGTACTAATATATGATATTTATAATTTATATATAATATTTATATATAATAGTAATATATATCCCTGTTCGGAATCGGGAAGAGGCAGTGGTGTCATGTAGCCGCTACAAAAATAAATGAGGAGCACATCAGTGCTAACCCTTGTTGCTGTCTTTAGCAGCAACTAGCATCCCAGTCTCCTAACCGTTGTAGACTACCAGTGACGGTCCACAGCGGTTTGTTGATCCTCAAAAAATCAAGATTCGACCTTTGATCAAATGTTTTATCATTTTATTTAGGTTCGACCAAGGTTTGTTGGGTCGACCCAGTTCGCATGAAAAAACGTATTTAAGTGGTTTGGGTGACAACCGTCGGTGGCTCTAGCTCTGCGAGGTTGGCTCTAGCTCTTTAGACTAACCCTCGATGGACCGTCGGCCGGATCCGAACACACTGTCCGCCATGAAGTAACGGTGACATCATGATTTGCTATTCAATCATGTTCGTCGGAGTGGGGCTTCATGCTTCTATTATCTTCTTTCCCTCATTTGTGACTCTTTCTCTTAGATTTCATATCTTGCTCTAGGTCTGTTTGTTTTTTTCTGAGTCGCACTTCTTTAGGTTTTTGGTTTTTCAGGTAAAGACTTGTATTTTCTTATATCTTTTTGGGTTAATTATATTATAATACAATATTAATTAAAATAATAAATTTAAAGAAACAAAAAAATGAGCATAAACAACAATTTATTTGATTTGTTTTTTATGAGATAGAAGAGGATAAAAGCGGCTGACAAAAAAAAAGAGAGGATAAAAGAGATAAAAAGAACAAAAAGGTTGAAAGCTAACCTCGGGCGTTAGATCATATCTTTATCAGTGGTTCATATTGAGTTTGATAGTGATCTTTCTCATTCTTTATTAACCAATCAAAATTTAAATTTAAATTTCTTTTGTATTGAAATTTAAATCTTTCATTTACAATAAACATCAAGTACAAAATATATATATATTTTGATATTTTTGTTTGAATGTAAACCTTAAATATAAAACCTTTCATTTGACAAACCTTATAAGGTTAAATTAAAATATGAAAATCAATCTAAAAATGTATATTTTAAAGTTATAATAAAAAATCAAAATGCATATTTTGTATACGAAACTAAATTTTAAATATCATTGTATTAATCATATGTTATTGATATTTATATATATATATATAATAAATAGTTGAATTTTGTATATATTTAAATATTTTTATAATAATTTTTATTGGTTTTTTTGCAAAATTGACCTACAACTTAAAGTCAAACACAAAACTAACCTCTTTTTTTTTGAAAATTGGTTTTGCCCTATTCACCCCACAAGTTCATATAATTTACGAAAATGCCATCAATTTTTTTTTTTTTTCGAAAATGACATCTTTACTCTCTCACCCTCATCATCTTCAAGTAATTACAAGATTGTCATTGTCATCAATACCACAACCACCATGAACAACCAATTTGAAGCTCTTAATGCTCCCAAAATCGATTTACCCTTCTTCTTTTTTCATTCTTGTGAACTAAACACAACATATCTCTCACTTTCTCTCTACAATGAGCTAAAAAAACCCAAGATTTTGATTCTAAAATTTTTATGGTTCATAGAGTCATAGAAGCTAACGATTCTGGGTGGGTGACTTTCGTTTGTGATTCTGTGTGCTTGGAGAAGCCTTATGTATGCTAAGGAACTTATCTCACCAATTTAAGGTATGACATCGAGTTTTTTTCCAGATCTGTTCGTCAGACGACTTACTTGGGAAGTCGTCTGGCTGTAGACGACTTACCTGGAAGTCGTCTGGCTGTAGACAACTTACCTGGAAGTCGTCTGGCTGTAGACGACTTACCTGGAAGTCGTCTGGTCAACGCAAATGTTATTTTTGCAATTGACTTTGAAATCTGTAACCTGAGACGACTGAAAGTTAAGTCGTCTACTATTGTTTGGTTTCAAAAAAATTTCCAAAGAACCTAGACGACTTACATTTCAGTCGTCATAGGTTAGTTTTGCATTTGACTAGATAATTACAGAAGTTTGACTTCCCCAGACGACTTACATTTCAGTCGTCTGTCGAAAATTAAAATAATAATATTTTTTAAAAAAGTAAACGACTTACAATTAAGTAGTCATAGGTTAGTTTTGCAATTGAAAAAAAAAACTTCAAGATTTAATTATACACAGACGACTTATAATTCAGTCGTCCACCAGACGACTTACTTGTAAGTCGTCGAGGATTTTTTTCCGAGATTCTGGTCAAACCACGTAAATCCTGGACAACTTACATTTCAGTCGTCTCGTGGACGACTGAATTATAAGTCGTCTGTATATAATTAAATCTTGAAGTTTTTTTTTTCAATTGCAAAACTAACCTATGACGACTTAACTGTAAGTCGTCTACTTTAAAAAAAATATTATTATTTTAATTTTCACTAGACGACTGAAATGTAAGTCGTCCAGAAAAGTCAAACTTCTGAAATAATCCAGTCAAATGCAAAACTAACCTATGACGACTGAAATGTAAGTCGTCTAGCTTTTTTGGAGTTTTTTTTTAACCAAACAATAGTAGACGACTTATTTTTCAGTCGTCCGAAATAACAGATTTCAAAGTCAATTGCAAAAATAACCTCTGCGTTGACCAGACGACGTATAGTTTAGTCGTCTGGACAACTTAGATTGAAGTCGTCCGCGTCTTCTCCGCTAGTTTTTAAGTCTTCTACGTTAGTTTTTGAATAACTTGTATTTTTAAGAGTGATAAGTAACTTCAAGATATGTAAAACTCATATTTACAAAATATGTTCTCTCCCTTAGTTTTACTAAATTTGACTAAGTTTTTCAACGCAAACTTATAAAAAATATGATATGCTTTGACTAGTTACTATTGTTTGTTTTCATCTCTTAAGTATTATTGTTATAGACAATAATGATGACTATTGTTATGAGTTGGAAGAAGGGTTAAATGCTTCTTAAAATGTTGTATCAATATGAAGCTACCAACATTCTTGTTTATTAAGATGAGAAAAGGCCATTGGAGTTTATTATTGCATATGAGAGATCCAAAGATAAGAAAAAGGCTACTGAAGTCTATTATTTCATTGATTTGTAAATGTGTAAACACATTGTTAGCACATTTAATACATCTTGGAAAACATTATTACTGATTTTACAAAAAAATCACAACTAAAAGAGTAGACATGCAATTCACAAAACAGACCACAAACAAAACTATTATAGATCATTCCTCTACAAAGACAAGCTTGGATTCCACTTGAGTAGACAAGACCAGACGACTTTTAAGAAGTCCAGACGACTTCTAAGAAGTCCAGACGACTTCCAGGAAGTTCAGACGACTTTGTCAGAAGACTTTTAGGAAGTTCAGACGACTTCCAGACGACTTTACAGGAAGTCCTGACGAATTTTAGGAAGTTCAGACGACTTTCAGACGACTTCCAGATGACTTCCAGACGACTAACAAGTAAGTCGTCCCAGAAGTCTTCCAGATCTAAAAAACCTGCATATTAAATCCAGATCTGAAAAACCTGCATATTCAAAAACGTTCAAATGGCTTAAAAACAGAAAAAAATGAGTGGAAGATTAGATAAATCTACCTTTACAGAACACACAAAAATACATATCTAAAAATAATATATCTACCTTTAAATTAGTGGAAGATGAGTACCATCTAATTAAAAACCTGCAAAAAAGATAGATTAGTAAGAAAGACATGAGACAAAACTGAAAAATTCATATAAAGTTTGGTGTTTTCAAGTCAAAGAGATTAGAGTGGGTTTGGAGAGTTTTAGTTTGGGAAAAAAGTAAGAACTTTATACAACAAGAAGATACCAAATGAAGAAAAATCAGACATAAGAACTTACCAAAACGCTCAGAAAAATCCAGACGACTTCCTGGAAGGCCAGACGACTTCCTGGAAGTCCAGACGACTTCCTGGAAGTCCAGACGACTTTGTCAGAAGACTTCCAAGAAGTCCAGACGACTTCCAGACGACTAACAAGTAAGTCATCTCAGAAGTCTTCCAGATCTGAAAAACCTGCATATCAAATCCAGATCTGAAAAACCTGCATATCCAAAAACGTTCAAATGACTTAAAAATAGAGAAAATGAGTGCAAGATTAGATAAATCTACATTTATAGAACACACAAAAATACATATCTAAAATTAATAGATCTACCTTTAAATTAGTGGAAGATGAGTACCATTTGATTAAAAACCTGCAAAAGAGATAGATTAGTAAGAAATACATGAGACAAACCTGAAAAATTCATATAAAGTTTGGTGTTTTCAAGTCAAAGAGATTAGAGAGAGGTTGGAGAGTTTTAGAATGATGAACATTACATTTTTGTTGCAGCCATTTGAGAGGAGGAGAGAGAATGTGTAAATTTTTCTTTATATAGGGAGACAAAAAATCCAATTAGGTTAAATATTTTTGACTCAGACGACTTCCTAGACGACTTACATTTCAGTCGTCTGTTGAAGAAATTAAAACAGACGACTTACATGTAAGTCGTCCAGAAGAGTTTAATATTTTTAGTGGGAAATTAAATATTTTTAGCGGGAAACTAAAATAGAAGACTTTCCAGACGACTTACAAGACGACTTACATGTAAGTCGTCTGTTTTAATTTCTTCACCAGACGACTGAAATGTAAGTCGTCCGAGTAAAATGATCCGGTTAGGTTAAAACGTACATTGGTAAAATTAAAGATTCGGTACGATGTGGACGACTGAAATATACGTCGTCCGGGTAAATTATTCAACAGACGACTGAAATATAATTCGTCCACACCCTAAACATAACCCCTAAACTTAATTATCTAATTAAACACTTCATAAAACCAAATCAAACTTGAAAAGTGTTTACTATACACAGAAATAAACACATATAGGTGAAAACTAATTTTTGAAAAAAACATTTTAGTTTTCCAAAATCTAACCCTAACAATACATACAATACTACAACATATGTTTGTCAAACTCCTAAACCAAAGTATTTCATGATTCACTACTTCCACTCATCTATCTTCGAAACAAATCAATTTTATCATATCTTAATTTATATCACTTAAAACTGTTTATAATTACTTGATTTTTATTTTTCACGCATCAAAATATTTTTTTACAAGATTTATAAATTATTTTTAAAATAAACTGGTACCAGACGACTTACAATTCAGTCGTCCAGACGACTTCCAACATCTCAGACGACTCAGGCGATTTACTGGGGCTATATTCGTAAAAATGGCTTCTGTTTTTTTGTTTGGTCACAAGGGGTTGAGCTGTAATTTCACTAGGCTTTTAGGTTAGTTTTGCATTTGATTCAAGTTTGGGTATAGGTTTGGGATTAAAATCAAGTTGTGGGTTAGTTTTGGCAAAAATCCCATTTTTATTTTTCTTTACAAAAATAAAAAGTTTGTACAAGGGTTATGTTTATTATACACGGTTTGGAATATGGGGATAGGAAAAGTTTTGTGTTCGTGTGATACTTTTCTGATGTCTTTTCTCTTGTTATTTCATTTTCCATGTCGAGAACGAGAACGCTCTATAATCCTAGAAAGCTAAAATATGCAAAGAAAATAGTGAAATAATACGTTGGATAATCAGACTCTTAACGACACACATAGACAATATGTCGTCATCTCCAATAAACGACTTCTAAACTCTAACACAAAAATTTTACAATATAAATTTAGTGTTAATATAAATTGAGTTCATTACTTTAGAAAAATCTGTTAGTATTATATCACTTTCTCTTCTTCCGTCAACACCTGAGAAGTTTTACATCTTTGATTAGATTTTCAGAAAATGATTTATTCTTCCGATGAATGCTATGATGAGTCTTACAATGTTGCAGTGACCAATCTCGTCATCGTCGTTTAAGCTTGATCGAGCAAGCTGCCATGTTTAGGTGGCATGGGTTCTTGACTGCCAAAGCCATATCCTGGTACTTCCCATACAGCTGAAACATAAAATCGTCCCCCATATATGCAATGGCCTGAGACAAAAAAAAAAAAACATGATCAAAACCCGAAAGGAGAGACAAGAGTTAAACAAGACTCCCTCAGTATGATCGAAAACCAAATATTTTGTCTGTAAATGTTAGAAAGAAAGAGAAAAGATCAATAACCATTTCATACTGCTGCATAGCCTCCTCCAATTTATCCTCTTTAAACAGATTGTTCCCGTCCATCTTCCTTCTGTCTGCTGCACCAATCCTTTCCTCCAGTCATATCACTGCGAGCCTTTCCCTGTACAGGTCTATCCTCTCAACTCTCAAGTCAGCTTTAAGCATGTGGAGTTGTCAGGGTAAGAAAAGAAGAAACGACTCAGTATATATTAAATAGAAGAACTTGCCTCCTTTGTTTCATCAAATCCAAGTTCAACCTCATATAACAAGTCCGCCATAGGAGGAACTTTTGGAAAAGAAATTCCCATATCCCAGTTCCCAGCCAATATGCAAGAGCGC
Organism: Brassica napus; assembly: GCF_020379485.1. Lineage (NCBI taxonomy): Eukaryota > Viridiplantae > Streptophyta > Magnoliopsida > Brassicales > Brassicaceae > Brassica > Brassica napus. Next base: position 18,292,580 of record NC_063446.1, read on the forward strand.
ACGTTCACCAGACTTCATGCTAGAAACACCGATGGCCAAACCGGCCATTTCTTTTTTTTTTTCTCTGCCTCACAGACAACATCTCACTTCTTAGTCCACAGATACCGGTCACAGTTTAGACCGATCGAGTGGTATTAGTGTTTAGACTTATTTTTATTTTGGTTAAAATAAATTTAATCTTTGATATATAGGGGGTGATTGGTAGTTGCTGTCCACAGCCCTATTTATTTTTAAAGAACCAAATTCAGAGCAATCAAGTTTTAAATTTTTTTTTGAAACCACAGTTCTTGAAATAACCTACAGCTGTACAAGTGCTCCGTAGAGCCAAATATCCAAAGCAATTTTTAAGTGTTTTCCATAAAATTCTACAGCAATAAAATCTAAAGCCACAGTAAAAAATCTGTAGATTTTTTTTAAGAGCAAAAATTTTAAAGCTACAGCCATTACCAATCAGACCCATTCGACAATTATCAAAAAGTAAAATTATTTTTTAAAAAAGTGCATCAAACTTCGAAGAACTTTTTGGTAATAAAAATTATATAATTATAAAAATAGAATTAAATAATAACCTTTTGGTAATAAAAATTATATAATTATAAAAATAGAATTAAATAATATTTTAAAATTTATAAAATATTATTATATCTCTATTATTATATTATTTGATATTATATTTGGATATATTTACTTTTATTTTGACAACAAGACATTCACAGACTCATATTGATTCTGCAAACCAAAACGGTAATTCCGCATCCATGTGAACGACGAAAGACGGTTGTTTCCTAGCACTGCATGCTAAGCTATCCGCCCGTCGGTTCTCCGTTCGAGGTCTGAGTTGAGGAAGCTTACTTGTAAAAACTTGATATCTTTCAGATAACTTTCAAATGCTGGCCATTCTTCTGGTTCCGAAACCATCTTCTGGTTCCGAAACCATCTTCACCAATTGAGAACAATCCGTGGCAAACCTAACCTGAAACTGTCTTAAATTCTTCATACATTCCATTGCCCAAATCAAAGCCTCCACCTCCGAATGAAGAGGTGGAAGACATGCCCTTACATTCCTTGCCCCTAATAAACCATCAAAATCTGGTAGGGTACCATACCAGCCTTGTCCTGTAAATAGTTTCTTATCTTTCCATGAACCATCTATAAAGCACCAACGTCCTGACGTTACTAATGGGATTCTGGTCTGCACCTGAAGTTCCTTCTTTTGATCAGTGAGTATATGTGCCTCAGCCCAAAGTGTTGATTCCAATTCTGTTAATTTAAGTGTTTCCGTTGGGTCAGTATCCAGATTACTAAATATTTTATTATTCCGACCTTTCCATATATACTATAATATCCAAGCAAATTGATGGTCATCGATCTTTGGATTAACTCTCCAAAAAATGATCCATATTACCAAAAAAGACCTTGTAGGAAAAAAATTGGGATTCTATGGTATTTTAGATAATGCCCACACTTGACGTGCTGGAGGACATTCAAAAAACACATGGTTTATTGCATCCATTAACCCTATTATTCAAGTGATCTTGAACAAAACCAAACACCTGTACCTTAGATCCTCCAAGACTTTCGGGCAATCCTAAATAAGATCCTATTCCTCCTAGATTCTGAATACCCAAAATATCTCTCAATTCTTGGCGACTAGATTCTTCGATATTATGTTCAAATAGAATTGAGGATTTCTGGAAATTAATTTGTTGTCCTGAAACAGCTTCGTATTCCTTTAAAATCATGAGAATGATTTGACACTCTTCCTTGTTTGCCTTACAAAAGAAAAGACTATCATCGGCAAATAGCAAATGAGAGATTGATGGACAAGCTCTTGCTACCTTCGTACCGGTTAATTGTTTCACTCTCTCCGCCTTCTTGATATTCATAATTAAAGCCTCAGTACACATAATAAATAAATAAGGAGACAAAGGGTCCCCTTGACGTAAGCCCCGCTGGGGAATTATAAGGCCTCGCGGCTGACCATTGAGAACGACCCTATATTGAACCGAAGATATACATTCCGTCATTAAGTTGATCCAACGAGGATCAAAACCCATTTTATGAAGAAGAGCCTCAATAAAACTCCACTCGATCCTATCATACGTCTTGCTCATATCCGTTTTTATAGCCATAAACTTATTTTGACATGACTTATTGGCTCTCAGTCCATGAAACATTTCATGCGCTATAAGAATATTATCCGATATTAACCTTCCTTCCACAAAAGCCGTTTGTGTCTCCGATATTAGTTGTGGGAGGCAAATTTTCAGTCGTTGACAAATAACTTTCGAAATAATCTTGTAACCCACATTACATAGACTTATTGGTCTCAGTTCTGTCATCCTTGTAGGCCTCTCTATTTTCGGAATCATACAAATATTCGTAATATTTAACCGCAGATCCATATCTCCTGAAACCAAAAAATTATTCACCATCTCAACCACATCCTTCTTAATAACATGCCAGGAATGCTGAAAAAATGGCTGTCATTCCATCCGGACCTGACGCTTTCTCCGGGTGCATCATAAATAAAACTTGTCGGACCTCATCCTCTGTTGTTATTCTCAATAATATTTGATTCATTTGGGGGAAATAGACGGCACTATCTTTTCCAAAAAACTATCAAACTCTGTTGGAGTGGTAGAACTAAACAGACCTTCAAAATAATCAACCGCCACCTTCTCAATTTCATTCTCCTCAGTTATCCAGTTACCCATTTCAGCATGAAGACCCACAATTTTATTGCGGACCCTACGCTACTTTGTTAGAACATGGTAGAGCTTGGTATTAAGATCTCCAGATGAGTGCCACATATTCCGACTTTTCTGATGCCAATATTCCTCCTCATCCTTATAAGCCTCTTGTAACTTCCTGGAAACTTCAAGAATCTCTTCTTGTGATCTATTGTTACCTGTTTGAACTTCCTCCAGTGCATGTTGAAGATTTTTAATTTTGTCATTCCCATATGGCTGATTATTTTTTCGCCATGAGGAAATTTCATGGCGACAATTATTAATTTTTGTAACAAAGTCCTCAATTTGCCTTCCCTGGTTTTCTGTCCAGCCTGTCACAATTGATTCCATAAGGTCCTCTTGTCCGATCCATCTCTTATCAAACCTGAACTGTCCCTTTTTTTCTTTGAAAAATTATCCTCCAAAATAGCGACCAGGACGATGGTCAAAGCCCACTAACCTCAAATATTTTATGTAGGAACATGGGAAAAGCGTATGCCATTCCTCATTTGCCAAGGCCCGATCCTTTGAATATATTTACTTTAATGATGATACATAAGATACTACCATATTTTAAAAAAATTATCTAAAATATAAATTAACATTAAATGTTATTGTTCATGTCACAATTAAACATAAGCCATGTCATAATTGCAGTGTGTCATGTCATTTTTTTTGCTGAAAATGTTTGTAGAAAAAACATATAAACAAAATTAAAAAATCACTTCTCAGATAATATTTATAGGATTACCAAATTTAAATCATTTTTTCTAATCTCCCTAATTGTCATACTGAAAAAAGCATTCTGATAAAATAACAAAAGACATAGTGATAATAATTTCAAAATATGACGAATGAGAGAATAACTTAATAAAATTATGCATTACTTTTATTATATTAGGTTTTTAGGTTTATTTTAGGATGCTTAGCAAAAAAAAAGGTTTATAGGTTTTTTGTTTGGCTGTAAACTAAGGGTGGACGTTCAGGTACCCATTCGGGTTCGGTTCGGGTCTATTCGGATTTTGGATTTTTGGGGTCAAAGATTTCAGTACCATTCGGGTATTTCTAAGTTTCGGTTCGGGTTTGGTTTGGATCTTTGCGGGTTCGGATAACTAATTTAAATTATTTTTCAAATTTAAAAATTCTTTATATACTTTAAATTTCTCAAAATCTATAAACAAAATAATATATTGCACACAAATTTGAATAACATATGTCAAAATACCTAAACTTAACATATAATTTGATTTGGTTTGAATATTTGGATAGATAATTAATAGATATTTCAAGTATTTTTAGTGTTTTGAGTATATTTTAACTATTTTAGACATTTACTTTTGACTATTTGTATATATTTTCAAGTATTTTATATATTTTAGATGTTTTAGTAGATATTAAATCTAAAATATATTTATATAAGAAGATATATAAATCTATTTCAGATATACTCAGGTACCCGAAATATTTCGGTTCCAATTCTTTAGATATCAAAATTTTTAACCCGTTCGGATATTTAATCAATTTCGATTCTGACTCTATACTACTTTTTTGGATAGGGCATGGTTATGTTCTTCTGATTCAGATTTTTTGTCCAGTCCTACCGTAAACTACTTCAATTTAGTTTTCATTTCTACGTTATATTATATTTTCGATAAATTTATCTTATAATTAAATTAAAACATTTATGTGCTACCATCTAATTAAATTTCTAGATCCGTCACAAGTCTCTCAGATTCTCTCTCCTGCCTCGCAGTCTCCACATCAAGATGAAGGCTCTGCTATTACCACCATCAAGGACAAATTAAACAAACCTCCAAACGCAAAGGAGTTTGAGGCAAGTGAATTCCTCTAGGTTCTTGTTAGATCAAGCGTTTAATTTCTTCCTCTGTTTCTCTCTTTGTTTTGTCAAAGATTCTTCCATCTTATCCACTGTGTTTTTGAAGAAAAAAAAGATTTATTTACTCTTGTATTTTAACATATATTTTATATAATAACTTTTATTAGTTGGGGGAGAGCTTGCCTGGTGTCGCCTTCTCCTCTCTCTAAGGTTAAGCTTAATTTACGGACATGTGAAGATACTTGCTTTTGCCTCATCAAGGCCATGTTAGCCATTACTTATCTCTTCTCTTCTTTGCCTTTGTGAGCCCTTCTAAATCTTCAGAATTACAAATCAAGAAAGAGAGAGAGTGAGAAAAAAAAAAGGAAAGTCTTTGGTATTTTCAGATAGGAAAAAATGTGGTTGCTTTGAAGTAATCAGGTGCTTGGGTAAATGCTTGCTATGGATTCTTTGAATGGATACCGATTAGAACCCAAATGGGAAATTGATCCTCAACTTCTCTTTGTGGGCCCAAAGATTGGCGAAGGAGCTCATGCCAAAGTATACGAGGGAAAGTAAGCTACTTTATCTTCTTTTTCTTGTTTTTTTTTTGTTACTTCAGCTGAAGCGATTATTGAGATTTTGAATTTTGGGAACTGAAGCATAGTGTTTCTTCTTTATAATGCTTGTTTAGTAAACACATCTCTGTGGATTTGCCTATGTAAGAAGATTGAAATTGGAGAATGTTTGTTTGGTTCTTGATTTGCATTTGTGGAAAAATGCTGAAATTGAGTTTGTTAATGGATTTCTACTGTGTTTTGGATCTGAGATAGATACAAGAATCAGACAGTTGCAATAAAGATAATTCACAGAGGAGAAACGCCAGAAGAAATTGCAAAGAGGGATTCAAGATTTCTAAGAGAAGTAGAAATGCTCTCAAGAGTTCAACACAAGAATTTGGTTAAGGTTCTGTTTTTTCTTGAGATCTCTATAAGTGATTTTTGGCTTCAGTAATGGGTTTAAAAAGGTTTTTACATGTCTTTTTGTCTTGTGAAAACAGTTCATTGGTGCTTGCAAGGAGCCTGTAATGGTGATAGTTACAGAACTTCTTCAAGGCGGTACACTGCGTAAATATCTTGTAAACTTGAGACCAGCTTGTTTGGAGACTCCTGTGGCTATTGGTTTTGCGCTTGATATTGCTCGTGGCATGGAATGCTTGCATTCCCATGGGATCATTCACCGTGATCTCAAACCTGGTAAATTATTAAAAAAAAAAAAACATTTCTTTAAACAGATACGTCTCTATCATTCAATGATCTCTACTTAAAATATTAGCAAAAACACCTTGTTTCATGGAAACCACATGCTCAGATCTCAATCACAAAGAATCTTTCTTTCTTTTTTGTCTGACACCACACGCGCTTCAAGTGCTTTTAATATTCTGGTTATGATTAGATTTAATCTTGGTGTTGAGTGGTTAAAAAAAGATCTTTTTCTACTATCTTGCAGAGAATTTGCTTTTAACTGCAGACCACAAAACAGTAAAACTAGCAGACTTTGGATTAGCAAGAGAAGAGTCACTGACTGAGATGATGACGGCTGAGACTGGAACATACCGATGGATGGCGCCTGAGGTTCTTTTATCATTTCACAGATTTTGTTCATTTCTTCTCTACAGTTACTTAAAATAGAACAATCTTTGCGGATGTTTTAGTTGTACAGCACGGTAACTCTTCGATTAGGAGAGAAGAAGCATTACAACAATAAAGTGGACGCATATAGCTTTGCAATCGTTCTCTGGGAACTTTTACACAACAAATTGCCTTTTGAGGGAATGTCCAATCTCCAAGCAGCATATGCAGCCGCCTTTAAAGTGTGTCCCACTTCCTTTTTTTTTTTTTTTTTGCTTCTCTTGGCATAACGTTACTATTTGTGTTTTGACATTTATTTTTACAGAATGTGAGGCCAAGCGCTGAGAGCTTGCCAGAGGATTTGGGAGTCATTGTAACATCATGCTGGAATGAGGATCCGAATGCTCGGCCAAACTTCACTCAGATCATTCAGTTACTACTTAACTATCTCTCCAAAGTTGGATCTCCAGCTTTGTCCGCTATTCCACAGAGGATTCTAGCTTCTAAGAACTCACTATTGCCACCGGATTCTCCTGGAACAAGCTCTTTGATGGCTACCAAGCTTGATGAATGTGGGGAAACTCCAAAGGCTAAAACTGAAGACAAACGAAAAGGTTTGTTTTTCTGCTTCAATCAATGTTATTAACACCTTTGATCAGAGAGAGAGAGAAACAGTTTTTGTTTTGCTCTGGATTAGTACCAGAGATTTGGTAGACCACTTAAAATGATGAATTAATGATGTAATAACATCCTCCCTCTATGAATTTGGAGAAGAAAAAAAAGAATTGTTTATCTATATAAATAAAACAGCTATGTAATTGTGATGAATTAAAAGTAGAAGTAAAGAAGAAAAATGTATTTTTAAGTTCATATTTATTTTAATTGTGTTAATTTGAATTTACACTTTTGTATATCTTGGATTATAAAACTCAGAGGAAAATATGTTGTACATACACGAAAATTAAAAAACCAACGCGTTTTTACAGAAAGGAAAGGCTCATAATCAAACCGAGACTGGTAAAAACCATGTTCAAAATTGGACAGATGGGATGGACCCCCTAGTGCATTAACAAAAAAATCTAAGATTAAGAAATTAATTTTGAACAGTTTTATTGATTTTGAGATAAATATAAAAATATTATATGTTTTATGATAAGTATGTTAACGTGTTACAGCAGTTCAATACTTCAATGGTACGTGAATAAATTTTATGGCCTTTACGACAACGGTTCAATCTTGGTAATGTAAGTTTTGTAAAGTCTCACATTCTAATATTGCCTTATCTTATACTCCCTCCAATTCTCAATTCTAAATAATTGCCTAACGTTTTTCACGCCGACTAAGAAACTGGATGAAATATATATAAGTTATTATTAATTACATTTTTCTGAGCAACAGTATATGAGATAAATAAAATATATAAAATCAATGCAGTTTTCAATTAATTTTCAGTTGAAAATAAGTATAATTTGCATTGGAATTACAAATTGACTTTTTTATGTAACAGAAAAAATGTTAAAATGACATTTATTATGAAACAGATGGAATATGACACTTTGTACTCTTAGAACATTTTCAGTAACTTATTTTATTTTATTTTCTAACCAAAACATAAATAGAATACAAATTAGTAGAACCCTTTTTTCTTTTTTCTTCTTATCTTATTTTTCTCAGATCCTATTCTTATTCTGTTTTTTTTTTTTAATTTCTAGATTATTAATTAACAAATGTTAAGATCCCTTCAGCTAAGTCCAGGCATCGGTTTCCAGCCTCATCTATCCGCCTTCTCATTTTCTCTCTTCTATCTCCTTTGTTACTTCCTGCTGTTCTTGTTGTGTTCTTCTTGTTTTTTTTTTTTTTGACTAAAAATGTGTTCTTCTTGTTTAATAAGATGTTTTTGCAACAACTCTATAAAAAAACTCAAAAATCTTGGTATGAATCTTAACGGTTACACCAAAAGAAAAAAAAGAAAGATATCACTATGTTTCCAAATATACGTGTTTACTTCGTTTCGGAAAAAAAATGTTTGTAGCAACAAATATATAAGCACAATTTTTTTTATTAGTAAACAATATGACACGGTTTTGATTTTCTCTTCAATAGTTTGAATTTTTTTGTAAACACATATTATGATGGGCTTATTTGTGAAATAGCTAAGAAAAAAAAGAAATTAGTTTTGTAGAGAGAAGGTAGAGAGAGATGGAAAGAGAAAATAGGAGAGATGGTGAGATTTTAGTTAGATAGTGAATTATGTTTTTTTTGGGTGTTATCTCACCCAATTTCCCTATTATGATTACATATTTGAATATATTATTATTTTTTGAATAGTTCTGATATTTTGTTTGAATTGTTGTTTGGTATATCTACATCTTACTTTATCAAGCCTGTCATTTGTTTTTTGTTTTTATTTTGTTTTTATTTTTTTAATAACCAGGAGATATGTGGACCTTCCGCCCAAATAATCCTCATAAGCTCGTGACCCAGCCGACGCTGATACAATTTATGCCGTAAAGCATTCCTCCCACTGTGGATCGAACCAAGGAGCACAACAGCACCGGTGGTAATTTTGATTTTGTCTTCAATAATTTGAAATGTTTCTGTAAACACATATTATGATTACATATTTGTTTTTGTGAAAACTTAAAATGCTAGTAAAAGTGTGGAATTTTTTTATTTTTATTAGTGAGTTTTTTGCGCGCTACGTATTAGTTGTTTATGAGATTTTGTTGTGAACGTTATTTTATAACATTATACTAGATGATAACCGTGGGGTAAATTTTTTATAGTAATGTTTGTTCATTAAATGGTTTTAACATTTTGAAACACTACAATCTTTATCGATTGTAAAATGACTAATAAAAATGTTGGTCTCTTAAATGTATCATCGTTGTTGAAGAGTTAACATATTACAGATCATCTTAATTATTTTTAAGACTTCATATGCACAAAAAAAAAATTAAATTTTGATGCTGACACAATCACCAAAACCAAATGCAACATCAATTGTAAAATGACGAAAGAGGATTAGGTTTATGCTCTCGATTTGTTTAGTATTGACTTTCCATAAGTGATTTCATTTTCTACCTCTATAAAATTGTGCATTCAGTCTCGTTTCTGTTTCATTGATATGAGTTTTGTTTTTTTTTAACTTATTCTGCGAATTCGGTGAATTACATAAGTGTCAATTTAAAAAGATAGACAATTGTAAAAATTAATTTCACTCCAGATACATATCTAACAATCAAATTTTTGAAGAAAATCACAAGAAAACTTTATTCGCAGGTTAGTGTTCAAATCTAATATATTAAATTGTTACATAATATAAGTGCAGACTCGAAATATAAATGTATGTCTAGTATATATTCATCAGTTTGGTATAGAAATCATCTAATTCTAGAACAACAAAACAAATTGTTTATTTTATTAACCTATGCTTTTGAGGTTTAGTTACTTAAGAGTATATCGATAAAATATATATATAATATTTTACCATTCTAGTATATGTAAACTATATATATACTAAGAAACTTTTGATTTATTAAATGACAAACCAAAAAACTTATAATAAATAATTCAAATCTCTCATTCTTACAATTATAATAGCTAGATAGGGTATTATGGAGAAAAAATATTAGACGAATGATCAAATCTCTCATTTTTTGAACAAACTCAAAAGGATGTAATTGAAATCTTGTCATGATATTTCATTAAAAGCTTTTTAGAAATTAAAATCAAGAATAAATTATTTAACCTGAATGAAATAATATATATATATATATATAGTGCTTCCAATATTAAAGATCACTTCGATTTGAAGAATTGTATTTCTGGGATTGTCACGATCAAATAACATATTAGAAACCACTTATTTAAAAAATAACGTGTTTACAAAAAAGTATATACATTAAAGTAAACATATAAATCAAAACCAATACATTTTGTTTATTTACAATCATGTTTTTGTAAATAAATAAAAAAATCATTTTTATTTACTTTGTATGGTATATAATTAAACTTTAATGATATTGACATATATATTTATATATAAAATATATTTTAATATAAATATTTATTATTGACACTTCCTACTCATATGATTTTATGAACATTTGCATATTTTCTGTAGCAAAAATTTAAAATGTTAATCACAATACTTTTAATTTAAGATTTTTCAATACAAATTTTAAAATTAAAATATTAAGATCTCAATAATTTCAATGAAAGTTTTGAAATTAACATGTTTATATATATTTTATATAGTATATAGTTTAATTTAAATGATAATAATATATATATAATATGAATATCTATTAATGAGACTTCATATTCATAGGATTTACGATCATTTGTATCTTGCTTGAATAAAAAAAAGTTAAATTATTGATCACAAAATTTTCAATGTGGGACTTTTACCATTTTTGTAATTTATAACCGTTTTAAAAATTCAAAATATAACAAATAAGAAAAAAATCTAAATTTTTATTATATCTTAATGTGATTTTTAATTCCGTTTAATAGTATAAAATTAAAAAAAAGAGGGTACAAAAATTATAAATTATTATCAAATATGTATTATTCATAATCTTTAATTATTATATTTATATTTATCATATTAGGTATTTCCGTAGTTTTTATTTAAGGAAATAATTGTGGATATTATTTTGTATACTACTAATCAATTTGATAATTATTTTAATAAAAAGTATAATACATATTTATATGGGCCAATTTATTTTTTAAAGAATTTTAAGAATCATTTTAATGATGACACGTGGCTACGAAAACGTAAATGGTGTAATATTCCAAGATTAATACACCGGAGATAACGTTTTGTGAGCGGGATATTAATGTTTATATTGTAAATTAACTGTGTCTCTGCTTATTGTGGGTAAGCTCATGTGTTTTCGTCAGTGTTTTTGCATTTGTCGTTCAACTATATTTGTAACTTACTTGTTGTTGTTGTTGTTTTCTACTTTGTTTAATTTACTTTTCTTTTTCTTTATGTTCGTTAATCTTTTTTTTAAATGCTTAATTTTGATTTAAAATATCATATTTTTAATTTTTTTTTACTCAAAATATAGAATATAGTACTCTTGTAAAAGATTGCAATGTAACGAATAAATAGTTTAGGGGGCTTTAAGAGTTCTGGATAAATCGTTTTGGTTGTTTGATGGAGTTACATGTTCATCAAGAAGGAGAATGTCCGGAGTAGATGGGAGGTGGGCATTGATGGTGCTTGTGTTAGTGCTTGAAAAATGAAGTGAAAGTGAAGACTGATTCGCTGGAAGTAATTCATCTCATGGAAAAATCCAACAAAAAAAAATCGCCTACACCGCAAGTTTCCAAATTGGCAATATATTTTCCTTGCATAATTTTCTTACTGGTTCATATTGAACGTTAATATAGTTCTAGTCGAAAATCAGAGATTTACATGATCACCCTTTACTCTCAAATATTTTCCCACAGATTCTTCTGAATATGCAGGAATACAACAATTGATATCTTCACCAAGAAATCAGGCCTATAGGATTTCGATGGACTCATGTATTACAATGTGATGAGACGTACTCATAATGTCTGTCTTAAGAACTATCATGGCCACTCTATCACATGGTATCTGGATATCTGTACAAAGAAACTAAACCATGATCATCTTTTAGTTTACTTATTTAGGTACACAACAATTAGATTAAACGGTCATTTTCTCTTTGGAAAGATAAGAAGAGATGATCTTTGGGTCTGTTGATGTGCACTGTTGCTTCTATGAATTCTCCATAGTCTGTTGTTCTGTTACCGTCCACACCATACTATAGAAAACAGGAGAATTGGTTCTTTTGGCATCTTAATATAGATATATAGATAACACAGAAGAGAAAACTAAAAGACTTCCATGTTCCATAAACTGTTGGAATTTGTATTCAAATAACCTTAATATCTTGCTTTGGCAAGTCCTTGTCTTAGTTCTTCAAGCGATAAATAATGAAGAAACTGTAATTAGAATATGCAAGACAACAAAAGTCTTGCAATTAAAGCTATAAATAACTCAATCAGTAACTTTGTATCTTGCTGACTGTTCTTGTGGAAAAGGAATTCCTTGTTCTCTATGTGATTCATGCAGAAGTCTAAAAACATAACCTCGGTTTCAAAATCCAAACTGTACAACACAAGAAGTTCATATTTGTGAAGTGGTTTAGGTAAAGTAAGAAACCTATAGAACTCAGAAGATTTGAGATGTGAGCACCCGAAAGGTTTTCAAAGGTGAAATATAAATATGATCTATACATATGACTTGAAATCTATAAGCCTCAGCCTGTAATCTTCTTTCTAAGATTTACATTTATCGATTTAAATATGTATATTTGTGTTTATCTTGAAATAAATTTATAGATTCAAACTCTATATTCTTACTTTGCTACTATTTTATCTTATAGATTCTAATTTTGAAGTGTTTTAAAATTGTAAAGCTATTTTCATGTTTTTTATGTTCAAATTTTTTAGATCTGAAAATTATCCGATACATAGATTTATGATGAAGTATGCTTACAAGTGAATGTTAGTAGACTTCAAATAAAGTCTACTAATATATGATTTTAAATTTCTTGGTCTTATGTTTTCTTTATAATTTTATCTTATTCTGCAGGTATTCTGTTCCATAATTTTTAAATCCTTCTTCCAAAAATAGAAGATTTACATCTATAAATTTCAAATGTGTGTTTTTGTGTTTATATTAAAATATATTTACAATTTAAACTCTATGTTTCAGATTTGAAGCTATTTTCAAATTTTCTAATGTACATTTTTTTTAGATCCGATTATCCGATACGGTAGACTTCTGATAAAGTCGGCTAGTAGATGAAGTCTACTAAACTATAATTATCAAGAAGACTTCATTATAAGTATACTAAAATATGCTTTTAAATTTTTTATTTTATGTTTTTCTCATAATTTTATTTTTTTTTTCAGGTACTGTTTCTAATGTTTTCATCTCCAAAAAATGTAAGATTTAGAATTATAGATTTTTAATTTGTATTTTTAATTTAAGGTTAGTAAACTTCAAATGAAGTATACTAAAATGTGATTTTAAACTTTTTTATCTCATCTATATTTTTCTAATTTAAATCATTTTTAACCTTATATTATTTCTTTTGCATATCTTATTATCATACATCTTTAGAAGACTTCATTAGCATACTTCATTTGAGTCATCAAGATATGGAGTAAAAAATAAACTCTAAAAGAATCTTATAAGAAAAAAATTGTAATAAATTATCATTATAAAATATTTGTTTGTTAAAATTATTATCTTACTGCATAATTCTTAAATAAAATATTCATTTTTAGTTGTTTTTTACTTATATGGTATTATTTATTTATAGCTATCAAATTTATCACAACATACTCTAATCAACAACAAAAATTGAATTCACCATAAACAAAAACAATAACTAACACACATATAAGAACAAGAAAATCTATAAAGACTTCCCAAAAAGTTTCAAGAGTAAAATTAATCACAAACTTTTCAATAAATCTCAAGTGTATAACTTAAACAATAAAACCAAAGAAGCAGACTTCTAAGTAAGGCTAGCTTGTTTATTAACAACCTAATCAAATAAGAAATTTGATAGTTCCATAATTATAACACTTTAACTTTTCCAAATTCCAAACCGTTATGATTCATTAACATTCTACTATATAAAAGAAACTAAATTCTAGCCTTTTTAGAGGTGCCACATGAGCAAAATAATCCTCACCTATCAAACTGGCATGTCACTTGAAAAAAAACTATTGGCTATGCTCCTTGATTTATATCACGTAACATCACTGAATATTCCACTCGGACCAATCCGAACGCTATAAAACCAAAGAAAAATATATAATAGGCTGCAAAAATAATTGTCGGTGGGCCAGGTAAAGAAAAATCTCGCAGCCCAAAAATATTTTCATCCAAAAAGAATGAGAAATAGATGTCATTTAGAAAATAATTAACTAACATACGACTTTTGATATTTCTAGAAATTTCAAATTTGTAACTGCTAATTTATTAATAGAATCATATATCTATATTAAATTATGTTCTATTTTTAATCATTAGACTTCAAGGGTAAATAAATTATTAATTTATAATATATATAGTTCATAACTTTATATTGTAGTTATAAATAAAGAAAAAATAACCGGGGAGGATGAAGAAGCTCATGTAAAATTATGTAATTAAAATGGTAAAATGGTGAGTATGATGAGATGAATCTAAAAAAATTTGCTGTACAAATTATGGTGCTTTCTTCGTCTACTATAATGATTTAAAATAAAATATATATTCACATAAATAAGTCAATATTCATTGTTTTTTTTTGTAAGATGTTAAGATTATCATTTTCTGAAAAGTTACACTGTTGTTTTTAAACAACTTATTACAGCAAGGAAACAAAAATAACCAACAACAACTCAAGGTAAAAAAAGCATTAAAGAGGTCTTATACAAGAAAGATAAAAAGAAGTAGAGAAGAGGAGAAAGACGAACTTGCCGGGTAAGAGAGGAGACGGTCACGCATCATACGGTCGAGAGAGACAAGGATGGCTGATGAAGGTGAGGAGACAGCTGTGAACACACGAGCATTACGCTCTTTCCACAGCAGGTAGATGGCTGACTGAAAGTGGAGCTTGATGACTGGAGTAGCATGCACATTTGCGTTGACGGGAGGTTGATTGATCCAGGCTGCAATAGAGTGTAGATCAGCCGGAGGAGAAATCCAAACTTCAGCAGCAAAAGGCTCCCATATCAAGCGAGAAAAAGAGCACTCAAAGAAGAGATGATGGTGAGTCTCTATTTCCAGATTACAAAGGACGCACGTTCCTGAGACATTCAACCCCCAACGCCTCAAGCGATCCTTGGTTGCCAGTCTTCTCCGCAAAGCCAGCCATGATATAAACGCATTACATGGAATATGTTCCTTGAACCAAATAGTCTTGTGCCAATATTTGTTGTTGATAGTGTTTATATTCTTTTCTGACATTAGTATCCATATTTTTTAGTAAACTGATCCAAAGAGATTAGTTTGTGGAGCTAACCAAACGAGGATTATAGTGTTTACTTTGGAAAAAGTAATAGGTTGAATGATAGATGGCGTGCGTGCTTTTTTACATGGAAATCTGCACATATATTAAAATTGTAAGATTTGAATCATAGAGAAATATAGTGTATATGACTGAAGTTGGTCCATTCCGAAACTTAAGGTGGCTAAAATTCTTCTTTGTCAAAATGCATAGATGTGAATCTTATATGAATAGAGTTTTTCATTGCTTATAGCAGTGTAATAAACTTCGTGTGTAAAGGAGAAGAAATGTTATATAAGTGAAAACAAAAATTATGATTTTTTTTGTGCCTATAGACTCTTCGCAATTTGAAGAAGAAAGAACATATTATGTGAAAATCTTTGGCTCGGTCAAATTTTATCCAGTTGTTTATAAAATTGTTGTTGTCTGATTCATGTAATTTTTCAGTGTTGATTTAAAAGTCCAAAAAACCCATCTATACTAACGTTTTGATATATTTTTCTGTGATTTGAATTTAAAAAGAGATAAAACTTTTGATAAGTTATGTAAACTCAGAGCAAGTATTTAGCTTTAGAAAGCATTTACATGTTTCAAACTTATAATATATACATATATAATGTTTAAAATTATGCATATAAAACCTGTGTAAAATGTGCATGAATATAATTCTCCATCTACAACAAGAAAAATGAAAAATTATAAACATATAAATTTAAATTAAGAAAAACTAACATTGGAAAAATAAGAAATTAATGTAAAAGAGAAAAAACGATAAATAATATTATAAATAAAATAAATTTATAAGATACAATCCGCGCGAAGCGCGGAAAAAATCTCTAGTTCACTGTAAAAGTAATAAAATATGAAAAGATGATGAATGATACAGAAATGTACTCTTAACAGAATTTTTCGATGTAGACTTCAATAGAAATGTACTCTTAATCTTAAACTTTATTTGCAGTCTACATTTGTAGAGTATCAAAAAAGTCTACAATTATTTGTTAACGACATAATCAAACAAGGAATTTGATAGTTCATAATTATAACATATTATCTTTAAAATTCATTCAGGACCACTATGATTAATTAACACACATTATAAAAGAATAAAATTGTAAAAACCTTAGTTCATAATATACAAATGCACTTTTAATAAATTTTTCTACATGGACGCCATCTGCAATCAGTAAACTTCCGATTATATCTACTCCGGTAGACTGTTAGAGAAGTCTACTCTTTGGGTTACTTTTGCAATTAAAAAATTTGTAAGATATTTTTGTAATTGAAAAAAAAAATTGTGATTTTATATGAGTAGGCTCCGAGAGAAGTTTACATAAAAATGTTAGTTTTATAATTGACCAGAATTGATCCAGTATTTAACTTTCAATATCAAACTTCACATACAATATACACTCTTTTTTTAAAGATATTAGTTTTGCAATTGACTAAGTTTGACTTTCTACGAGGAGATTTCATTAAACTTCATTCAAAAATCTATTCTCAAAACCGACGGATTAGTTTTAGGTTTGACAAAAATCTCAATTAATTAAATGGTAAACTTCATATGCAATCTACATTTTTTCTAAGATTAATAGACATCACATGAAGTCGACACTTTAATTAATTTTGTGTAAATCTTGTAACATTTCAGTCAAACACAAAACTAACATATCTTTGTACAGTATACTTCATAGGACATTTACTAAAAAGTCAAAGTTTTTGTCAAATGCAAAATTAACCTCTAGAAGTCTACTGAATGCATATTTCATCTAAAGTCTCCTATGAAAAGTCAAAAGTTCAGTCAAATGTAAAACTAACTTCCTATACGTAGACTTCTTCGTAAGTCTACCAAATATTATTTTCAAAGGTGAAGACGTTGACTTCTACTGAAGTCTGCAATGCAAAATATATACCGGTCAATTGCAAAATGAACTTATATTTATAAGAAATCTGCAAGGTAAATCTACAAATAAGCGTAGACATACAAAACAGTCTATTTCTACGTCACATATCTAAACAGTGACAAAAACAGTCTCTTCGAAACTCCGAATATGAGCAAAAATAATGTTTTGAAGATTACTATTGAAGAATCACTAAAATATGAAAGTGACGTTTATAAAATTGAAAGTTATGGAAGTTTTCTAGAAGAAAGCAGAAAGGAAATAAAGTTTTGCTTGTGTAGAGTGACAAAAAAAGAGATGGAAATTGAATGTTTGAGCTACAAGAATTCTAAATTAGTTGTTCATGCTAGTTGGCGAAAATAATGATAGTGACATTGTTGTAAATAAAAAGAAATGTGTATGATATTTATGATTTTTGTAATTTTATAAAAAAAATATATTTTGTAAATATTTGGAAATTTTAAAGATTCTATAGAATGGATATAGCAAAATATAGTCGACAAAAAGAGTATATTAGCAAGACTTCAATTTTGAATCATTTCCGTAAAACCCTTTATTTACAAGTATGCATAAGCACATGCAAATCACATGGTTTTATAAATAAATACAAATATAATCCCAATAAAACACCATATTATATTTAACATAAATTTTCATAAAAGGAAATCTTATGTAAATATATTTTAAATTTTAGAAAATTATTATAAAAAATAAACCAATTTATTAATAGAAACATGCGTGTAGCGAAAAACTTAGTTAGAATATAATGTATCTTGTAGGTGATGGGTCCGCTGGATATAGAGCTGTTTGGAAACTGAAAATGAATTATTCAGATGACAACAGTTACAAAAATAAAATAAAAATTATTCAGATGCAAATTATAAAATAGAAACTCATCTCATCCTTTGGCATGTTTAGGGGCCATAATCTCAGCTGTACGGAGACGACACACTTGTGCCAGAGGGGGAACACAATCTTCCCAAGTATTCAAAGGGTAATCTCAGAACAAACCGTTGACTTTGTCATTAATTGTTAATGCTAACCCCAAGATATTTGAACCGAGGATTACCATAAATTACTATATAAAGACATAAATGTGCACCCCACCTTTCATATCAAACATAAAAGGTCAGCAAACAAAGGCAGATTCCTCTTCTCTTCATAAGCCTTACTTTCTAAATATTCAGATTCAAGGATCTCCATGGCTATCCACAAGAGCCTCTTCGCTTCACTTCTAATCTGCTTACTGTTCCAAATTAGTCATGGTGCTACCAAAGAAAGGCTCTTCTCTGACCTGGAGAAAGGTGCACTTGAGGTCACCGCTAAGCCCAGCCGAGAAAGCGGTATGTATATTTTCAAAAGAATATCCATCATTCGCACTTCACTTCGACAGATATTTGGTGTTCAAATTTTAGATTTTGCTTTTTCATTTCAATGTTTTTTTTTTTTTTGAAATGTTGGGCGATCAGGGTTCGGAACCCCACTTAGGTTGGAGACTATAGAGGGTAGATTAGTTTAGATTTCGACCAACCCTGATAAAAGAAGCACTTAATAAGTATTTGAAATAAACTATGCAACTTTTATTACTATCAAATATCATTTAGAAGAGCTGAGTAATTTACTAACGTCAAGGCTGATCAATACTTAATTTATGGTTTTTCAGTTTTGGATGCCGGAATTGACAAGTTGAGCATTACATGGAAGCTAAGCTCGACAGCTACAAAAGAGGCTGAATTTACGACCATCAAAGTAAAGCTATGCTACGCTCCGGTCAGCCAAGTTGACCGACCATGGCGCAAGACTGAAAATGAGCTCTTCAAGGACAAAAGCTGCCCACACAAGATCATTACCAGGGCCTATGATAAATCCCCTCAATCATTCGAATATACCCTCGAACGCGACATCCCTACCGGGACCTACTTCGTTCGTGCCTACGCAGTTGATGCCAAAGACCATGAAGTTGCCTTCGGACAGAGCACGGACGAGGCCAAGTCAACCAATCTCTTCAGCGTTCAGGCTATCAGTGGTCGCCACAAGTCCTTGGATATTGCCTCCGTCTGCTTCAGCGTCTTCTCCGTCCTGGCTCTTCTCGTCTTCTTTGTCAACGAGAAGAGGAAAGCCAAGATAGAGCAGAGCAAATGAGTCGCTTACTTTGCGTAATTGCGACGTTGAGCAAAAAGGAGTTGACTTTGAATTTCCTTTTTCTTTTATCAGTTGCTTTTGTTTTGTTGCTTACTTCCTTCTCTTTTCTACTTTTATTTACATATTTGTATACTTATATAAGCCTTTCATATGGTGCCAAAAACTAATCCTATCGTGGTGATGTGTGGTGTGTTTTCTATATTTTTAATACTCCTTTTGATATATTCATATACACTGTTCAAAGAGATTGATATTGTTTTTATCATGGTAGAAGGAAAAACGAGTCAAGAAATTAATGTTCTCTATAGTAATAATAATATAACTGTTTCATTTCTTACTCTGAGAGTAATTATATTTAAACAAGAATATTCTATATTTAAAATTATTTTATAAATTTATAAAAATTTCAAAATATAAACATTTATGGAGTGATTTGTTGTACTTGTAGATGTTTTAAATAGCCAAAATTTAGTTTACAGCCATATATTTCAACCATCAAGTTTTCTTCTTTTTTTTTTTTAGAAAACATACGACTAATCTTTAGAAAATAAAAAATAAATTATCGTAGAGAGCTATGTTTTCATAGCAAAATATAGTGATTAATTTACAAAGTTACAACCAAAAAAATACCACAAATAAATTTACAATTTAAATTTTATAGTCAAAAACATAAACTTACACTTCATTTCAATCACCTTCTATATATTTGAAAAGGGTACAGAACTTTAAATTTTATAAACAAGTGCAGTATAATAAAATAATATATGAGTGCTGAATTGAACAAGGATTTGATAATATACTTTTTGTTTGTAACTTACAAATTTGTTTTCTCGGATGTAAAGGAATGTGCGGTTACTGCTTTAATACGAAAAAGAAACTGGTTAGTAGTTTCAGAAAAATGTGGTTAATTGGAACTTTGTATTTGCGAAATAGCAAGGAGATGAAACAATAAAAATTTGACGTGTGAACCTGGAAATTTGATATTGTTTTGAACATTTAAGAGATAAGCATGATGAATTGCTGACAGCGATACTGATCATCATTTAGATTAGATTGTAAATAAAGATCTAGTTTGGGGCTACTCAAAATGTCAAATATTTCGTCATATGATAATATTAACATATGTGTCAAAAATAATACTTCTTCTTTCTTTTACAAAAAGTGTTATTTGACATTTTATAATACAAATGATGTCATTTTAAAATTGCTATACCATTTATACTTATTTAAACTTAACATTAATTATAAAATGTATTGATTTTGTAAATAATTTTAATTATTTAATTATTTCAAATATTATTTATTAAATATATGTAACTAATAAAAATAAAAATAAAAATATTTTAGTTATTTTTAATAGAAAATGTGGAACTTGTATTTTTTTTTTTTTTTTTTTGCAAAACGAGGGAGTGTAATATATATACTGGCGTACAATAATGTTTGTTTGAGTAGTGAGTATAATATACTTATGCGCAATTGCATAAGTACATAGTGGATATAAATTTTGTCCAGATTCTTTTTAAAAAATAACTCAACAAAGTTGGCATACACACTTGCAAAAGTCGTTGTTATCCTACCGATTGAAAATTTGGTTTTGTAATATAAAAAGTATGCAATATAAAATGAACAATTTTCTACAACATTAAAAGACCGGAGTTGCTGGCGACCGGCTCTTTTAGCTACCAAATTGAGCCACTTGTTTAGATAAAAATATAGTCATAATTAGGTAGTCATAGTCAATAGAGCTTATCAATACGCTGTGCTGGTTATTAAAGGTCATCTAGCAGAATCATGAAATACTATATGCTAATTATTAACGATACATTTGACTTTTCATCTCTTTAATGGTAGGACCCATTCCCAAAAGACATGGAGCCAAACAAGGGCACGTCACACGTTAGCATGGTTAAGCTCTCTCTCTGTACGGAGAAAACACTTTAAAAATAAAAGAATATCCAGCGCATCCTATTGTTTGTTGCTTTTCTCCGACGAAATCCCCCTAAATCCATTTCATATATTCACACTAATGTTTTCTTTTTCTTTTTGAAAGAAGATTGCAAAACATTAAAGGTTTGATTGGTAATAGCAAAACACCAGACGGCTTTCTTCTTTGAAACCACCTGAAAAAATAAAAAAATTTAATTTAAATACTAACTATAATGTTTTAAAATATTAAAGACGTACCCTAAGCACGATGTTGTGCATTTGCTCCTTGTCAAATTGTTGGAAGCCCAAAAAATTTCATCTTGACATAGTCTAAGACCATGATTAACCCGAGATTTTTAAAGTGGAGTTGTTAGCGGAAGTTAAGACTTTAAGAACCAGTTCTTAACTTTTTTAGTTAAAAGTTAAGAAACAGTTTCTTAACTTCCGCTAAGAACCCCATCAAAAGAACCCGGGTTAATCATGCTCTAAGAAGCTATGGCTTCTTCTGCCTGGGTTTCCACCAATTTGATGACCTACCTCATAACCGGATCTTGAATTTCCCCGGTCTTCTGTTGGTGTAAACTCCCTTAAACAAAGCAAAATCATCGATGGTGTTACCATAGTTTTCTGCGATCTAAAAAATATAAAATTAATTAATAAAAAGTTAGTAAAATATATATAAATAACTTACAAGGATCTGAAATAGTTTGAAAAGCACAACAGTGTGACTGAGACAATTAAGAGTGACGAAAGTGCAATTGATTAACGGAACCTGAACCCTAAGTGAATTAGATACCTAGCCGCATACGGCAGTTGGTCTAGGGTTTAGTTGAACATTATCGACGGTGCGGTAATGCTTGTTTAAAGAAGCATCGATCGACGCTAGCTTAATAGCATCGATTGACGCTCGCTCCTTGTTCGCACGCGATAGCTGGAACATAGGACTTAGACATCTGATTAGTAATTGCATGCGAAAGCTGAATTACTTGCTATTGAATTCGAGTTCTAGAATTGAATCTATAAAATCTTTAGCATCCTTGATTGTAGTATTGGATCTCTTGATTGATAAATCCCTAGATATATTGTTTCTTCCTTATTGTTTACAAACCTCAATCAATCAACTGAACAACTAATTTGTTCACCCTGCTTTCATTTACTTACTACTTTTCATATTGATTGCCTAGTTTAACTTTGATTTATAAAGTCTATTGTGTGCTCACGCTCCCTGTTGATTTGATCCCTAAGTACTACAACGGAACCTCATATTTGAGAAAGTAAAGTCACTCCTTAAGGTAATTTGAGTGATATCAAAACTCTCCCTAAGAAAAAAAACACACACAGTTAGTTGAGAAATATTATAAGTAAAAAGGTAAAATTTAAAAGGAGATAGAAGAAATTACCAAAAAATGACAGATTTATATCTTGTGATCTTCCTCGGGCATCTCTAAATAGGTTGGATAACCATGCTTGAGCATTCCATACTCCATATCCAGAATGATTGTAATCCCATTGTTTGACTTATCGTACCTTCTTAGCACCAAAATATCTGCCACTTAATTCATGAAGTTAGCTGTTATACACCTTCTTGATTTTTGTAAACAGTTACGTACTTCTATGATATGTATGATCGTATGGTAGAAATCTTATGTGCAGTCAAACTAACATGTTTTCTCCGTCCGTATTGTAGTTAGAAACCAGATGTGCTATCTTGACAATGACATACCATATGCTGGAGAATCACATCTGAAAATTTTCTTCGAACGAAATATCGTATGTAAGAACATTGTGCTTCCATAGTAGTTCCAACACATATATTAGTGACTGAATAAACACATTAAGAGATCTCATAGAATCCTCTGGTCTGGGGACAAGAATGGAGAGAAACAAAAAATATCATCGCATGCATGAATCTGGTGGTAAATTGTAAGGTGCCACAATTCTTGGCCATAAAGAATATTGTCTTTCATCTTTTTCAAATAGGTTAGAACCATCAGTGCATAATTTAAGTTAGCCATTTCTTCTCTTATACGTAAATTATGGATAATTTTTTATTGGAAATGCTTCAACGCTTCTACATCTGAAGGATGTGTAATCTGATCATATGTTGCATGCTTTGCATGCCATCTCATTGGTCATATTGTATGTTCTTATTGATATAGCCACTTCAACCTTTCTGTTAACGGAAAGTACCACATCCGTTTATATTGAACTGAAAATCTTCCGCTTGTCTCCTAATAGCGAGGTTTTCGTCAAAAGCGATATCTCTTACGGTTGTCATCCCCTCTCCAGTAATCATGAAATTCTCAATGCATACATATATCACCTGATACTGTAAACATAGATAATCTACAAGTTTCTGAACCTCGTAGTATGAACCAGGTGCAAAATTATCCTTAGGTAGAATACCTCTCACAAAGTCAACAATCGCATCCACGCATTCTTCGACCAAATTATAATATGTCTTTATCGTCGTCAATCTACTTGCAGATGATGAAACTGAATGACCATCTCCACATCCTTTGTACAATGGTTGTTTTGTTGCATCTAATATATCAAAAAATCTCCTAGCTTTTAATCGGGTTCTTACCGTCTATCTTCTTCCTTAACCATTGAAGGTAAATTTTTGCTATATGTATCCTTTACCATCTGAATAGTACATACACCATAATTCATATCCGTGCTAGGTTCATCTAAACTATTTGCAGTCTGAGGTTTGCTAGTTCTAACATAATATGTTTCTCCATGAAGAAACCAAATCTTGTAACCCGGCATAAACCCATTTATATATAAATGCTTCTAAACTTCACTCTTCTTAATATTCATATTATTATTACAAGGCGAGCATGAACATTCAACTTACGGGTTTTTATAGCTTTCGTTTGTTGTTGAGCCACCACCATGAATTCTCTAATACCATTTGCATATTCTTGTGTAAGTACATTTGTCTCCGGATCCATAGTATTTTTATCCATCCATGAACAAAAGTAACCACGATGAGCCATATTTGTGTGCTCTGTTCGATGTGGTATTTATAAAGAATGTGTCGGATATTTCTGATGGATTCCTAGTGAAAATGACAAATCCGTCGGTAATCGGTAAAAACTTTGAAATATTTAAACAGTTATAAAAGCTGTCATAATCCGTCATAAAATTTTGAAGAACTTTAAATTTCTTTGGAAATTACAATGGCTAGATAACGAATATATGGTATCCTCATAAAATTGTTTGAAGGTTTAAATGGTAAAGTATTTCGTCGGAAATTTATGGGAATTACCGACAAAATTCTGTTAGGTTTCTATCATTCGGGAACAGCGAATTACCGACAAATATTTATACTTTCATTTTCCTCGGTTAATCGTAGGGAACTCTGTAAAGTATTCCCATGTTTTCTTGTAGTAGCTTATCTGTGATGCTTTGAGAGTTAGACGCTTAATCTGAACTAGATTTTTATCAGCGCTTGCAAAGCGCGGAATTGTTTCTATTTAAAATAAATAACTTTAAATTTTTTAAAATACTTTTATATATTGTTATGTATTTGTTAAGTTTTAATTAGGATCAGTTAAAATATTTTATTTGAAGAACCGAACCCGACCCGTAAAAGTTATACCAAACCCGAGCTATAATGAGAAAATACTCGAATGGTCCAAAACTTTAATATTAAAAGAAATAGAATTGAACCCGACATGAGTAAAAAAAAAATTGTATTGAAAAATATCTGAATCACAATTATATATGTAAATATCTTATATATTAAAACAGAAGTCACAACCTTGATTCATGTGTGATTTTTTAAAAAATGGACCTAATGGACCTATTCCTAGAAAGTCATCTTAAATTTAATCTCTGATCTTATCATTTAAATTTTGGGCCTACCAGAAATTTTTATTGGCCTATCAATAATTGGATTTAAACAATAGATGATACATTGAATTTATAGATAATATAAATTAAATAGATATAATTTAATGTTGTAATACTATACCTCCATATGTTAAATATTTAAATATTTGTCGATGTTAACTTTTAAAATTATAAAGATTTTTTTTTAAATAACAAAAATCATATTATCTAACAATGATTAATCTTTACTACCTTAAACCAATGAAAACAAATTTTAAACTATATAGTTTATTTTAAAAATTAAACTATATAGTTTATTTTAAAAATTAAACAAAAACTAATTTTTAATTATGTACTCGATAATATAAATCTATGAAGCGAAAAGTTTAATTTTTAAAAAACTTTCCAAATTTGTGAAATGTTATAATATCTTTGAATATGACAATAAAACTATATTTTACTAATCCTTATATATATAGTTACGATTTTAATAATGAAATAATAATCCGAAAATATATATATATAAGAAGATACAAATACATGTGAAAGTTTGAAACAATCCATTCAATGAAAAAATATATCTTAAACTTATTATGTTTTAAAAATTGATAGACACATATATATTATAATATATACCAATTTAGAATTGAAAACAAAATATTTATATAAAAATAAATGAAAACAAAAATCCGCGCGGTTGCGCTGATCGAGATCTAGTATTTTATATTTTTAAAGCTAGTATATAAAAGCCAAAATATATGAAAGTACTAATATAAAAGAAATTAAAACAACAAAACTTTCTTAGACTTATACGTTCATTTATATAACTCTTTATATATATTTTTAACACTTGTAACACATTATATCATCATATAATCTCTCAGGGTGTGATTGATGACCAAGGGAATGAGAAAGAACATTCAATTCCTTATGGTTCCCATAAAAATACATCATTCATAAGAAATTAATTTTCCTTTCTATTCTTTATCATTCTTTTTTTTTTGTAGAGAATAACAAAGCAAAATTATTCTTCATTATTTTTGAGGAGGAACAATCATTCTCACTCATTCCTTTAATTTTATTCTTCTTCATTCTTTTCTTATTTGTTCCTAGTGTTCCTCAAATGGTCAGCAGTCATACCTTAACTCTATTACATATGATAATCAACTACCTGCAAGATATGCGATAATGATGAACAGCACCGAGGATAAGGATTTCACGATGAAGCTCTTCCTAAACACTTGGATCGACAGATGGTTCTGCATGTACGACATCCTCGATGGACATGCTCTCTCCTCAGCAGACGATCACAACGAATGTCTCTGCCTAAAGTACTTCGAAACCCCCAGTAAGCTTCCCTTCTTATAATTTGCAAGAAATTGCATAGTTTGGGATTCGAACCCAAGACCTGGATGAAGAAGCCTTTAAACCCTAACCAGTAAACTACAGTGCTTCCACAACTCTTTAGATTTTAAGATACTTTTTTGGACCGACAGATGTTAGTATACTTCGTCCAACCATTTTACTTAAATTTGATTACACATTTTATATAATCAATCTTAACTGAAATAAATGCAAGCAAACAAATAAATGTTTATTGTGAATATTTTTGACCAGATTTTCGAAATGTTTAGAGGAGGATCCAGGAAATATAATATTAGAGATTAAGTAAATCTAACTGGATTATTTGAGAATCTTTTAGTTAGTAAAATATGGAAGTTCGTAAAATTTCAAAAAAGCTACAGATAATTGTAGCTATAGTTACGTTATATTTAAGGTGAGTAGTTAGTAATAGTATATGTTAAGAGAAAATATATAAAGTATAGTTTTTAAGAAAATATTCTATCTAGCATCAAGTTGGATATAACTTTTTGATTTTGTTTTATAGTATAGCTTTGGCATGTACGAGAACTAGGCACATATTCGATGGTAAGTTATTTGGAAGATGTTTATTGATTGATCAAAGGATGAGTACAAGGGATAAGACGATGAAATCGCTAAGAGCAATGAACTCAGCAAGAGAAATTAAAGCTATAGAAAATTTAGTTATGGTGCTGAAGTTTGTATGATTGTGAATGTTCCCTCTTCTCCTTTTATATCTGATTTCTTCTATTTTCCTTCAAGTCAGGGTGTTCCTTTAACCGCCTCTTAGTCAACTGGGATGAGTTCAGTTGGTTAGCTGGACCTTGTTCGCCAAAGATACCTTCTGAGCAGATGGAAAAGGTCAGGATATGGTTGGCAAAGAGGAGAATCATGGCAGAAATATCGACCAGGAAGTCGATCATCAAGCTTAGTAGATCTTTCGCCGACATGGTGAACCAATGGCTCCTTTTGTGTCAGGTATCATATATGATATATCTCAGTCGTAGTATTGATGATTATTTCATTTCCGAGGATGAAGTCCTTGAAGCAAATGTAAGGCCGTCAGTCGTTGAAAGTCAGAACTGAAACAATCATTTTGCAACTCGGTTTACAGTGAAGAGTGTGAATGAACTCGTCACACGCTTGGATGTTGATGCTGGTTTAACTTTCTTGATTCCAAAACCATATCAAAGACCATGGACTCCTCTAGTCGGGTACGCCTACGTGTATGAGTAATGGTTTGAAAAAGAAGCTAAGCTATGGTTTCCAATCCCTCACCTCATCACATCCTACTACAATAGAAGAGAAATTCCCCTCTCTCAACTGACCTTTGGATCAATTTGGATTGCCTTTCTCTATGGTAATGGCTACCAAGATCAATATTTTGATGTCCATCATGGTTTTTGAGGAGATGACATGTGGTAGAATGAATAAGGTAAGACACAATGTTTGTTAATGCCAAGATGCATCCTGCTCAAAACTATCTAATCGACCACCTCTCTAAAACTTGAGATTGGTCTCGATACTTTTTCTAAGTAAAACCCAATGAGGAAGATTTCGAGGAGAGACAGACAAATTCCCCCATTCTTATGGAGCAACAACCCCAATAAATAGTCACTTTTCTGACTCCAAAATAGTTATCATTATTAATTTTATGTTTGTTTTTGCATTTCAACGTCCCCGCTTTGCCCTTTATCCTGGAAATTTATTTGTGAATACGGAGCTGATATATTAGCGTCATTAGAGTTGGCAATATATTAGCGATGAGAGAAGCAATCCATTGTTAGTTTGAGAAATTTTCTAAAGGTGCAAATATCCTTTACAAAACTTCTTTATTTTTAAAAACATTTTGCTGATTCAACACCCTTCCTTTCTTTAATACGACTTGGGTACCAATATTCCTTGTTCAAGAGACCGCAACAAACAGAAAAGAGCCTCCAAATCTGAGATGGGAAAAGTCAAGAAAAATCTCTCTAACTTCACCATTTTTATCCAGTGAAGCCTCAATCGAAACTTCCTAAAATACGATCCAAATTCTGGATAACATGGAGTTGAATCAAACCGAGCATATCCCCATCCATACCCCTTTTGCGAATCCTTCTGAGAAAGTGAGGAAGGACAAGTCGGCCAAGAAAAAAAATAAATCTGCAGACAAAACTCAAGGCCAATGAGGGTGCCGGGAAGGATGGACTGACGAGTTCACCATCTGGCATTGATCTAAAGTCGACGAAGTAGTCAGTAATGAGGATCTGCTGACTTCCATACCAAACACTGAGAATCGGGTTGGTGAAGTGCTTTCAAACCCTCTTGAAAGTGTTCCTCAAGAGAAAGGTGCTACTATGGTCAGTCAAAAAAAGAACGAGTAACCGGTGCCTAAAATGACTAAGACGCCTTCTTGTAGTGCAGTGGATTTTCATATTCAATCACTATGACTTTCGTGAACAGTCGTGAGTCTTGTGCGGACTTGTTCCATCACTTGATGGGTGGTGTGAAGGAATTTCATGCAGTGCCTGGTCTGAATTCTCTGGGCGTACGCCGCGATGTAGCTCGTACCGTAACTGCCACAACTAATACTTTTTAATATTCTTTTCGTGTATTTATCGTAAAGTCTTTCCTCCTTATTCATGCCATTCAATATACTGCTCATATCAACAACATGGTGGCCGACTACGAAGCTGCCTTAACAAAGAAGGAAGATGGCCTGGAGAGGGCCAATGAGATAGTTTGAGTTTGATATCAGCATCATATCAAACTAGAGGGTGAGATTGAGGCTTTGAAAAGCGCGCCGAATTGGTGGTCTCCCAGAGAAATCAAGCGATCTTCTAACTGAATGATGCGAAGAAACAGCTAGGCTTACTGGCCAAACAAGTTGTGACTTCTCAATTCACCATCTCGATGTTGGAAATGAAAAAAGCGGACCTCATCCGTACTCTCAAATTTTAGACCAACCTTCGTAGGCATTCACGTGTGGAATGTGTTTCTCGAGTTGAGCCATATATTAAGGTCAAATGTACGACTCATCTGGAGAAGTTCCTTAATTACATAGCGTAGAAGGAGGTGGTAACCAAGAAGATCCTGATCTTGAGCCAGGCCTCTGATACCAAGAAATACTTGGAGAAACTGATCGCGCAAGGGCTTGAGGTCCCAAAGGATGTCATGGATTAGTTCGCGGCAGATGTGGCTCAATTTTACCTGCAAGAGATAGCCGACATCGAAGTCTTGGAGATTGAAGAGAATGACCTGACTCTTTCTCCTTTGGCGGAAATTCCAAGAATTTCTCAAGCACCTTTGACTCTGGTGGCAAATGAGTTTGGATCAAACCAAACTCTCATGCCTGCTGAGACTCTCGTAAAATACGTTCTTCTAAGGAGAAGGATCCGCTAGCCGAAGTCCAAGGTCAGGATGATGACCATTTGACTTGAGTTGATCAGCAAGGACTCGCTGAAGAAGTCCATCAGGAGCAAAGGATCCCTGAAGAAGGCAGGGAGGAATATGCTCACATCCACATAACAAACTTTACATGTTAGTGTATGATGTACTTTACCAGAGTTATCCCACACAAACAAATTGATTAGGGATTTATTGCCGTGGATTAGCATTTAAATTATAAAATTAATGATAATTACAATCTGTAATACTAAATGCAGTTTGATCCAATCTTTCCCAAGACCATCGTAAGCCATTTCCGTACAAGTCTACAACTTCAACTTGAAGTTGATATCACTCAAATTACTATAAGGAATGAATTACTCTCTCAACTAAGAGGTTCAGATGTAGTACTTAGGGATCGAATCCACAAAGGCTCTAGGATTACACAATAGATTTATAGTCTTTGAAATAAGGCTAGATTAATGGGTTAATAGGTTTTAAAGTAGTAAATGAATTGGTGAGCAAGGTAATTGCTCGATTGGTTTGATTTGAGGTTGTTAACAGTTGGGTGAATAGCTAGATTCATGTATATTCTCAGGTATGATAAGTAAATAACTTAATTTGGGTTTTTTAGGGGTTTATTGATATTAATTGTTCTTGAAGTTAAACTCAGATATAATCAATTATATTATCTAATCTGGATCTCGGATTTCAACTCTCGTATGTTAATCACGAGAAAGTGTCGATCGATGATTCGTAAAGAATATCGATCAATACACCTTTTAAAATTTCGATCGACAGAACTATCGTTGCGTCGATCGATGCTTCTTCCAGAAAGCTTTACGGACAGTTTTGATTTATATTCTCTAACTTACTAGACCAACTCTCGTGTGTATCTAGTCAGTTAGATCATGCTAGTTATTTTCTGGTATTGAGTCAAACGATAGCTTGTTCTCAATTAATCCTAAGATCTAAGTTTAAAGGGTGATCAATCCTAAACTTAGTGTAAGAGCAACTAGTTGTAAGAACTATATTTTTAAACACCATAGCAACAGTTTAAGTCAGTAATACATTTATCAACCTATTGAGAACCCTAAATCTAACAGTAAGACTACTCAGACATATTCATAAAGCACATGGTTATGATGGTCTGAATAATACTTAAATAAATGAATAATAAAGAGTAAGCAATAGAGTAAATGAAAGCAAGGGAGTTCAAGATCTTCTATGTTTTGTAGTTCACATCTATCTCTCCAATCCTAAGCTCTTTCCCTCCAATGGTGGCTTCTTTCTTCTCTCCAAACTTGGTCTAAAAAGGTCTCTCGGCAAGTCTGCCTCTAAAATAATACAAAACCCTAATAAATAGCTAACAGGCGGCCATGGACTTAAAATATAATTTATTGAAACTTTGTGAAACTTTCAATCTTCTAATTTTGTCATTAACTCGCGGGTGGCTTCGCCGTCGATCGATGATACGAGTCTTTCATCGATCGATTGTTCTTGGTGATCGTCAGTCGATATTCTAACAAATAATCGACTCTCTCTGTTTTCAGCAAAGCCCTCAAAAAGTCTCCAAATTGCTCCAAATACATCATTTTCCTCAAGTAAATACATTAACATGTAACTACTCTAAATAGACTCTATATCGTAGTAAATATATCTTAAAACACTTATATACCATTGCTAATAATGGGTAAAAATCCATGGTCTATCAGAAGTCTTCAAGAGGAAATGACCGTGGTGAGTATGATGATAATGAACCGGTTCATTCTTTCAAACTTTGATCTCGGTTTAGAAAACATTTTAAACCGGTCGACAACTAGGTAATTGGAATGACATGTTGAATTTGGGGAAATTGAACCGTCACATTTCTCGGAAGATAGAATGTTCTTTAGCTTTAATGATAATGTAAGTCTTATAGACCTAATGATGATGTTCTCCTCTAAAGTGACATATTGCCTTCTATAAATGGTGGCCTCCACTCCTCATTTTCTCATTTTCATCTAGAACAACAGGTGGACCTCTTTCAAACTCTCTCAATATTGTTTGATCTTTGTTATTTTGAATCTTTCAGTTAGTTAGTCACCACCACTAGCCCTACTACTTAACTTTTATCTCATTGCTTAGTATTCATGCCAATGGGAGTATTATTGGAAGATGAGGGTGTATACGGAAGTAGTGCAGGTGGATGTGGAGGCTTTTCTGGGATCCAATTATGTGATTTTTGTGTCTGTGCAATATCCAACTAAAACTGTATTCTTTTGACATAAGGCTTGTACCAAAGAGTAGTGATTAGCACTATATGAAAGTTGTGTTCCTTTCGCATGAGAAAGAACATTTGAGTACTTGAAATATTTATATTTACGAATACGATATGACTTACAATGTGCACGGTTTAATAGATTCCAATCCTGGTTCGCCAAAAGGGCTTGACTTAAGTCATAAATGTCTCTGAAACCTAAGTTTCCCGCCATATTGTAGAAAGATAATTTCTTCGGAGATATACATGATATTTAGCCATTTTAGTTCCCCACTAGAAACATGACCTCATATTGTCCACTTGTGAACATAGTTGAAGAAGTAACTAAAAGCAATTCATGGAGAATACATGTATTGCAAACATTACTGATTTAATGGAGTTCCCTCCCCAGCAGGGGGGTTAACTCAGATGCCCCTTTGACTCACGAAAATGCTCAAATCTCCCATCAAAAAAATATATTTTTTATTTATTTATTTTAAATAAGAAAATAGGCTAAATACATCTATAACCCTAACAAAATTACATAACTACATGACCCGACCACTCAAACCCGGCCCACTCAAACACATACGGGTATAACCCTTTTCCTAAACCTAAACTCCGCGTTTAGACAAAAAAGAGAAAAAAAAATTGTCGTTCTCTCCTCTCTTTCTCCTCGTGCCTGTTCTTTCGGACGTTCTTGATTTCCAGAAACTCCCGGCTTCATCGTTTCCTCTTCTTATTCTTCTCTTCTTCTGTTCTAATCAAGACTTCATCTTCTGAATCGACATCCTTCATTCTGGTAAGTTATTTTTTGACCTTGATTTCTTTGTATTTTGTATCTAGGTCATATAAAATTTAGGGAAAACTTGTAAATTGTAGTCGAAAAATTTGGTAGGATCTTAGTAAGCGAGATTGTGGTTTGAAATTGGGGAAAGCATCTTGAAACTGTAGAATTGGTATAAATTGAAACAAAAAACCAAGAGCTCGCGATTTTTATGGGTTCTTTCTTACTGGATCCAATTGGTTTTCTTGATTTATTGTTTGTGATATGAAACCGAAATCTCTTTGACTGTTAGGATAAATGTAAACTGAAATGTAGTAGGTGATTTATTGAGTGAATGAAAGGTTTGAGATTAGGAAGTAATAATTCTATATTATGCCTAAATTGTGTTGTTTTTGGATGTTCAGAGGAAGTAGATAATGGCAGGTAACTGTGGAGGAAAAAAAAGACTACAAAGAAAAGTGGAAAATCCACAACAGCTCTTGTTGCTGAAGAGCATGTGGAAGAGCTATGTCTGAAACAATAGTGATGATATGTGTGACCCCCCCCCCCCCCTCTGAGGTATAATATTTTTTTGGTTTTAGTTGAATAAAGTGTCACTGGTTGTGTGTGTATTGGTTTTATTTTAATTAAGTGCTACTGTTGTGTATTAGTTTTGAATTGAAGCTTTATTGATGTTGGTAGGAGTAACTGAGTTGTTGTGATTAACATCTTGTACAGGGAATGAAGGGCCTAAAAAGAAAGCGTCCATCTACTGGAGGTGGAGTCTCCAGTAGAACTAGAGCTAGAAAAGCGGTATCAAATGGGAATGAGCCGGCTAGAGAAGAGAGTAATCCAGTGCGAGGAACGACTGTGGTTTCGCTCTCACTTGATACCGAAAGTGAAGGCATGTCTGCTGTTTCCTCCAAGGTAATTTTTGCATTCATTTTAATCATTTATTTTATTAGTTTACTAGTAAAAAATGACTAATACATATATATTTGATTGCAGGAAAGACAACCACCACAGCCCCTTGAAATGTACTTCAAGAACACACAGTACCTGAAGACTTGCAAGATTCAGACCAAGTGCCGCGTGAAGAACACAGTTGATGTGATTAAGGAACTTAAGGAGGAGGTCGGCTGGTTCACGAGCCATCCTCAGTTTTGTCATTTCTTCCACATGCCTGATGAAGAATTCCTGAAGCTCAAAGGAATGTGGATGTTACTGCTGCACACCATTCGTATTGAAGGAGAAGAAGCTGCATGGTTTGGGGTGAATGGTGTGCCCATCCACTACTCTATGAGGGAGCATGCCCTCATCTCTGGCTTGGACTGCCATGAGTATCCGAGTGGAAATTTGAAGCTCGGGGGTGCTAAGTTTACGGATTATTACTTCGGTAATAAGAAGAAGATCACCATAGTAGATGTGAAGCAGAAGCTGCAATCTATGGGGACAACATGTAATGATAGATTGAAGATGGCTGTCCTGTTCTTCCTTGGTCGGATTATCAGAGGAACGACGAAGGATTCTGCAGCATTAGACCCGTTCATCTTAAGGATAGTGGACGATTTGGATGTTTGCAGAACATTTCCTTGGGGTCGTCTAACATTTGATGATGCAATAAAGGAGATTAAGCATGTAATGGAGCTTCTGAAGGGTGAAGTGCACCATGCAACCGGCTTTAATGGATTCATAATTCCATTAGAGGTAAAGCACACAATTTAGCATTAAGTGAAATTTTTGTTATTTATAACCGAAAATCTGACACTATGACACTTCATTTGTGTAGGTTTTGGCTTTTGAGTGTATTCCTAAGCTAGGAAAAAAATTTCGAATCTCTTCAGATGGCGCCTGTGGAGATTGTCCTAGGATGTGCAAGAGTCGGTTTACAAAGAGTAGCATGAAGGGCTATCCTTTGGAAGATATATATGCTGCTTTTGGAAACACAAAGGTATATCTTTATTTAATTTAATAGAAAATAGAAAATATTTAAACTGATATTTCTGAATGTTTTATTTTCAGGTTATTAACAGTGTGTTGGTTCCAACGGTGGATGAGGAAACTTTGCTGGCTCGTATCATTGATCCGGAGCCAGAGTACCAGCGTGAGGGTAGCACAAGTGATAGGTGGAACTACTGGCTAAATGTGAAGCAGAAGAAGATTTGGTGGAAAGAACTTTATGAGTCAGATGTTGCTGCACGAAAGTTTACAAAGACGAAAGACAAAGAAAAGGTGACGATTGTAGAAGGTTCATCTTCTAATTCTGGTTTGGAGTCGATGTTGAAAGGTGTGGAAGAGAGGATTGTGAAGGCCATGGAAGAAGGATTTTCTGGAATTAATTTAATGGTAGAGACAAAGCTGGAGGCTATGAACTTGAGGATGGGTAAACTTGAGAAGTACCAGCAAGTTTTGAAGAAAAAGGCTAAGAAAATAGAAGACAAGTTGACTTCTATTGAAAGCAAGGGAAATGAGGATGAGGAATATACACAGTGGAATGATTTTGATTATGGTAGAGATCATGGGAAGGATAGAGACATGGCTGAGGCAGAGAAGGCTGAGACAGGGAAGAAAATCAGTGAGAAGGGTGAGGAAGATGAGGAAAACAGTGGGAAAGATGAGGAAGACGAGGAAAACAGTGAGAAGGGTGAAGAAGAGAAAGACCAAGAACCTGAAAAAGATAAAGAAAACAGTGACTCTGTTGAGAAAGGCGAAGAATACGTGGAGAAATCAGATGAAGAAAATTCTCTGTTAAGGCTTCATGAAAGAGTGAGAGTGCAAGCGGAAGAATTTTGGAGGACAATTGATGATGAGTCTGAGGCTGAGAAAGAGGCTGAGGAAGAGGTTGAGAAAGAAGGTGAGGAAGAGGCTGAGAAAGAGGTTCAAGAAGAGAAAGAGGGTGAGAAAGAGGCTGAGGAAGAGGTTGAGAAAGAGGCTGAGGAAGAGGCTGAGAAATAGGTTCAAGAAGAGAAAGAGGGTGAGGAAGAGGGTGAGAAAGAGGCTGAGAAAGAGGTTCAAGAAGAGAAAGAGGGTGAGGAAGAGGGTGAGAAAGAGGTTCAAGAAGAAAAAGAGGCTGAGGAAGAGGGTGAGAAAGAGGCTGAGAAAGAGACTGAGAAAGAGGTTCAAGAAGAGAAAGAGGCTGAGAAAGAAGAATCCAAGGGAACTCCTACCTCTACCGGAGTAATAGTCATTACACCACGTGGTAGAACTAAGGCAGCAGCTGCGAGGAAAGCAATCTTTATATCACCAAAGATTGTTGTGGTAACAGGGAAAAAAACAGTGAACAAGAAACCATGGTAATTGAGCAAGAAGCTATTTAGACTGAGATTGCTGAGCTAGCTGTGAAGTCAGTTGAATCTGATGTCGATCAAGATGTGGAGGAAGAGGAGGAAAAAGCTGAGAAAATTGAAGATAATCCTGTGGAGAATCCCGCTAAGAAACAGACTGAGCTAGCTGAGAAGTCAGTTGAAGTAGAAGTAAAGACTATGCGCAAGCCTAGGTTCAAGGTCATAGCAGTGCCGTATGGCATTCCCAGAGCTGAGAGACTAGCAAAAATGAGAGCTGAAGCTGAAAAAAAGAAAGCTAAAGCTGAAAAAAAGAAAGCTAAAGCTGATGGTGCACCTAAAAAGAAAGGCAGACCGAAGAAGACTGAGGCTACATTGAAGCCATGTACGCCGCTGCCGGAGAAGAGAAAAAGTGAACCATCACGGTGGGTGCAGTCTCCTTTCACTGAGGGAAAGACTGATGAGCTAGAAGTGCCAAAGAAGAAGCTTAAAACAAAAACCTAAAATGCTTATGTTATGTATATGTATTATTCAAGTTAGGATGTTATGTTTCTGCCTAAAATGCTTCTCTTGAACTTGTTAGGATGTTATGTTTCTGCTTCTGGATGTTATGTTATGTTTCTGGATGTTTTATGTTTTTTAAACAGGTGTGGTAACTCAAAATTCTAGGGGAAACTCTGGTCAAAATTTTGGAAAAATACTTCAAAATTTCGAAAAAAATACTTTTTAAAATTTGGAAAATACTCCAATTTATAAAATAATTAAAAACAGTTTACACGTAAAATGCAAACCACATGTAAAACGTGCATGGATAAAAAATGCACATGTAAAACGTGCAGCCGTCATGTATTTTGATATTATATTTTGATTACACTTAGTAATTCTTGGTAAGCTTCAAGGACTTAGTAATACTACCTTACACATAGTAATCTTTTGGCAATTTTTAGGTTTATCTACTAAAACCCTGAGAAAATGAGCTTTTTTGTAGTAAAACTGATGCTTTTACACTATAATAATCATTAAAGAAGACATTTTCTGGAAGCATTTGCCAGGAATACGTATTTTTTTAGATTTTCCTTACTATGGTCTAACCATTCATACAATAACAATGAAAGTTAAGAGAGTTTTTTGAAAAAGTGAAAAGATTTTTCTTAAACTGCTAAAATAATAATAAAAAATAGTCTTAATATATATTTAGTAAGTAACTAGTCTACAAATTGATAATAATCATAAAATATATATCTATTCTACATACTAAACATAAATACTCATACTAATATATATGTAGTCCAAATAACACATAGTAATCTAAAGTAGTCCTAGTAGTTCAAATAATACATAGTAATTCCAGAAATACAGGTAGTCCAAATAACACATAATAAATCCAGTAATCCTAGTAGGTCAAATAACACTTAGTAATTCTAGTAATACAGATCGTCCAAATAACATATAGTAATTCCAGTAGTCCTAGTAGTCGGAATAGCACAATGAAACAAATTTCAACAATCAAACACCTGAACCTGAACCACTTCCACATTCAAAATACACTGCCATACCTCTTCCTCTGGCTCTGCCTGTGTCTGTGCTTGTGGCTCTCCCTCTTCCACTCCCTCTGCCTCTTTTTCCTCTTCCACGAGCTTCTCCTGCAGATGGTTTCCTTTTTTGTTGTGGTTTTCCTTTCTTGACTTCAAATTCTGGAGGAAGTACTTTCTTTGCTCTAATTTCTTCTGGTATAACCCAATCAGACATATGAGAAACATGATATATTGTCATGTGATAAGCCAAAGCCCATTGCTCTACCAAATAGTACTTAGAACAATACTCAGATAGATGGAGTTCCCTTCCCGCTTTATCAGTCATGAATGTGGCAGCAGCTACTGCATGAACACATGGATATTTGTCTTTATCAAATTGCCCACAGGTGCACATGTTCATAGCCATGTCCACGGTATAACGCTTCCCGTCACTACCATGCACACTGTACTCGAGATGGAAGCTGTTTAACTCGTCAACCCGAAGAAACCCTGCATCAACACATCTTTTAGACATTTCCTCCTCCGCTATAGGCACAAGCTTCAGTGCGGGTGGCATTTCAGCTGCCTATTTCCTGTGCTTGTTAAACCATTCAGCAATTTTTCCAATGATAAAATCAAACATTGGAAGTAAGGTGAACTTTCTTGCGTCCTTAATAACACCGTTAAAAGATTCTGCTGAATTGGTGGTGTCAACATTGTACCTAACTCCTTCAAAGTAACATCTAGCCCATTTCTTTTGTTCACAACTTTTGTCAAGATACTCCGCTGCACTTGGATATTTCCTGCCAAAAGCGTCATAAAGGACCAAGAACTCCGCCTCTGTATAAGCGTGTGCGCACTCCATAAACTTAAATACACATGTTTCTCTGTTGTTACGGACGTAGCCTTTAACATTTTGAGACATATGCCATATACAATAACCATGAGCGGCCTGAGGGAACACTTGATGTACTGCCTTGATCAAGCCTTTGTTTATGTCCGAAAGAAACACCAATCCAGGGAGATCCGATATCACTGATTTCAACTGTTCCATAAACCATAGCCAACTCTCATATTTCTCACCATCTGCAACACCAAACGCAATTGGGTAGTGGTGATGATTGGGATCCTGAGAAGTCGCAACAAATAAGACTCCACCATAAACAGTCTTCAGGTGTGTTGCATCCACAACGAGGACTTTTCTCATCGCACGGAATCCTTCTATGCTAGCTCCCAAAACCCAAAACAGATACTTAAATTTTTTGCCCTCATCCACAACCACACGAGTTATTGTGTCAGGATTCACCTGCTCCAGCATGTGCATATAACAATATAATAAAGAATAACTCTCTTCAGGAGTTCCGCGCACTTTATTAGCAGCTAGTCTTCTTCCTCTATATGCCGTTGTGTATGATACTTCCACAGCAACTCTCTGATGAACCAAATCGATCAGAGCATTGGGACGTGGTGTGTCAAAACTTCCAGGATAATCTTGGGCCAGGATAGATGCAACGATTTGTTGTGTGCCTCTACTTCTATTAGGCAGTGTTCTTGTGGTAACAACAGAACATCTATGCTGCTTGATGTAACTTCTAACTGACCAAAGATCTGAATTCGTTAACTTTGCAACACGTACAAACCACTTGCAGCCTTCTTTGGCTCCTCGGCATTTTATCACATATCTCTTAGTATCCGACTTAATTACCTCATACTCAAAACACTTCAGATGTGACGCCGCCTGAATATGAGTTTGCGCTTCCTCCTTGGTTCTAAATTCTTGATCTAAAACCAAATCCATACCATCATCCCACTCCTTATAAACAACTGGTGTGACTTCAACTGAGGGTCCTGCTTCTCTTTCATTGGCATTCTCATGCATCTCAATGTCTTCGTAAAGTGTAAGCACACCACCACCACCAGTACCTTCATTATCAGTTGCATCCTTCTCAGTACCTTCTTCATCACCACCCTCTGTCTCAATAGCCTCTGTATCAATAGCTTCTGTATCAGTAGCCTCTCTATCAGTAGCCCCTCTTTCAGTAGCCTCTCTATCAGTGGCCTCTCTATCAGTAGCCCCTCTTTCAGTAGCCTCTCTATCCGATAGACTGCCATAGAAATCAGTGTCATCATCCCTTTTGTTGAACTCCACATGTAGAACACTTCTACAATTCTCTTGATTTACTTGCATTAGATAACCAAAAACGTCTTCATCTTCCCAGATATATGATGGCTTGTTCGAATACATTACCATTGGAAAGTAACTAATCTTCGCTTCCATCTTATAGTCATCTACCTTTATCTTTCTGCAAATACGCTCAACCAAAACAGAGCGTGTGATCTCATCCACTGATTTCTTCAACACAATAGTGTGAATTTCATCTTCCCCTTCACCATCTCCCGAAATCCATTTCATTTCGACCCCATCTTTAATATAATATCCTCCATAATCAAAACAAATGATTGTACAATGCGGATTTTGCATTTTCCTGAAATAAAATGAATTATAATTAGAATTAACATTATTAAGAAGTTTAAATTAATTCTCATGTAATATTTTACTGTTAGCATTCTTACTAATACTAATTTATTTCAATACTATATACATAGTAAAACCAGTAATACTAGTAATATTTGTAAACATAGTAACACCAGTAGTATCAGTAATACCACGTTGCCTTAGTAAAACAGGTTATCTTAGTAATACCCATAAATTATCCTTGCACTAATTAATCAACTTTTTAGTCCGATTTTGTTCGGACTCAAAATCCATGTTATATAATTCATATTAATGAAATTACACCGAAGAAATCATCAAAACGGGCTCAAAACGTACATAAAATATACCCTAAAACCAATAAATACAGTTTACAAAATCCTTTTAAATCTCTTAAAATTTGCATTCAACCTTTCTTTTGTTACACTAGCCGATATGTACACTTATTTTTATAAGTATTCCAGCAAAAATTTCATCAAAAACAGACATAAATTAAACCCGAAATTCATATACACAGTTTTCAAATTCATTTTTTCTCTTTCAAATTTTCATCAATTCTTACTTGTTTAGGTTACCCATGGTTTACACAAACATTTAAAAGATATTTCACACAAAATTTCATGAAAAACGGACAAGAATTACCTGATGTTTAAGCTTCAAAATCACCAATGAAGGATGGGGAAGAAGAGCTCTTCATGCGGACAGAGGAGAGAGGAGAGGGAACATGAAGACATGTGGACCAAGGTAAATCTGATTGGTTAAGGTTGTTTGTGGACCCCATTTGGTTGTTGTGTTTGGTTGGGTGTATTTAATTGAAAAATTAAATGAATTAATGAAGTGGAAAAAAAATATATTAAAGAAAGAAAGGTTAGTATAGAGAAAGGTTAGTATAGAGAATTCAAAGACAAAGGGGTAATGAGAAAACAGAAATGACAAAAAAAAAATGAATTTTTTTTTCATAAGGGCATTTGGAGTTAAAGCCCTCCCGCAGCCGACA
Source organism: Brassica napus (assembly GCF_020379485.1). Classification (NCBI taxonomy): domain Eukaryota; kingdom Viridiplantae; phylum Streptophyta; class Magnoliopsida; order Brassicales; family Brassicaceae; genus Brassica; species Brassica napus. Next base: position 18,333,646 of record NC_063446.1, read on the forward strand.
TGAATCTAGTTTGCTATCCAGTGATATTTTTATTGACATTTTCTTCAATGTACTTGTGCATTTCTGATTTCTTTGTACCAATCTGCTCGGGTAACAGATAAGCCATGATATCACTGGATAATAGTTAGTAATTGTTGGATGTTTGTTTGTGTATGATGAAAACACTTGATCTTAAATGTGACTGTCTCTTTACAATTTTGATTAACTGACATGAGGCAGCTACAACGTATATATCAAAGATCTTATGAAGTTAAAGAACGTTTCTTAAATCTGCTTTAACAAAAAAAAAGATTAAATTAATCAGCGAAGAGTACGTGTGATATTTGTAGCGGTTGGATTGCTTGGATAGCCTCAGCCTTTTGCAGAAGAGAACTTAGAACATCAACACATAATATGAACAAGTAAAGCAACAGATCCATGTCTTCAACTTGGAGTAGCTATGAGAATATCTCATATGAACTAGGATTAATTAATACTGAAAATTGAGACAGCTATTACACATAATATCGTCTATTTATCCATTACTGACATATTTTGGTTTTCCGCATAACCTCTTCCAAAAAAACTATTCAGTGTAATTATACATTTTTACTGACAATATTTTAGCTATCTAATGTGTATTATATTTTTTCACATATCTGTTATTAAGATAATTTATTAGTATGTACTGAAAAATCAATCAGTTTTTTTGTGTAAAATAAACCTGATTAAAATTATTTTTTTATAAATTTTGACAATTGTAACTTTGGTTTAGACAAATAATTTCACATATTGGGCCTAATAAGGCCTGTTTACATTGCGATAAAAAGGTGCATTATACGAGACACATGTCAATCAAAGAACCCGAGTCTGGAAAAGGGACACGTAGTCGCACACATAAGCAACAACATCAGGAAAGATGAAACTAGAACCCGAAACCATTTAAAAAAAAAAGGGGAGAACAATGCGATCTTGCCCAACATTAACTGCATATGGTCGCCACTATTGTGCGCCGCCACGTAGACTCGTCTCCTTAACCTTCACCTCTCTCCACCGCCACAATTCTGCTCAGTTTCTCAATTTCAGTCTCTTCACCGCCTTTCGTTCTCCCTTCTCCCGCATGGAGGTTCGCTAAATCCTTCCTCTCGCCATGAATCTCTGCTTCAGTTTTCTCTTACTAATTTTCTCTTTCGCTGAGATATATTCCTCTGGTTTTTCTGATTCGATTTGTTTGGAGACTCCGAAACTTGATTCAATTGGGCTAGAGGTATTAATTAGGTCTTAATTTGATAGTTTGCCAGTGTTTATTGCTTTTCTTATGGATGTTAGCAATTCCAGACCGGAACTGGTTTGACCGGTAATAAAGCAATGGTGGAAAATCTGAAGCGGTTTGGTGTGATATCATCGAAGAAAGTAGCTAAAGTGATGGAGGCTTTAGATAGAGGTCTCTTTGTACCAGCTGGATCTTCAGCTTATGCTGATACGCCCTTGCCTATAGGTTACAACGCCACCATATCCGCTCCACATATGCACGCCATGTGTTTGCAGCTCTTGGAAGATAAGCTTCAGCCTGGGATGCGCGCTTTGGATGTTGGCTCAGGTTCATATAAGTTTTCTTGAGATTTCAGCTTCCTTCCTGGTTTTGATCGTGTCTTTTTGTAGGAACTGGTTACTTGACTGGCTGCTTTGCTCTGATGGTTGGAGCTGAAGGACGCGTTGTTGGCGTGGATCATATCCCTCAGCTTGTCGATATGTCTATCAAGAACGTTGAAAAGAGTGTTGCTGCTTCTTTGCTTCAGAAAGGATCTCTCTCCTTACATGTTGGTGGTATGTAAAACGTTGAACGTATTGTTTCAGCCTCATGGAACCGTCTGCTGAAAACGTGAGATTTCTCTCTTATGACAGATGGAAGGAAAGGTTGGGGAGAGTTTGCGCCATACGATGCAATTCACGTAGGAGCAGCGGCATCAGAGGTCCCTCACGCGCTTTTGGACCAGCTGAAACCTGGTGGAAGAATGGTGATTCCAGTAGGAACATATTTTCAAGAGCTTAAGGTGATTGATAAAAGCGAGGATGGTTCCATCAAGGCACGTACTGAAACTTCAGTTAGGTATGTGCCTCTTACCAGCCGCGTTGAACAGACGGGAGGGTTTTGAAGAAACCAAGCAAGAACACTGCTTCCTACGTCTTAGTGTGCATATAGAGGTTGTGTATGTTCTGTAATATATTTTGATGGGTAACAAATAACAATATGTTTATGAACCAACAAAATAAATGAGAATAGTGTTCAAGAAATATAACATAGTAGTGAGTACCAAACATCTGAATTTAACCAACTCAAATGGATAAGGTACAATGATATTACAGCAAATTAGAAGTTTCCTTTGATTTCAAAAAATAAACTGAGATAAAAATAAAGAACGAATGTAAGCATATTATTGATGTGGCCGAATTTTTTTTTTGGTCAGTTCACTGTACATGTTGATTTTGAGAAATTATGACTTATTTTTTTTCTCTGAAAATTCATTAATAGTAGAAATTGTCACCCAAAACAAAACGGTGGCGCGGCGTGTTTGGGCACAAATTGGGTTTCCTTTTCCTCCGAGAGGTTTTGAAAACAGAACATTGCTCAACAACTTTGATTATCTGTTAGGACTTACTGTGCGAAAAGACATACCTGCAGTGTTGAGCCATGTCAACCGTTAAATCAATTTAGCATTGACATTTCACATATCTAAAACTGCTTCTTCAACAACAAAAAAGGTTAAAATGGACAATTTTAAGAAGTTAGAGGTTAAAATGGCTCAGTTGGAACTTGGAAGTTGTGATTTATTTTGGCTATTGTGTGTAAGTTGTGGGTTTCTTGACAGTTTTCCCGCATGAATTTACATTTACATACATATTTCATTTAATAATCCTCCTGAAAAAATTTTCCAAAAGAATTTTTCTTTAGGCTGACATCTTGATTTAGTTAATTTAAATTATTAAAATGTATAATTAAATTGATTTAAAACTGAATTTTGTTATTGTGCATACATATCACTAGAGTCTATAGACTCTCAATACGGTCCACAAAACAAATATGGTCTAGAAGCAAAAAAAAAGATTTTTAGGCTGGTTACGTATAAAAAATAGGAAATAATGATTGGACGGACTCGAACCCATCAACCTCAAACAAACTAATTGTAACCGTAAACCAACTAGTCTACCAAAACTTTTGCAAAACAAAGACCAATATTTTTCATATTCTATGTAGGGCCAAAAATCACATATTTACCTTATTCACAAAATAACCATTTAAATAGGGTAATTAATTGATGATCATGTGGCATTTAGTCCTTAATATATGCTACGCCGCCAATTAATCTTATACAATGTTTCCATATCTGGCCCAAATCCGTGGTCAAAATAGTAAACCCGGATCACCGTACGTTCGGATTAATGAAAAACTCGTTAATTAAAAATATAATAAAACACGGTAAAAACCCAAGAGCCCGACATTAACCCGCGATCCGACAATGGTTGACCCGATAAAACTCAGAAACCCAATAATATTTTCAAAAATGATTCAGTTTTATATACTTTTTAATAGTATATGAAATTGAATAGATTATTTAATTTGTGATTTTGATGAAACTTTTACAATGTCGTTTAAAGAAAATGGTGACAAAGAATACCAAAATTTATTGACATGACGCAGCATTTATTTTTGTTATTGATAATATATTATAAATCATTTTATTTTAAATTTTAAATTTAGTTAATAATAATTATTTAATTAGCTTTTATATTTAGCCAAAGTCCTAATTTGGCATAAAAATAGTTTAATATTTTGTTTTTATGTTAAAGGACAATTGAAGTTAAAAGAAAATTCAAATATTTCGTAAATAAAACATGATTTTTTTTTATTTTATGTTTTGAAATTACTAGTTAGTTTTTTCTAAGTAATTTTCCTTTAGTGATATTATATTAATATATAGTTATATATTGAAACTTATCATTTATTAATTTGCGGTTCAACCACAATTGACCCAATAACCACATTACTCAATGATCCAAAACTTATCCGGTCGGATTTAAAAACATTGATCTTATATATTCTACAATGTAACAAAATTTTAATGTGATATATTAAAAGTGAACAGTGGATATTTTGTAAGCTCTGATATATCACATTAAAAATTTTATGGTTACAAATTCAAATCGTTGCTCATGAATGCTATTTAACTGTATTCTCATATGATCTGAATTTTCTTATGATTTTGTCATTCTTTTTAATTATTCTCAAAAAGAAATCCGAAAGAAAGGAATTAACGGTTACATTTTAAGGAAACCTTTTTCTTGCGTTCGTTTTTGTTGTTGATTGCGTGTTTGCTGTGTGTGCGGTGTGGTGTGGTGTGGTGTGTCCATCGTCCCCATTTACCTTTTTTTTTTTACTTTTCGCTCAGTTTCAGATTTTACCTTCTTTTTTTTTGAAAAACAGATTTTGCGTTGTTTGTTTCCATTTTACAGCTTTTACTGATTTTGCGTTGTTTGTTTCCATTTTACAGATTTTGCGTTGTTTGTTCCCATCCCCTATATATTATTTGTGAAACATTACGACTTATTTTTATAGCCACGTGTCATCATTAAGATGATTCTTAGAATTATTAAAAAAATATGTTGGTCCATCTAATTATATAATAAGCTTTTTATTAAACTAAACATAAATTCATTATTAATGTCATTTATTATTTTTTTAAATAAAAATTACGGAATTGCCTAATGTGGCTAAAGTATATATGACAATTAATGATTTTGAATAATAAAGATCTGATAAAAAAATAATGTATCTTCTATCAAATTTGTTTAATTTTAAACTATTAAAATAATTTTAAAAAATCACAATAACCATATTATAAAAATTTAGATTTTTCTTTATATGTTATATTTTGAATTTTAAAAAACGATAATAAATTACTAAAACTGTTAAAAGTCTCACATTCAAATTTTGCGATCCATGGTTTAAAATTTTTGTATGACAAAATACAAATGATTACAAAATCATATAAATAAAAGTTTAATTTAATTAATCATTAAGATTTAAAATATATATGTATATATATCATTCTAAATTAAACTATAAACCATATTGAATAAATAAATATTTTAATTTCAAAATTTACTTTGAATAATTTTTTTTGATAAAAGTTTTGAACTAACATTGATAAAAAATTTTAAATTATAAATTACTAAAATTATTAATCGCACAATGAAAATTTTGTTATCAGTAATTTAAAGTTTTTGCTATTAAAGATACACATGATCAAAAAAACATATGAGTAGAAAGCATCATTTAATAGACATTAATATTAAAAATATACTATGTATGTTAATATCATTTCAATTTAATTACATATCCTATCAAATTTTTTTAAAAAATGTTTGGATTAATAAAATTGATTTATACGTTCGCACCAATTTAATTATATATGTAATAGTTACTGACTTTTAATTATTCAATATATATTTATTATTTCAGAGTATGCAAGAATATATAATACATAAAATAGTTTATATATATAATGTTTATTCCGTGCGTGCAAGGCGCGGATCTTAATCTAGTAATCAGTTAAAGCACAGTTTCCACCTCTCTTTTTTGTCAAACAATAATCATCTATTATTTCTACAATTCTTCATCAATTTAACATTTCTCTTTTGTCTTTCGACATCAATTATTGTTATGCTAATCAGCCGACACGGTACGTTAGCAGAAAAAGAAATCGTACTTGGGTTCCGAGCGCTGTTAAAACTTAAAACTAAGCGTAATATTAAACCAGTCCATATAATTAAATATTTTATTCTCTTTTAACATAAAAAATATTTCGACATAAATAACTTGTATAATTAGGTACACAGTTTTTTCCTCATTGCCCATTTAGATACATAGTTTGTGTAACCAAATAAACAGTCACATAACTAATCATAATTAGGTGATTTAATCAATAATAGAGTTCCTATTTAAGATGATTAGTTGCGTACAAGTTTTGTTTTATCGAAATTCGTGGTTCCTATTCAGTTTACACTGGTAGTTAAGTCATCTCATCACCAAAATCATCAATTATTGTTACCAAAGATATAAGAGAAAAACTGAATGAGGTTGCTTGTACCATATCACGCGGCATCAACTGATCAACATCAATTTCTATTATATAGTTTTTATCTTTATATTTCCATTAATTAATGTATCGTCAGTCACAAGTCACAAACGTATTTGTTGCATCGAACACGTAATCCTCATCCTCTTTTGGTATTAATTTTTTCATTACATATCGTTGTCACAATATTCTCACTCCAACATATATTCCCTATATATACAGTTATCTTTATACCTTACCATCTACAAACTCATTCTCAATCACAAAAAACAAAGTAAAATTATCATATATAAAGAAATATGAAGCGCTTCATTGTCCTTTCCCTTTGCTTGCTTATGGTTCTTGAAACAACAAAGGGTTTAGATATCCATGACAAAGATGTGGAATCGGAGGATAGCTTGTGGGAGCTGTACGAGCGGTGGAGGAGCCACCACACGATAGCTAGGAGCTTTGAAGAGAAGGCAAAGAGGTTTAATGTGTTTAAGCACAACGTGAGACACATTCACGAGACCAACAAGAAGGAAAAACCTTACAAGCTCAAGCTCAATGAGTTTGGTGACATGACAACGGAGGAATTTAGAAGATCATACGCTGGTTCGAACATCAAACATCATAGGATGCTTAAAGGTGAAAGACGAGCAACAGGAAAATTCATGTATGCAAATGTTAATGCTCTGCCGACCTCCGTTGATTGGAGAAAGAACGGAGCTGTCACTCCTGTCAAAAACCAAGGCCAATGCGGTGAGTTATCTTTTTCTTGAAAATTACATCTTTACGAAATAAGTCAAATGAAATGTTTTGGTAGGGAACTCACTGATTACAAAGCTGCTTGAATATGTATATTACATCGGCCAACGGAATAAATGACAAAAAGAAATAATGTAAAATGAGAACCAAAATAAGGCTTAAGTTTTTGGTTAATTACTACAGGAAGCTGTTGGGCGTTTTCAACAGTTGTAGCAGTGGAAGGGATCAACCAAATAAGAACCAAAGAGCTGACATCACTATCAGAGCAAGAGCTAGTGGACTGTGATACGAATGAGAACCAAGGGTGTAGTGGAGGTCTGATGGACCTTGCTTTTGAGTTCATCAAGGAGAAAGGAGGGCTAACGAGCGAGCTAGTGTACCCTTACCAAGCTTCTGATGAAACATGTGACAAAAACAAGGTTTGTTACATACTGCACGTCAAGAAAGCTTAAATGGTGATGAAGTACAACAAATAACATAACTGTTACAATATCGCAGGAGAATGCGCCGGTGGTTTCAATCGATGGACACGAAGATGTTCCTGAGAACAGTGAGGATGATCTAATGAAAGCTGTTGCTAATCAGCCTGTCTCTGTTGCAATTGATGCTGGAAGTTCAGACTTCCAGTTCTACTCCGAGGTAAGAATAAGAGCAACCTCAATGGGGGTTCTTCCTCTTGGGTTCTTAAAACACAAATCATCATGTAATAAAACATATGTGTTTTAAGAACCCAAGAGCAAGAACCCCCATTGAGGTTGCTCTAAGAACATAATCTAAGATAAAAAAACAAACTACCTCCGTCTTATTACAATTAATCGTTTTAAATAAAAAAAAATTTTGCACTTGTTAATGAAAATCATTGAATATCCATTAATTAAGAAAGTTACAGGTTGTTCTTATTATTCAATGAACTGAAATAATTGGTAAAGATGGAACTCTGGTTCAAAATATGCACATATTTATGAAACAAAAAGAAGCCCTAGAAGGATATTTTTAATGAAATATAGTATTAGAGATATTTTTTTCTGAGACATGCATGGTGGTCGTAGGGAGTGTTTACGGGGCGATGTGGAACAGAGCTAAACCATGGAGTTGCAGCAGTAGGCTATGGAACAACGATAGATGGAACAAAGTATTGGATCGTTAAGAACTCTTGGGGAGAGGAATGGGGAGAGAAAGGATACATAAGGATGCAAAGAGGAATCCATCATAAGGAAGGTCTATGTGGTATTACTATGGAGGCTTCTTATCCTGTCAAGAACTCCAACACTAATCCTCCTGGACCTACCTCCACTACGCTTAAGGATGAACTCTAAAGCTCTTTATATATATATTAATATTTACAAGAAAATAATAAGTTTGATTATCATTTTTTTATGATGCCTTATATTTCTTTTTAATAGTCTGACGTCTCTCAGTATATAAACGGATTCTTCTAAATTTATTGCTGAATCCGTTTCCAAAACCAAAAGAACATAGAAGGCTTTCTTGGTATAATGTAACTCGTTGATGATTGAATTTTCTTTTGATAAAGTAAAACAGACCCATTAGTTTAGTGGTTTGAATAAAAATCATTAATACTTTTATACTATGAGGTATGAATTTTGAATCCCGAAAAAATAAGATTTTTCATAATTATAATACAATATCATAATTATCTAACGTCAACAAAAAGTAAAATAAACAAAATTTCGCAACTATTTCTCCTTTTCTACAGATTGAGTTATGCTAAAATTCACAAAAAAAAATGATCAAAGATAGATGCATCCCACCAAAATGTTTTATTGGTTTAAACCCACAAACAAAGTTGACAAGTTCTGCGAAGCAGGAACCGCAGGATGACATAAACTTGTCATCAAGTTCACTTGAGCTTTACTAAAGTTACTAAAAGGGTATTCTGTGCCAAAGACGTTTAAGACAAAGTGATCCATTATTACTATATTTGTTTATTCTTTGTACATAAGCTCGTACTGCAAATATTCGCAAGGAAAAAACTTTTAACAGGTCTTAAAACAGCTCGAGGAGGTCCTGCGATAGCACATATTCTATTCGCATATGATAGCCTATTTTTTGCAAATAAAAAAGAGAAGATTGTACAGTCATTTTAAAGATACTCAAATATTAAGCGAATGCATCAGGAATATGAATAAAATTTTCTAAATCATCTAATACAATTTGACCATAATGTTCCAGATGCCATACATGCTAAATTGCAACATTTACTCGCTATTACAAGGATTGGTGGTATGAGAACCTATTTAGGTATTTCAAAAAGTTTAGGTGGATAAAAGAACCAATTTTTTGGATTCTCAGTGAAAGAATCCATATTACAATGAATGGTTGGACGGTTTGTTTTCTTACAAAAGGAAGAAATAAAGTCCTTATAAAATCAGTAGCATCAGCTCTGCTTACACATTTTATGTCATGCATTAGGTTACCAAAAATGATGACAAAATTTAACGAGTGCAATAGCAGACGCTTGGTGAAATAGTAGTGGAAATATTAATGACATGTATTGGTTCTCATGGGATATAAAACCGGGAGAATAGGTTTTCCTGACCTACAATATCTAAATATTGATTCATTAGCAATTTTGGAGGATAATAGAGAAGCCATAATCATTAATTCAAAATTTTTTCAAATGGAGGTATTATAAAAAAAAACAGATCTTTTGGATCACATAAAATCATATTTAACATCATATGGTTGGAGGAGTATGATTTCAGTTCGATCTCTGATTAAAAATGACTAACTAAAAGAGTGAATACATGAAGCTCTATATTAGTACGGAATGATCCTTAGATCCCAGCTCCTCACTTGAGGTCATCACTACCAAAACATCAAAATCAGTTTCTAAATCATTTACTCATTGTGAATAATCTTATTAATCTGGTGGATTATACTTAGAATATGGATTTTCTTAGGCACATATTTACCTAATTGATGTGAAAATTATCTAAAGTATGGAGGCTAGTCACACATCAAAATTAGATACATAATATGACATTATACAATGATTGGGAGATATTTTGTGAAATCACGTTACAGAATATGAAAATTATATATGGATATGAAACCAGCCCCTGAGTTTTATGGACCAAATACTAAACCACTTTTGGTTTTCACTTGGAAGCTTCAATTTTTTCCAAAGTTGAAACATTTTTTTTGGAAGCAATATTGGGATGTTTACCTGTTATTAAGAATTTAAGTTCAAGGAAAATTTAGTATTTCATGATGTGGTATATGTGGAGTAGGAGAGAAATCAATAAACTACGTCTTATTTGAATGCCCAAACATAGGATTTGTCAAACATTCCTTCTAATCTAGGGTGTTTCCAATGTATATTATCGATTATCAAGATTTCCAAAGGATTGTAATTTCAACTATTTTCCATGTATTTTGTGGTATATTTGAAAAAAAATCGAAATTGCAAGAATCATAAGTAAAAAAAATGGAAACCTACAAGAGATTTTGCATGTAACAGAAATAGAGGATACACTGTAGGTTGACACAAATCAAGATTTGAAAATTCCAGTGGAACAATATCTTTTGCAAACGGTTCGGCATGAGGGAGATGTGTGATGGTGCTATATAGATGGATCATGAGTCTAACAAGATAAGTTTTCAAGACAAGAATGATTTTCCAAAACATGGATTCCATATGACAAGATAATAGGACAATGAATATCTGACGAAGTCTATCTCTTTTACATGCAGAATGTGAAGTTTTGATTTAAGAAATAGAGTGCATGAAAAACTCTATAGTTCTTGGAGGTAGTGTTCACAACAGACTGTTCTAACCTGGTGAAGATAGTATCTACATAGACGGAATGACCAGCTTTCATGTTTGATAGGGCGGAAATTCAACGATGTAAAGAGTTATTCTCTCACTTTAAATCTAACATATTCCAAAAACAAAGAACACAATGACGGACGAACTAATACGAAATGCTCAAAAAATTTCTTTCTTACGTTGTGTACTATGTTAATTATGTATTACTAATATGAATTTTTGAATTGGCGAATAGTTCAAACTAATTTATTTATTGTTGATAAAAAAAATCCATTTACATTTCTAATGTTATGACCATATCCCTTACTTATTAATAGAGAAACATTTTAAGAGAATAACTTTTGTTTAGTAATAAATTCACAAGTTTGTCATTATTGACGAGGTGTCATCATCACATGTTTCCACATGTTCCTTTTTATAATATACCAACATTTACTAGAACAATTATGATATATGTCATTGGTAGATGTATAATATGTTACGGAGTAATGAAATGACTATAGTTACTTGACTAAATGCAAGGACCTGACTATATGCATTTGGTCAAACGTTTAATGTCGTATTTGAAATGGATATCATATTTACAAGTTACCAATAATAGCTTAATGATTATGTTTACAATTAATTTTTTGAACTTTGTAACTCTATTTACTATTGAAAATAAAATATGTTCATACAATTATTTTGTAATATTATTACATTATATATACGATTTTGTACTATGTTTTTTTTTTACAAAATTGGATCTTAGGTATTTCGAGTTCAAACATAAAAAAATCTAAGGAATGTAATAATTAGAGATAAGAATGAAAAAAAATTACGAGATGAGAATTAGAGTAAAACTCATCTATGTAGAACCCATCTTTTTCTGAAAAAATTAGATCAGAAATATGGGATCGACGAATACCTATTTCTCTTTTCTATTTATGATCTCTAATATTTTTGCTTTTTAAACCAAAAAAAATTATGGACTGTCAGTATAAAAGCATCTTATTATACAAACGGACCTTTGACAAACTAATGTTCCACTATCGTTAACTTTTGTTACAGTTTTTCTTTATATTTCCCTATATAGTTTTGAGTCTATAGTTTTCATATAGGCGTTTGATTCTATACATTTACAAGTGAAGTTATTATAACTCAAAGATTTGTAATAGGTGGATTAACTATTTTCATGTGTTTAGTAGTCACATAAGTTATAAAACTGTTTACAACCATTTAAACGTGTACTTTCTAACTCCATTTTATGTATTTTTGTTTATAATTTTCTTTTACAAATTAAAAACAAATTTTAAAAGCTAAAAAACATATTTTTCCATATATGATTTCACAATGGTTAGATTATGTCATATAAAAATCTATATATCAATTAAATATATGTTGTTTAATTTATTTTATCCCGTGCAAGGCACAAATGTTGATCTAGTCCGGTCGTTACTACAAAGTAAAATTATTTAATGTATCGTTCTTTCAACGCTGAATATTTAACAAAAACATTTTAACCAAAATGTCCCTTGAAAGAGAGGAGTAAATAAATAGCAAATTTGAGCCTTTTTTTATTCACAAACAAATCTATTTAGCTATTGTCCGTGCCTGAGCGTTTGGGAGCTATAGGAGGCATCCATGTCGATGGCGTCTTCTTCTTCTTCTTCTCTTGCAACCCAATCCTTTTATACTTGGTTTTCTCTATCTCACCCACTTCACCTCCCTCAACCTTATCCACTTGTTCGCTCTTCACTCTGTCGAAAATCCATCTCTCTGTCCGCTACTTCCCCTTCTTCTCCTCCCATTTTCCTCTCATGTTTCGACGACCCACCACCACCACCAAATGTTCCGGAACCAGATAATCCGACAACTATTAGCGAAGAAGTAGATGATGATGAAGACGAAGAAGACCCAATTCTCAAATTCTTCAAGTCACGAACTTTAAAAGCAGAGGACCCTCCTCAAGAATCCAAATTCTCCCTCCAGAAGAATCGTCGAACCTCCTGGCACTTAGCTTCCGACTTCTCCGACCTTGAAACCGAAATCGAGCCCGACCCAACAAAATCCGCCTCTGTAGCAAACCAGCAAACACTTGGTGTGCACAACAATACACCCTCTGTCGCTGTGGAAATCCTGGAAACAGCTAAGAATCTGACAGAGAATCAAACTCTAGGAGAGATGTTAGCAGGTTTCGAAAAAAGGGTCAGCGAGAAAGAGTGCGTAGAGGCATTAGTGATGATGGGTGAATCTGGTTTCATCAAGAGCTGTTTGTACTTGTACGAGTGGATGAGTCTGCAGAACCCCTCACTCGTTTCGCCTCGTGCTTCCTCTGTGTTGTTTACATTGCTCGGTAGAGAAGGAATGGCTGATATGATTCTGCTTCTTCTTCGTAATCTACCTGACAAGGATGAGTTCAGAGATGTTCGTCTCTACAACGCCGCCATTTCTGCACTCTCAGCTTCTCAAAGGTACTTCCTTTCTTCAGCTCTAGATAATTTAAACTTGTATCCTTTTGATCAAATTTTCTCTTCTTTTAATTAGTTATGATGATGCTTTGGAAGTTTATGAGTCCATGGATAAGATCAATGTCCATCCAGACAGTGTTACATGCGCTGTAATGATCACCACAATGAGGAAAGCAGGACGAACTGCGAAAGAAATCTGGGAGATATTCGAGAAAATGAGCGAGAAAGGTGTGCGTTGCTGGAGTCAGGATGTTTTCGGCGCCCTTGTGAAATCCTTTTGCGACGAAGGGCTTAAAGAAGAAGCTCTTGTGATACAAACTGAGATGGAGAAGAGAGGAATACGTTCAAACACCATAGTGTACAACACGTTGATGGATGCTTACAACAAGTCCAACCACGTTGAAGAAGTGGAAGGTCTTTTCGCTGAAATGAGAGGTAAAGGGTTGAAGCCCACATCCGCAACTTATAACATTCTTATGGATGCTTATGCTAGAAGAATGCAACCTGATATCGTAGAGACCCTTCTGAAGGAGATGGAGGGTTTAGGTTTAGAGCCAAATGTGAAATCCTACACGTGTTTGATTAGTGCGTATGGTAGGACGAAGAAGATGAGTGATATGGCTGCTGATGCTTTCTTGCGGATGAAGAGAGTAGGTTTGAAACCTACTTCACATTCTTACACAGCTCTTATTCATGCTTACTCTGTTAGCGGGTGGCACGAGAAAGCTTATGCTTCCTTTGAAGAGATGTGTAAAGAAGGGATTAAACCGTCGGTTGAAACGTACACGTCGCTTCTCGATGCGTTCAGAAGGTGTGGTGATGTAGAAAAGCTGACGGAGATTTGGAAACTAATGCTGAGAGAGAGAATACAAGGGACAAGGGTGACATATAACACTCTTCTTGATGGGTTTGCGAAACAAGGTCACTACATTGAAGCGAGGGATGTTGTTTCCGAGTTTGGTAAAATGGGTTTGGAGCCGACTGTTATGGCATACAATATGCTGATGAATGCTTACGCAAGGGGAGGACAAGATTCGAAACTGCCACAGCTGTTGAAAGAAATGGCTGCTCTCAACTTAAAACCTGATTCCATCACTTATTCGACCATGATCTACGCTTTTGTCCGTGTCCGAGACTTCAAAAGAGCATTCTTTTACCACAAGATGATGGTTAAAAGCGGGCAAGTACCAGACCCGAGGTCATATGAGAAACTTAGGGCCATTCTTGAAGACAAGGCAAAAACAAAGAACAGAAAAGATAAAAATGCTATACTTGGTATTATCAATAGCAAGTTCGGTCGTGTTGAAGCTAAGCCCAGAGGAAAGAAGGACGAGTTCTGGAAATACAAGAGGAACCGAACATCTTATAAACCCCAAGCGTAGCCTGTTAAGCTATTTAAATGCCATAGTATTACATAGTGAAGATGTAAGTCTAGTTCAGTTCATGTAATATATATTTCTTGTTTATAGGAGATACCTTGATCACGTGGACTAAAAAGTGCAGGAGTTTAGCTTTGTTGTTCCGACAAGCAAAGAATCTCTTAAGCTTTAAGCAATCTTTCAGATATAATAACTAACTCTTTACCCTCTACATCACATATCACACTCTCTCTCGTTTACACAATCAAAAAGAGAGAACAAAAATGAAAATCTTGGTTCTTATGTTGACAGTCGTAGTAATCTCAGAGGTTTGCTTGGTGGGCGCGTGTCGATCATACTGTGGAAATATAACGGTGGATTATCCGTTTGGAATCCGGAATGGATGTGGGCATCCAGGGTACAGAGATCTCTTATTTTGTATGAATGATGTGTTGATGTTTCACATACGTTCAGGTTCTTATAGAGTGTTGGATATTGACTACGCGTACCAGTCGATAACGCTGCATGATCCTCACATGTCGAATTGCGGAACCATTGTGCTTGGTGGCAAAGGCAATGGCTTTGAAGCTGAGGATTGGAGAGCTCCTTATTTCAATCCTACCTCTGATAATGTCTTTATGTTGATCGGTTGTTCTCCCAAATCTCCTATCTTTCAAGGTTAGTAAGTTGGACTACAACACATACGTCAAATAATTTTTATTTGCATTCTTTAGACTAAACAAATCCGGTTTACAATTTAGTTTGAGCTTGCTTTCTCGGTTTATATAACTCTCGTTCAGAAGAAAACGCAATCGGTTTGATGCAATATTGATTTGGTTCATTTTGTATTCGGTTTGGGTTTTGGTTAAACTTTGAGATATTATTTAAGTAATTATTGTTATGTTATATGATTATATATATACATATTAACATATAGATGTGATTAAAGTTTCTAAAGAACATTAAAAAATTTTGGTTATGATGATAAAGGTTTTTAGATTCGGAATTTTCCTTTCAAATCCGGTTTAAATGCGGTTGAATAGAGTTTGATAAACTAAATTTCCACTATTAATGTTAGGCTTTCCGGAAAAGAAATTACCATGTCACAACATCTCTGGAATGAGCTGTGAAGAATACATGTCGTGCCCGGCATGGGATATGGTTGGATATAGACAGCCGGGTCTATCATCCGGATCGGGTCCACCCATGTGCTGTGCGATTGGATTTGAATCAGTAAAAGCGATAAATCTAAGTAAGTTGGAGTGTGAAGGATACAGTAGTGCATACAATCTCGCACCCTTGAAGCTTAGAGGACCTTCTGATTGGGCTTATGGAATACGAGTCAAGTACGAGCTACAAGGGAGTGATGCGTTTTGTCGTGCGTGTGTTGCAACTTCCGGTACTTGTGGCTACGAATCTGCTGATGGTGGAGGGCTTAGGCACGTTTGCATTTGTGACCACCACAATTCTACCACAAACTGTGATTCAGGTCGGTTTTGCATTATCATTTTATGATTTATCTAAAAAAAACTAAAGCTCTCTATACTCGAACCAGCTGGTTCACAAACTTGTTTTACTTTATTAAAATGCTGATGATATCTATTTTTATGTAGTTTTTTTTTTTTTTGCTAACATTTGGTACAACTCTATTTTTATGTAGTTGTAGCACCAACCAGTACATCTTCAAGTGTTCGACCAAAAACCATTGGATGTAAGTATCAAAATGCATTTACGTGTACTAATTTGGTTTATTAATTTAAGCTAAATTATTACCGTTTCTTTTGCAGCACTGATCCTCTACTTCATAGCTATGAACATACGTTTTAAAAGAAGACAATGAATGACCCATTAATAATGTCTGGAATTAAGCGTCTATTTTTATTTTACTCAGACATTTAGTTTCATTAAAATTGTTTGAAGTTTTGTACGCATTCCCACGAATTTCGATTTATACACCAAAATTTATAGACTTCATAATATGTGAAGAGTCAGCGCTAAGTAAAGAGAGAGGTGAAAATCCCAATAAACATATCTCCTTGTTTACGAGTTCCGATTCCCATTGGCAGTAAACTGAGTTTGCTCTTAGATATTTCTAGAATTAATTTCTAATAATAATTTAATTGAGTAACTAAAATTTAAAGTCAAAACAAGAATTCTGCAATAAATAAAGGATATATGACTCAAAAATATTTTAAAATTTGGAGACATATTTTACTCAAAAATTATTTTGATTCTCTTTCTCATACTATTTATTTTAAAATATTTTGTAGGTAAACTTATACAAATGAGTTTTATTCAAATGAAAGCTTTTATAATAAAATTCTTCTACTTTTAGGAGAATATATAAAAACACTATTTTACCCCTAAATTAACTATAATGTATGTCTACTGAATATAGTTCCTTTATTTTAAAGGAAATATAAAGGAATGCTATCATAAAGGAAATATAAAGGAATGCTATCTTGCCTCTGAACTAAGAGTCAGAATTAGGATTTCATATATTTTTTATTTCTTCTTTTTTTTTGGTCAAATATTTTTTATTTCTTCTAAGAGCATCTCAAAAAAACACTCTATAACTTCAAATATGAAGTTTTTAGCTCTCCAAAAATGAACTTCAAAACTTCAAATTTGAAGTTTTGAGGAGTGAAACTCTATATTTGAAGTTTCACTACTCAAAACTTCAAATTTGAAGTTTCATATTTTTATTTGCATTTTGGTCCCTACAATTACACATCACATTTATGATTCATAAATATTTTTTTTTTATTGTTTTAATCCTTATAAAAATTATATCTCATAAATATTTTAAGTTTTGTTTACAAAATTTAAGTTTACACATAAAATTAAAAAAAAAACTTTAAAAGAAGGTTTAATATATTTAAAACTAGATTTAGATAACAAAAATATACAAAAAAAAACTTAACAAAAAAACTTTAAAAAAATTACATGAAGATATAACTATTACACCGATTTAAATATAACAACAACACTAATTGTAAGTTTGATCCGGAACCTTCAAAATTTCCAAATAATGTCCAATCTTCTTTGTATAACTGAAGATGGTTGTTGTTGTTGTTGATGATGTCTTTTCGTACAATTCTTTCTTGTTCATATTAAATATATTAACGAGTATTAATATCATCGATAAAAGTTAGTCTTTTATCAATATTTCATGTTTCTCTTTTACATCCTTGTTCTGATCTAATGTATTTACAAGTATTAAATCACCTAATTTCAATAATTTTTATCTCTAATCTACAAATTAAAAATGAGGAGAGCCATTTTTACTTCGAAATGCACTAGTAGATCATATATGCATCACGAAAATCACTTTATGGAATAATATGGTATTTTGCTTGAAGTTTAATATTAATTAAGTTATTCTGTTTAAAACTTTATATTTTAATTTAATATTTTATTAGTTGATATTGTTGTAATATGTTTATATATGTGCTAGTTATTTATAAAAGTTTTATGAATTCAAATTGAATATGACAAATATAAGGACCATATTATAAAATACAAATAGTTTTGAAGGTGAGTTTAAAGTTTTGCTTTTGGAGAATAACACCTTTAAACTTCAAATATAGAATTTGAGAAACTTCAAAATAAAATTTCTTTTTGGAGATGATCTATGAGACTAGCATACAGAAATTATATTAAAGAAACATACATTGGAACCTATATAATAGTGTTCATGTATTTTAGATGAAAATATAGAAGAAATAATAGAAGTGGGTTGAAAATACCTTTAGAGATTCTTATTGAAAACATCTTTGATTGTGGTTTTAGAATATCATTATCTGTGGAGAGACTCTTAAAAATTTCTCACCAATTTAATATTCGTATTTTCATTTATAACTAAATTATAAATCATAAATAAAGTTAAACAAACAAAAATATGATAAATGTCTTAATGGTCTCTTTAAAGAACGAAGTTCCTTCCCAGTGAACCGTTTACTCACCTCCTTATTTTCTCTTTTTCTTTCTGTTTTTTTTTTTATCTTTTGATTTTTTTTGTTTTCTAATTCTTGAATTTTTTTGTAAGATGCTCGCAACACTGATTCTCTTATGTTTGTATTCGGACTAAAATTTTCAATTTATAATAAAGAATGAATAAAACAAATATTTAAAAAATAAAACAAATTTGGAAGGATTGAAAACAACTATTTCTAACTAATCTTTAACTCAATAAATTGAATTAAACAAATTTAGAAAATTGAAAATAAACGAATAAGTATTATCATTGATCTATATAATTCTCCATATTTAACTTTCACAATTCCGTTGGAAAACATCAGACTAAAAGGTAAATGAATGAAAACTAATAAAAAAGAGAGTTAGAGAATAATTTTACCAAAATATTAAACCAATTTTCATAAAGCCTTGTTTTCAGTAACCATTTTGGTTGCATCTGCATCCATGTCATCATTTGGACGACTTTGGATCATGATTTGGATGACGTATGTCAATATGTTCTTGAGGCTCTATTTGTTTTTTTTTGCCATAGTTATTTGTGCATGAATTAGTATGTTCTAATGTATGTAGGACTGAGTTTTTACCCAAACCGAAGAAAAAAATTCAACTTTTGGTGCAGGTTCGGTTATGAGTTCATTTTTAATTCAATAAAATTTATAAAAAATTCAATTTTCGTTTGGTTTGGTAGGTGGTTAGTTTACTTTCCAAAAACAAATTAACTAAATTTCAAACCGAACTAAACAAATTTCAAACTGAATTAACCACAACATCCAAAATTATCAAAGACTTTAACCCAGTTAAACCAAAACGTAAGCAAAACCAAAAACTTTGATTAATTTTGGCAGTTTTCAAAACATGAATTAGCTGAATATCCAACCCAATCAATTTTTTACGGATCAGTTCACTAAAATTTTGGGCGAACCGAATTACAAAAAAATGATCAATCTGAAGTTCCAAACCAAATACTTCAAACGAACTGAATCCGCATGCCTAGATGTATGGATCAGCGAACACCTAACCTCCTTCAACTTTTGGAAAGTAAAAATCATCCCCAGGTTCTTTGGTTTTATGGCTACTGGTCGGTAAACAGATCACAAGAATACACTGCACTTATTCTCAATTTTGTCCATAAAAGCAATAGACAAACGAAAGCATAGCTCCAAAATTTAGTAATGCTTATAATGATAGACTTATCAGCTGGAGGCGACCAACAAAGATAAAGCTCGATGGATCCAAGAAAGAAATCTTCTTTGAATCTTGTCAATAAGAAGTTCATAGTCCAATTTACTCCAAACCTTGGTAGCTAGAGCCATTATCAAATAATGAATGTGTAGGGTGCCAAATATTAGGCACTTACTCACAACAGCTTGGCTGAAGTAATCTCTATCCTTACCAACTTCAAAAATAAAATATTTGGTTGCATCGATATACAAGCCGAACATACAAGCAAACTAATCCATCACACCAAGGCCTCCATCTAAGAGTTGCCACTACAATAATGAGTATATCATGTGTAAAACTAAGATGAGTGCGGTTCACATCCTTACATTTGGGATGATATCCAAAATGATCATCCATAGCTGCTTGATTCAACATATTGGAGAGAAAATTATTGAGAGAGAACAACCTTAGCGTATACCATAGCACTAGTGGAAAAGCCCTTTAGTTACTCATTAAACACAACACAGAAAGATGATGTAGAGATGCGAAGACAAATCCACTTAATAAACTGGCGAGGCAGACCTACTGCTTGGAGCATTGAAATGATGAAACTTCATTTAACCATATCAAATGCTTTGGAAATGTCAAATCTGTTTTCTAGCAAAAAAGGCTAAGTAAATTTTAGATATTCTATCCGGTAACACTTTCTTGAGTTTATGGTCATAATACTTTAGAAATAATCTTATAACTCACATTACAAAAACTGATAGGCAGAAATTGAGACATTTCGTTTGGTTTGTCTTTTTTTGGAATGAGACAGATATTTATATCATTTAAGCCTTACTATGATACCATCAAACATGAATTTATTAACTATACTAGTTAAATCTTCTTTTACTATGTCTCAAATATTTTGGTAGAAAAAACAGTTAGACCATCTGGCACGGGAGATTTAAAAGAGTTCAATGTTATAAATTTTATAATCTTTTTTTATAAAATAGTTTTAAAAATTTAGAAAATATTATATTTTTCATAATTTATGTTACACCATACAGTAAAATATTTGAACTCGGTGTAAACGTATAAGGGTATGGATTTATTTAATATATTTAGTAAAAAATTTAAGAAATAATATTTTAAACGAAATTTTAATGGTATATTTGAAAAATATGATGTTTCTAAAATGCCCAGAATTATATGATTAGTGATGACAGGTAAGTAAATGGGCCTCCAAATTTCCTCCTTGATAAAAAGCAAATGGCCCAAGTAGATAAAAGCCACGTTCCCCTTGTTGAGCACAAACGGTAGAAGAAGAAGAAGAAGGGCTACTTCCCTTGTAATCGCTCTCAGCCTCCATTCCTGCAAACAAGATGGGGAAGAAGACGAAGAAGGCCGGAAAAGGCAAGGAGAAAACTGAGAGGAAAACGGCCAAGGCCGAGGAGAAGAAAGCTCGACGAGAAGGCAAAAAGCTCTCTCCTGAAGACGACATAGACGCTATTCTCGTATTTACTCACTTCCTCTGCTTCTTTTGTTTTCATTAGGTTCTGTCTTGAGGTTTCTTATTCATTGTCTGAAATTCTCATCGGGTTCCGCTCATAGTTTTATAGATTTATTGATTAAAAGAGACGACTACTTTAGTAGAGTAACTGCAACAAGTAGAAGGTGGTCTAATGATGTATGTTGTTTTAACCAGTTGAGCATACAGAAGGAAGAAGCTAAGAAGAAAGAGGTCCTTGTTGAGGAAAATGTTCCAGCACCATCTCCTAGGTCAAACTGCTCGGTTAGGCTTTTTGCTTTTAAAGATTGAAACTTTCTTTTATCTAAAACATTTCATTTTTTTGCTAAATCCGTGTTTTATGCAGCTTACTATAAATCCTTTGAAAGAGACTGAGTTGATACTCTATGGCGGCGAGTTCTACAATGGCCAAAAGGTTAGCTTTCGATTGTTTTGGTCTTTGTTGCCCTTATTCCACTTGTTCATAAGTGTTTGATTCTCTAAACATGCAATTCAAAATTGTTTTTTTTTTTATGTGAATGCAGACATATGTATATGGTGATCTGTACCGATATGATGTTGATAAGCAGGAGTGGAAGTTAGTTTCAAGCCCCAACAGTCCTCCTCCTCGCAGCTCTCACCAGGCAGTTGCTTGGAAGAATTATCTCTACATTTTTGGTATGTTTAGTTTTTTTTTTTTTTCATCTTCATTCCTTACCGTTCATATTTGTAAGCCTCTTTCTTTTTATCGATTAGGTGGTGAATTTACATCGCCAAACCAAGAGCGGTTCCATCACTACAAGGTGAGAGTTGCATATTTACTCATATTTACTCATTGTTTTATCAGTCTATTACGATATATATATATTTTTTTTGTTTCTCATACTTTTAACTTTTGTTTTAAATTGTAGGACTTTTGGATGCTGGACGTGAAAACTAACCAATGGGAACAGTTAAATTTAAAGGGATGTCCTAGTCCCCGTTCTGGTCATCGTATGGTATGTTTTTGATGTATCCTTAAAACCAAACTATGTAGTCGCTAACATACTGCTGGAATAACTTTGCATATGCTATTCCCCCTCTCAATGAAACATGAGGAATATCTAGGCTTTGGCTGTACATTATCCATACATCAGACATTGAGACTAATATCAGACTATTCATGAGGATGGGAATCTGGAAGATTTATCTCCAGTTTTCTGCTTAATTTTTAAACTATCTTTTGTAATGAAATATATATGCATATAGCATTCTATTGTATTGAGTTTTTTGCATAGTGAAAATGTAATTATAACTAATCAACTCTTGCTTCCCCTCTAGTAACCAACCCGTCAAGTTCTTTTTTTTTTCCTCCAGGTATTATACAAGCACAAGATTATAATTTTTGGTGGCTTCTATGACACTCTACGTGAAGTAAGGTAATTTACTCATTGCTTAAGAAATATATCATGATAATGTGTTATCTTGGTTGGTAATTTTTCATCTTTTTGTTACCCTCCCCTGGATGCTTTATTATTTTGGTTGGGACATTTTCTTTTGTAAGCAATTTCAATTAATGAAAGTGAAAAAAATGTAAATCTTAGCTACTACTGAATTAGGATCTTAGTGTCACTGTTATCTCTAAGTTTACTTCTGCAATCCCCTGCAGGTACTACAATGATCTCTATGTGTTTGATCTGGACCAATACAAGGTAAAACCTACGTTCCATTGAAGAAGTTTCAACTTTCCACCCACCTTACCTCCCCAAACCTGTTAACTGAATATAGTTATGGTGTCTCTTTGATAGTGGCAAGAAATAAAGCCTAAGCCTGGTGCCATGTGGCCTACAGCTAGAAGCGGTTTCCAGTTCTTTGTTTATCAAGATGAGGTAAGCTTACGATGTTCATGTCTATATCATATCCCTGAGTCAAAAACGCTGTTTCTTTTCCTGAATAAAAATTAATAGAAAAAGACAGATTCATTGATAAGAAAGCCTCTCATGGTGCAGATATTCTTATATGGTGGTTATTCAAAAGAAGTCTCATCTGAGAAGAGCTCTGAGAAGGGAGTTGTTCATGCAGATTTATGGTCTCTTGACCCCAGAACGTGGGAATGGAACAAAGTATGTACTTTTACAATTAGTTCGTTTATGATTTTGCAATTAGATTGAACTCCTTTCTTTCTTTGTATAGTAATAAAACTGGTTGCTGTAATTAGGTGAAGAAAATTGGGATGCCTCCTAGCTCTCGTGCAGGGTTTTCGGTATGTGTCCACAAAAAGCGTGCTTTGCTGTTTGGTGGTGTTGTGGACATGGAAATGGAAGGTCAGGAAATGATTATATCCTTGTTTCCTTTTTTTTTTGTATATCAAGTTGAATTATCATCGACCTGTGTGATTTATTGGCGCAGGTGATGTAATGATGAGTTTATTCTTAAATGAACTCTATGGCTTCCAGTTAGATAATCGTCGCTGGTACCCCATAGAGCTACGAAAAGAGAAATCATCAAAAGATAAGGTAATGATTTTGTCTACTAGAGTTTCTGTTGCCTGCTGTATTTACGTTTTATCATCATTTTTTTTTTACAGGCAAAGAAGAATTTAGAGGCCAAACCTATGACATCTAATGATGATGATGATGATGATGATGATGATGAGATGGATTCAGCAGAAGGTGAATCTCCGTCGGCCATGGGTGATGTGGCAGGCTCTTCCGATGGGATTTCTGAACGTATGGCAGCATGTCTAACGGTTGAAGGAAGTACTAGTAAAGCTCTAAAGGGAAGACTAGATCCACAAGTTTCTGTCTCTGAAGAGGTTTGTTCGTTAACATTGTGTTAACTTGTGTTATGAGCTTTTTTGCCAACTTGTTATTTGCTTTGTGCAGGTTGTAAAACCATGTGGACGTATTAATTCTTGTATGGTCGTTGGGAAGGACACCTTATACATATATGGTGGCATGATGGAGATCAAAGATAAAGAAATAACTCTTGATGATTTGTATTCGCTTAATCTTAGCAAACTTGACGAGTGGAAGTGTATCATTCCGGTTTGTTCCAGATCAATAATCTTCATTTTGTTTTTTTCTGTTGATTAAAAAGGTTGAAAAATATTGGTATGTCTTTAAAACAGGCGACTGAAACAGAGTGGGTGGAAGTCTCAGAGGATGAAGAAGGGGACGAAGACGAGGATGAAGATGATAGTGAAGATGAAGGAGACAGTGAAGAGTCTGATGATGAAGATGACGATGAAGAAGTAGAGGTACTTGCCTCTTCTTTCAGCCCTTTGTCTTGTTGGCTTTGACTCAATTTGGCCAATGTAAAATCTAGGCTATGGATGTTGATGGATCGGTGAAAGTAGGAGAAGTTGTTGCAATGATTAAAGGTGAAGGAAAAGCCCTCCGAAGAAAAGAGAAACGAGCTCGGATAGAACAGATCAGAGCTAATCTAGGGCTCTCAGATTCACAGAGAACCCCAGTGGTAATAATTGCTTAGAGTTTTAGTGAGAAAGAGAGATTCTGTTTGAAGCTCTCTGCTAATTTGATCATTTTGTGTGTTTCAAGCCTGGAGAAACTTTGAAGGATTTCTATAAGCGCACAAATATGTACTGGCAAATGGCTGCCTACGAGCATACCCAACATACTGGCAAGGTATGCTAATCTCTGTCTGTGTTGATGAAGCATCTGATGAAACGCATATTGTAGCAATTTTGTTCTGTCTTTAAGGATGAGTCTTTGAAATTATGATCCACATGTAAAATTGGCATAGGAGCTGCGGAAGGATGGTTTTGACCTTGCAGAAACTCGGTATCTGGAACTCAAACCTGTACTAGATGAGGTCAGATTAGTCTCTCCATTTTTTTCGCTCTCTATAGTTGAAGTAACCAAAGTTCTGATGGTTGAATGTAAATCTGCAGTTGGCAATACTTGAGGCAGAGCAAAAAGCTGAAGAAACAGAAGGACCGGAGGCTAGTGGTACCTCTAGAAAGGGAGGCATTGCAAAGAAGAAGAGATAGATGTTTTGCAGCTTCTTCAAAAAGTATCATATATATACAGTTGGATATCAGTTTTAATGTTGGATTCTTTCGTGTCTAGTTAATGCGACTATGTGAGACTGTTTTTTTTGAAGAATTTATTATTTTAGAGTATTTGTTATATTCGTCTAACGAGATTTTGACAAATGGCACTTTCTCATATTATACGCATTTAAAAAGTTTAATATAGGATGTGGAATCTTTTTTACTACTAGATATACGATGGTTAACACCTTCATTTTTCCTTTTTGACATTTTACATCATTTTTTTCTTTTCTTCATCTTAATTTATTCAACACTTATTTTATTTTAAAGTACAATAGTTTGTTTTAAAAACTCCAACACCCTATCCACTATTTTTAATTCATACTAGAGATTTTACCGCGCATATCTGTCTATAAAATTAATGTTTAACATATTAAAAATTCATCTTAAATTTTGATTGCAAATTTATTATTTTTGTGATTAACTATTTTTCATAATTTTTAACCTATCAAAATTCAATAATCATATTTTTTTAATCTAAAGCTTTAAATTTACAGTCATACCTAATAAAAATATATTGAAAATGTAAAAAAAACATGTCTTTTTAAAAAAAGTTCTCTAAAACATTGATAATTTGAAATAGAAGGATTATATTAAAGGTTAAAATAAAGTACTTTTATTTTGTGATATATTATATTATATTATTTATTTGTTTTGATATGATATTGCTTGGTATTTGTTGTTTTGTCAATAAGTATTTTCTATGAAATTGTGAAACATGTAGGACATTTTACTATGAACGATTCTTCCATGTTTAGATACGACATAAAATTACATTGGATAAATTATGTGCATTAATGCAATTACACATATGCATATATATATATTTGTCATTATCATTGTGTAGAAAATATATAACCTTGCAATATTATTTGTCTATTAGAGGAGAAACATACTTCCATTATTATCTTAGACTGTTAAGTTAACTATTAAACAATTTATGATTGAGGTGGAAAAACACAAATAAATTATCATGGTTGGAGCACATTTCCAATAAAAGATTTTAACTACAGGTATACACTTAACTCTATTTATCAAATTGAAACTCTTCTAGCCTAACATTCTCTTACACGTTGTGTTTCTCAACCACGGTGGCCGTTTTGTTTGCCCTTCCTCTCTTATTATTTTTTTGATGGTTCTTTGATTGTGATCCTTCCCCTTCCTTACTGTCTTTATTTTCGCATCCTTGTGCTTATACTTATTTGGTAATTTTGCCTCATGTCTAACTTCAACAAACTTCATATATGCTCGGCTTCCTATATTGCATTTGCAAGTACCATTTTTTCTTCGCTTCTCTGTCATTGACTGTGCGTTGTGACTGCCTGAATCAATGAGAATTTTAAAAAATTGAAAAACGTATATGAGTCTGAGTTATGAAAGAATACAATGATGATGAGACCAAAAGTAGCTAAATCGAGGATGACTGATTGTATCATTGTGAAAACAAATCTGAAATTGCATGAAAATAAGAAATGAAATATATATTTATATATATATATATATATATATATTTTAATTTAGGTAAAGCATTTGATGTACCTCACTTCAGATATGGAGATCTTCACGTTTATTTTTTTTATGACACAATCTTCACGGTTTTGCAACACGAATAACTCTAGAACAATGAAAAGCATGAATAACTCGAAGGTCTACGTTTGAATTTGGCTGGTAGGATCTCCTCGCTATGAATTTGACTGGTGAAATTCTTAGAAGTTTCTCTGAAAAATAATAAAAAGCGTGAGGAATCATCTGCTTACTTTATCTATCAGCCCGGTCTTCACTGATTTATGGAAGTGGAGACTCTCAAACCCTAAAACAATCAATTATTGTCTCTAGCTCTCTATTGTAGCTAAAGAATAGTTATGTCCTAATCACAAAACGAATCTGGAGATATAAAAACTATAAGAATATGTAAAACAATTAACAACGGTTTAGATCTCTTACCAGTTCTCCGAAGAAAGCTCTAGTGATGATGAAAGAGACGTAGACGGACTGGACTTACGGAGGCAAAGGGTAAGGATGAATACCGATTGTAGCTTCATTCATCACAGGCGCCCAATGAAAAAAAAAGCATAAGGAAGAGCTGTTCATATTCTGTGGTGACTCTTCTGTAGTTTTTTTTAATCGATTTATAAAGTGTTGAGGAAGGGAAGTCGAAGAGCAATGTATTACGTTATCGATTTTATTTTAAAGAGCCATACAGGCCCGTACCAAAGGAACAAAAACAAAATATAAAGCCCACAGGAATGTCCCGTTTAAGATTTGGTCGACAAAGCTTAAGTGACCTGTCAAATTGAAACTCTCTCATTGGTTGATTTAATATGCTGATGTGGCATAGTTCAAAGGGTTTTATATTCCCCTTTTAATATTGTAAGATTTTTATTTTTTACAGTATAATAATTACATATTAATAATTTGATCGTAATTAACTTAAAAATTAAAATAAAATAACATTTAATAAATTTTATTTTATTTATATACTTATCTTACTTATTAAAATAATTCCAAAAAAAATATTATTTAAATAATTAAAATTAAGAACATCTTCATTTTTAAGTTGGATATTTACCTAATTTTATTTTCAAAAATACGAAACTTGTTATTATTAAAATAGCCAACATTAAAAAAAAATACACAGACACCGAGCACACATAATAAAAGACATAACTTAATACAATAGACTCAGTTCACAAACAATAAAACTCTTAGAGCATGATTATCAGGTGGGACATTTTTTGGTCCTTAAATTTTTTTTTTTTTTTTTTGTTTTCTGATTAAAAAAAATAAAAATAAATTTAAATATGAACTAATTGCGGGCCGCCACGTGTCAGTGGGATCCGCAAACAGTTAGGGACAACCCTTAGGACGTTACTTAATTAGGGACATTTGAGCAAAGTTTCTAGCAAAAAGGTGGTGGACCCCACACCAAAAACACTAAAGACCAATGTTGGGACTACCAATAATGTTGCTCTTAAGTCACACAGAAATTTAATTATTTTTAATCATTAAACTTACCAAATTTTGTCTATATGCGTTTGACTAGATCTGATTGCAATTATATAATTGAATTACATAATTCAGATCTATCAGGCACATGATTTGCAAAATCTGATAGCACTTCAATCGAAAATGGTTGTGGTGTATTCGAATCACTTGGCTTAGATTGATCATAAATAGTCTAATTATGTGCATATTTATCTCGTTCATCCTCAACAATCATATTATGCAATCATGAAGCGACATGTGACAACGCTGGACCACAATTTTTTTTTAACGGTTCAAACTAAGTTTCAATAATGGAGGTGACCTTAAAGAAACAATCTCAGGGAAACCATATTGCATGGGTTCTCATCTCAACTTCGAGTTTTTAAAAAAAAATTAAGAAAATCAATATCACTTATAAAAAATTGAGTATCTCAGCTATTTCGAAAATATTTTTGGATGAGTGTATTAACATTTGAGATACTCATTCTTCTAAATACTATTTAAAAATTTGTAAAAAAACCTAAAGTTAAAAAACCTATGCAATATGAATGCTCTCATAAAATCAAAATCCTTTTCACGAAATATATGTTTTACATTAAACTATAGATTAAGATTCGGGCAAGTTAAACTAGGTTAAGATTCACACCTTGCGCGAAACGAACATTTGATATACAAATTTTTGTACATACACTATTATTTATTTTGCATTTTTACATATTATATAATAAGAAATAATAAATATATATTGAATAATTGAGAGAAATTAACTATTACATACAGTAGAACCTCTATAAATTAATAATGTTGGGGCTTTAAAATTTTATTAATTTATAGATATATTAATTTACAAAAATTTCCTTATTTAGATTTCTTATTTTAAGATATTTTATTCTAAGATAAGAAAAATATTTGATTTTAGTGCATACACATTAATTGTTATTTTTTGAAATTATTATATAATTTGGTGTATATAATATATATTGCATATAACTTAAATGTAGTTTTAGATATAATACTACTAAATCTCATCAAAAATGAATGAAGTGTTAAGAATATATAAAGATAATTTTATTGTGAATATAAAACAAACAATATAATAATAATTTTATTACTTATATAAAATATGTATATATATATATATATATATATATATATATAAATGATTAATTTTAATTTTAATGGGACCATATATTTACATAGAATTTTCTAAAAAATTATTATCTTATTATTTTATCGATTTGTATCAAATTTTGAATCGGCCCAAATTGGGAGCAGCGAAATTTATTAATTTATAAAGATTATTAATTTATCGAGTATTAAATTATAGAAGTTCTACTGTATATAATTAAATTGGCACGAAAACACAAGTCAGAATAATCATTCTTTTTATTTACAAATTTTTAGGGTAAATAAATAAGAAAAATCATGTTTACCTATTTTATATGGTATATAGTTAAATTTCAATGATATTAACATGCATATATATTATCATTTTTAATATGGTTATCTATTAAATAAGACTTGTACTCATATGATTATATGATCATTTGCATTTTTAATAACAAAAAATTTAAACTGCGGAAATCAAAATTTCAATGTTGACTTTTAATAATTTTAATAATTTATAATCATATTTAAAAATTAAATAAAAATTTAAAAATTAAAATATCAAATTCTCAATATTTGTTCAATGAAAATTTAAGAATTAAATATTTATTTTTATATGGTATATAATTTAATTTAAGCAGTATTAACACATATATACTTTTAATATGAATACATATTAAATGAGAATTTCTATTCATATAGTTTTATGATCATTTGTATCTTGTTATAACAAAAAATTTAACTATTGATCACAAAATTTTAAATATGAGACTTTCAACTATTTTAGTAATTTAAGTCGTTTTTAAAAATTCAAAACATAACATATACAAAAATATAAATTTTTATTATATGGTGAATATGATTTCTTAATTTATTTTAATAATATAAAATTAAACAAACATGATGAAGGATATGAAAATTATTACCAAATCTTTATTATTCAAAATCATTAATTACAATAAATATCAAAATCATTAATTGCAATATATATATTTTAATCATATTAGGTAATTCCGTAGATTTTTATATAAGAAAAGAAGGAAAATAACATTTTGTACATTGACAATTTATTTTGATTGGTTTAGTAAAAAATATTGTATATGTTAAATGGACAAACTTAATTCTCTAGTAATTTTAAGAATCATAGTGTTGACACATGTATAGGTAAAAAAAATTGTAATGCTTCTTTTTTAATATATAAGTGATTTGTTTAATTACTTGCTATCCCCGCCTTGGTGAATGGTGATTTAATCGTAGCAGTAACAATAATTGAATTGTAAAAATTGGATCATGACTAAGAAGCGTCTTTCCATGTTTCACGGTGCGGAGGTGTGTGCGGAGGTGCGTGCTTCACGGTTCCTGTTCTTTAGTTAATTAAGGTTCAAAAATGTAAAAGTTTTTTTCGGATTAAATATTAGATTTTGGTTTGGGTTTTCGGATAACATTTGGATAATTGGGATAATTTAAAATATTTCGGCTTATAAACAATATTTTTAAATTATTTATTTATTTAAAAACTAAATATTGTTAATATTTATAAATATATAGTTTAATATAGAAATTCGGATACCCATTCAGGCAATTGATAAGATCCAAATCCGAACCGAATCTTATTTTTTGGTTTGGTTTGAATGGTTAAACTTTTCCCTTATATCCATAGTTTCAGAGGCGTATTGACTATTTTCAAACTTTCGGACGACGATCAGCTGCGCTAAAATGACAGAGATAATCGTTATAATCGTTCGTGCCTATCTTTTGACGAACCTCAAAAATGCAGATTGGATGACAGAACAAGTCTATAATTTCAAAATCAATTTTTTTCATTCGTGATAAAATATATAGTTGTTTTCCACTGTTTGAAAACAGATTTAATCAATATAGCAGAGTCTAACATTGTTTACAAAACTACCCTTAATAAAAATTTAATTTTTCATTTTTTGTAGTGCTATATTTGTAAATATTACATGGGATAATGGGTTATTTCCATAGATATCATAATAGTCTGATGTATAATCTCTGATAAACTTTTTTTTCTGATAAAATCTCTGAAATTTTTTGTATCTAATAATCTACGTATAATAACATTATCTGGGAATTGACCCAAACCTGGTGAGGAATTGACTAAGAAACTTCCACTAACATAGACTACATAATATATAATTTATATTACTTGAATGTTGAAACTTTCGCTAACTTGGCATATAACTATATCAGTGGAATGTGGGAACTTCCACTACCTGGGTATATAATTTATAATACCTGAGTGTGGGTTTCGACCTAGTAATCTAGAAGAGATGGCCGTCGTCTAGGAAATTTGATATCAAAGAGATTTGTTTATTTCAAAATTATTTACATCTAATTCTAACTAATATACTTAAAACAGAAAGCTTAAAGGAAAGCCAAATGTTTAGTGGGTTTGATAAGGATCAGGTGGCAGAGACAGAGACATAGGCTATACTTTGGAAGGACGCACAAATGGGAAAAGTGAATACATGCGATAAGCAACCATCTCAAAGAAATGGGGGAGACACAGAGAATCCCGACTTATTTTGGAAGGTGGTCTATACAAATGCGTCATGGAAAGACAAAGATTTATTTTCAAGACAAAGATGGTAGAGTATTTTGCAAGGAACATTAGAGATTTTTAGTCTCTCTTGCAGGCAGAATTGGAAGCATTAATTTGGACGATGAAATGCATGAAAAATATTCGACAATTTAACATTATGTTTGCTACATATTTTTTCAGTTTGTGAAGATGGTTCCGGAACCAGAAGAATGACCTGTTTTTCTTTACACCTAAAAGAAGTCCAAAAGATATTTTTGCTACTTTTCATCTCTAGAACGTACCTAAGACTCAAAACTTAAGGGTGGATATTCTTGCACGTGGTGCACAAAATCGATCTACCTTATTTATCCATATAGATATAGAGACCTTAATTAGTTTGGTTGGCAGAATCTTAGTAGTCTGTTTACGTTGATGTAAAAAAAAAACTTAAAGGAAAACATAAATTATAGTGTTTGATTATAAATTCCGGTCCAAAAGTTATGGCATATTAAAGGCTTGTTCGTTTGTCCATCCAAGACCATCTGAATAGAGATGAAATTGATTTTCGTTTAGTGTTAAAATGGAAATCATCTAAATGAATTTTAAAATTTTAGCCTAAAATGAAATTCATCCCGATGGCTCATCCAAATGAGTTTAATTAGTGCATTTGGATGGAGATGAACATGTTCAAAATAATAAATAAATAATTTTCCATTATTCTAATAAATATTTACAAATAAATAATTATGACATAGTTTCTCAAAAGGTTCAAAAAATTATAGTTTTCCACCAAAATAGCAAAAACACTTTTTTTGTCAGCGGTCGTTGATTCTCGGTCCATGCTTCACGGCGTAGCTCTATGGGGTCAAATCCAAGGCCGTGACAACCCAAGCCTTCCTTTGTTGCCTCCATTAGGAGGTGGTTTTTTTAGTTAGAAGGAGAGTTGGCGGTGTTGGGGTTTTCCGCTACATCTTGGGTCCACCGGTTCTCCCCTCCTTGCTTATGCATGCTTTGAGGATGGCGGGCGGAGCGCCGATATTAGGGTTTTCTGGTGATGGTGGGGTGCGGCTTTGGTGTATCCACACACCTTCTCCAAACCGACGAAGCCACTCCTGCTGTGTGATTTTCTTCCGTCATCGTTCCTTTTTTTCTTTTCTTGTTCTTTGAGAAGCTCCGGCGTGCTCTGTTTTGGTGGGATGTTTGTCCCTCTCTCCTCTAGCTTTCTCGCTTTCTCGTCAAACACTCTGGTGGAAGATGTTTCATTTTACGGTTCGTGGTCAGTGAATCTCATGTGGTGCGACGACATTAGCTGACGTGGCTGGCGGTGTGCGGTTCCAGGGATTGTTTTCGGTTCATCTCTTTTGTATACTAAACCGATCGGTTTGGAATTGTATCAATCTATTACGGTTTTGGCCTCTTTTTATTATTATTATATCTTTTTATTTTCCAGCTGCAATGTAAGAAAAACAAATATTTTAATACAAAGACCCTTCAAAAAATCAGTTACTAAAAATTTAAACCAAAATGACCCGACAAACAAAAAGTAAA
This sequence comes from Brassica napus, assembly GCF_020379485.1. Classification (NCBI taxonomy): domain Eukaryota; kingdom Viridiplantae; phylum Streptophyta; class Magnoliopsida; order Brassicales; family Brassicaceae; genus Brassica; species Brassica napus. The sequence goes on from NC_063446.1 coordinate 18,366,983, forward strand.
AGCAAATTTTGTGGAAATTGACATACAACTCCACCAATACGCGCATCGTCTTCGATCAACGTGAATAACACTTCGGGGAGAAGACACGATTGTTAGTGAAGCTGGGTGGATTTACCTATGTGGAAACTTTCTATGTGTATATAAAGAGATGGCCATGACATGTTTCAGTGTACCCTTCTTTTCCACTATTGATATTCAATAGATTAAAACTAGCATAAAATAAGAAGGATAGGCTCTTGGTCCACAATGAGTACTAGCCATATGACACTTTCTTTTCTCGTCTTGTTCATTTTCAAATTTCAAGACGTGACTGCGTTCGCTACAACAGCAAGACACTTGTGTCGTCCGGGACAAAGGAATGTGCTTCTTGAATTCAAGAAAGTGTTTGAGATTCGGAGGTCTTCTTCGAAGCTTTGTAATATTAACGGTCGCATAGTAGGCTCATATCCGAAGACAGAGTCATGGGGAAATAACAGCGACTGTTGTTATTGGAGTGGTGTCACGTGTGATGCCAAGTCTAAAGATGTGATCAAGCTAGACCTCAGTTGCAGCTGCCTCCACGGCCGGTTTCATTCCAATACCAGTCTTGTTAGGCTTCAAAACCTTCCTTCTCTTAAAACTCTGGACCTTTCTAATAATTATTTATATGGTCAAGTCCCGTCCTCAATTGGGAAACTCTCTCGTCTCACCTCTCTTTCTCTTTCCAATAACCGTTTTTCGGGTGAGATTCTACCTTCAGTTGAAAATATTCCTCGTCTCTCCTTTCTCCGTCTTTCGAACAATCTGTTTTCGGGTCAGATTCGGTTATGGATTGGAAACTTTTCTCATCTCACGTTTCTTGACCTTTCCTCTAATCATTTCGCTGGTCAAATTCCATTTTCAATAGGAGTCCTTTCACAACTCACGTCTCTCAGTCTTTCTGATAATCAATTTTCAGGTCAGATTCCAACTTCACTTGGAAATCTTTCACACCTCACCTCTCTCGATTTCTCTAGTAATCAGTTTTCGGGTCAGATTCCGTCTTCACTTGGAAAACTTTCACATCTCACCTATCTCCAACTTTTTGACAATCAGTTTTCAGATCAAATACCTTCTTCGGTTGGAAACCTTTCTCATCTCACCTCTCTCCATTTTTCTCATAATCAGTTTTCAGGCCAAATCCCATCCTCAATTGGAAAGCTCTCTCGTTTAACTTCTCTCGACTGTTGCGAGAACAGTCTGGTTGGTCGAATCCCATCTTCTTTTTCACGTTTGAACCAGTTGACCAACTTGGTTGTTAATTCCAACAAGCTCAGTGGTAAATTTCCTATTGCACTACTAAATTTGACGAAGCTATCCCACTTGTCACTCTCCAACAACCGATTCACTGGAACTCTTCCTCCAAACATCACTACTTCACTATCCAACTTGGAGTTTATTTCAGCTTATGACAACGCTTTCGTTGGACCCCTCCCTTCTTCTCTCTTCAACCTCCCCGCTCTGACATCTATTTATTTGACAAATAACCAACTCGAAGGATCTCTCAAGTTTGGGAATACATCTTCACCATCATCTAAGCTACGAGTGTTAAGCCTCGGCAGTAATAAATTTAAGGGTCCAATCCCGAGTTCCATTTCCAAGCTAGCCAATCTTGAGGTGCTCGACATCTCCCATTGGAACTCCCATGTTGACTTTAGTATCTTCTCGCTTCTCAGGTCGCTCCAACGTCTTTACTTATCCCATCTGAGGGCAACGCCTAGGATTGACTTGAGTGCAATTTTGTCATGTTTCAAGTCTCTCGATTTGTTAGATCTCTCAGGAAACCATGTTTTTTTAGCCACAAACAAAACTACGGTTTCAGATCTTCTTCCCTCGGTAGTGATAAGTAATTTGAACCTGTCAGGCTGCGGTATTACCGAATTTCCAGAGCTTCTAAGAACACAGACACTACTGCAGACTCTGGACATTTCCAACAACGAGATTAAAGGCCAAGTTCCTGGTTGGTTATGGATGCTACCAAATCTTGGTTACTTGGATCTCTCCAACAACACTTTCATTGGTTTTGAAACATCAACGATCCGCAAACTATCATCTGTCCTGGGGCACCTGTTTGGCTCCAATAACAATTTCTCCGGAGAAGTTCCTTCTCTCGTATGTGAGTTGCACTCTCTAAGAACCCTCGATTTATCGAACAACAACTTCAGTGGCTCAATCCCTCTCTGTATGGGAAACCTCAAGAGTACTCTTTCAGTTCTGAACGTGCGTCAGAATCGTCTTAGTGGATGTCTTCCAGGGAATGCATTTGAAAGTCTAAGGTCGTTTGACGTCGGTCATAACCAACTAGTTGGAAAGCTTCCGAGATCGTTGGTCAATTTCTCCGCTCTCGAAGTTCTAAACGTGGAAAGCAACATGATCAATGACACGTTTCCGTTCTGGTTGAATTCTCTACAAGAGCTGAAAGTTCTTGTCCTACGCTCCAATGCGTTCCATGGACCAGTCCATCAAGCCGCGTTCCTTAAGCTGCAGATCATCGACATATCACATAATCATTTCAGTGGGATTCTGCCATCAGATTATTTTGTGAACTGGAGGAAAATGTCATCACGTGAGAGTGAGACGAACGAAGATGGGTCCAATCTAAATTACATTGGGGAAGGTTATTACCATGATTCCATGGTTTTGATGAATAAAGGGATAAAGATGGAGCTGGTCCGCATTCTAGAGATCTACACAGCACTCGACTTCTCCGGAAACAGACTCGAAGGAGAGATTCCAAAGTCCATCGGGTTATTGAAAGAGCTTCACGTGCTCAACTTGTCTAACAATGCTTTCACTGGCCACATCCCATCATCTATGGAAAACCTGACAGCTCTTGAGTCGCTTGACGTTTCTCAAAACAATATCTCAGGAGAAATCCCACAGGAGTTAGGGAATCTGTCGTACCTTGCGTACATGAACTTTTCCCATAACCAGCTTGTAGGTCTAGTGCCAGGAGGCACTCAATTTCGAAGGCAGGCTTGCTCTTCTTTCAAAGACAATTCAGGACTTTTTGGTCCTGCTCTTGACGAAGATTGCAGTGATATCCACACGCCCTCATCGCCACCATATGGAACGCTAGAGGTAGAGGAAGAAGAAGAAGAAGATGTGTTCTGTTGGATTGCAGGTGCAATTGGATTTGTACTTGGATTAGCGATTGGATGCATATTGGTTTGTTACAAAACAGAGTGGTTCACGACTCCTTTTGGACGAAACAAACAAACAAGCAGAAGCACACCAACTCGTTAGAGAGGTAATGTTCTGAATTTCAGTGAATAATGACTACTATATGTTTTTAATGAAGAAACCAAAGATTAATGAGAATAAGTTAACTTTAACATATGGAGCTATTTTTGTTTGTGTAGCCTTCTTAAACCCAAGTTGAATCATTGAAAAGAAGAGAATGAAGCAACTAAACAAATGGACTGTTGAGAAAGAAGCTATGGAAGAATACATTACTATGTTTTTAGTATGCTCTGTTTTTAGCTTGGTTTGTTCTTTTACTCTGTTTTTAGCTTGCTTTGTTCTCTGTAATTGGACAATGAACAAACTCTGCATTCAAAGCACAAACTTATTCCTATTTAATGGACATGAACTCATAGATGTACTGATATACTTCTGTCCAAGTGGGTGCGACTAAATCAATATTTCTTCTGCCAAATTAATAACAAATATATCAACACATGAATACATAGAGATGGCAACCATGGACTTGGACCGCGGGTCTGTCCGTAAAAGACTGTAACGGGACGGTATTGGGACAAAATTTTCTAGGTCCGCAAATTTGTGGGCTTCGCGGGACGGGTTTTTGCGGGACTGGGCCTTTTGCGGGATGGACCGAAACGGGTCTTGAGGGATTACATGGACCCGCATTTTTATTTTTATTTTTTTACCTGAAAAAACGAGAGAGAGAGAGAGAGTGAGAAGAAAGCGATTTTTGTGATTTTTTTCCCAGAAAACATAAGCAGTTCCGATAATGATGATTCGAGCTCCGGTGATGATGATTCGAGATCTGGCGATGACGACTCCAGCTCCAGCGATGACGATTCGAGCTTTGGTGGTGTTTCGATTTGATTTTCTCTTTTTATTACACACAACTATGAATTGCTTTATTACAATGTGGATTTCTTTATTAAGTTGATTGGTTTTATTTTTAGTGCTGTGAAATTATATTTTTCTTAAATTAAATTTGGTTACTATGATATTGTTTAGGAGAAAAATTAGTTGTATATCATGTCAATTGTATAATTTGACAAAGTGATTCACGATTTTTTTTTGAAATCCAAAGAGTTACAAAGAGAAATGGTATGATGAAGAGATACAACATTTGAGCCAAGTTATTACAAAGTCAACAACTCAATCAGATCCACACTTAATAAAATCATAGGCTGATAACAAAAAAATAAGCTTTTAACTCAAGAACGCAAACACAAACAAAACTTTATGGCATTGATTTTGATAAGGCTTTAGTGAATTTTAATGAGCTCTCTTCAACTTTTTTACACAATTCTTCAACTTGAACATTCATGAAGGAAGCTGTAGTAGGTGGTTTGATAAGGAGGCTACCGCGGGACGGCCCGCGAAGGCCTATATGTTTTGCGGTACGGGTTTGGGCCGGTGTTCTGAGGACTGCAGCCCGCGCGGGACAGGCCCGCTGTGACCCGCTCGATGACCAACCCGCCGCGGTACGGGACGAAACGGAATGGGTAAACCTGTTTGACATCTCTATGAATACATGATACATTTCATAAGATTATTTTTCTTTCTTTTGGTAGTATTTAGTGTCAGGTTACGGTATAAGCTCTTTAATCCCCTAGACTATATCTGCGAAGTGATTTTGCCACGTGTCCTTTCTACAATCAACATAAAACAAATATGACATAGCTACTGAAATTGATGACATGTCTTATAGCTTAATATGACATGGACAATTACATTTAATTTAATATTAATTTATATTTTTGGTAAACATTTTAAAATATGGTAATAACTCATATATTACATTTAATGTCAATTTATATTTTTGGAAATTTTTTTATAATATGGAATAACTCATAAATCATCATTAAAATAAATATATTCAAATATGACATTATAAATTTCGAAATATAATTTAATTATATATTTTTAAATTATACAATTTTATTACTAAATTTTTTTAAAAATGTATACAATTTTTTTAGAAAATTATAAAAATTTAATCGTAAAATCATTATTTTCTTATATATCTACAAATTTTATAAATATTGTTTAATTTTAATTTCTGGTAATTATGCAACTTTTACAAATTTATTTAATATATTTAATTAAAATAAATAGATAGAAAAATCTATCTAAGATTACAATTTCAAATATATACATGCATATTCTTAAATATAATTTTTATGTTTAATTAAATCAAATTTATATTAAAATATTTTTACAAAAAAGAAAATTTACAATATTAATAAAATTTTATTTTAAAATATAATTTATATTTATCTGTTAAAAAATATTTTAAATTTTTTTACTGCACATGGTGCAGAAATAAATTAATAAGTTCTTAGAAGAGACGTAAAAGAAAGTAATTGAAAGTAATTGATGATCAGTCAGAAGAAGGAACTATTTCTAACCAATTTAATGACTTGAAGAAGAGATCAAAAAGAGATAATGACGTGAGCGAAAGAAAAGAGAAGCTCGTTGGATCAGAATTTATCACATATATCTAATTCATTACGACCCAATCGAAATGGACTGAATTGGCAATTCGTGCATATAAAATTGATTTTTATGCCATTCAATAAAGAGACAGCTAAAAACTATTAACAAAAATATTTATCACAGTGTAATAGTAATACTCATTAAACAATTTATATAATTTTTTGAAAAGTAATGATAAAAGACGATATAAACATGTTTATAAATACACATATACATTTACATATACAAAGAGATCTAAATATTAGTTATTTAAAATATATAACTGTATAAAACTTAAATAAAAATAATAATAAATCATACTTTGAATACAATTTCACAGAAAAGTGTATATAAAACATTTATATTATAAAATTATTACAAAATGAAACAATTAAATCTAGTAGTTTTTAAAAGCGCTCTCTCTCCCTCTTTCTTAACACGCACGAAAATCATTCCGAGAAGGCAAACTAAAACATAGCAACCAACGAAATACAAAAATAGTAAATTGGAGATAATATAAATTATATAAGATTATATTAGTTTTTGTTTTGTTTTTTTTATTTTTTACTTTTTTTGTCAACTTTATTTTTTACTTAATTCGTAAAAATTTGAGATAAGCTTCAAACAACTCATTCTGGGCCAAAACTTGTTTTTCTCTGTTTGAAACTTAGCCTGGGTCAGCAGTCAACACTTGCTGCTTGTGGAATTTTTATCCTATTGTTGTCTACTTAAAATCCCTCTTTCTGTGAACGAGAAGGCAAACACTTCAATCTTAGAAATTTGCATGATCATGAAGTTGTTTCTTTTACTTGGGTTCAATTCAACACTCTCATCTTATTCCAAATTTTGGATGCGAGTTCTTTTAATGAAGCGCCTACGGTTGATGGTAATGCTGATATAAAAGCATTACTAGTATTCAAGTCTCAAGTTTCTGGAAACAATAGACTAGCCTTGGGTTCGTGGAATCACTCTACCCCGTTCTGCCAGTGGAAAGGTGTTGCATGTGGCCGCAAACATAAAAGAGTTACAGATTTAGACCTGGGAGGGTTAGATCTTGGTGGGATAATCTCGCCTGCTATCGGTGATCTTTCGTTTCTCAAGTCTCTTAATCTTGAAGATAACTCTTTTGGTGGTACCATCCCAAAAGAGGTGGGAATGTTGTTTAGGCTTGTATAAAGGAGGGGTTCCAAAAAGCCTGTAAAACTGCTCTAGATTGATGACACTTGATTTAACATCAAACAATCTTGTACAGGGTTTACCTTCAGAGCTAGGATCGTTGTCTAGCCTTGAAGTTTTGTTTCTTAGTAAGAACAATCTTTCTGGGAGGTTTCCCACATCTTTAGGAAACCTAACATCACTCAAAAAAATTTCCATCGCATATAATAATATGGAGGGAGAGGTTCCAAATACAATAGTCAGGAGAGGTACAAGCTGATCTCGGAAACATCAGTCGGTTAGAGAAACTCTATTTGGTCAACAATAATTTTGAAGGAAGCATTCCTCCGAGTCTTGGAAACTGTCATTTTCTGTTATACTTTTGGATTGGATATAACAGGTTAAACGGGACCATACCTCAAGAAATCATGCAATTGGAGTCATTTGTTCAATTGTTTGTTAATAGTAATCTGCTGACCGGTCCTCTTCCTAAAGATGTTGGAAGATTAAAACATGTTGTTGTGCTATCTGTTGAAAACAATAGATTGAATGGTAACATCCCAGAGACAATAGGTGACTGTCTCTACATGGAAGAACTTTACCTGAGAGGAAATGCATTTGATGGAGTTATTCCAGATATCAGAAACTTGAGAGCAATTACACACTTAAACTTATCAAACAACAATTTGTCAGGCAACGTACCTGAATATCTTGCCAACTTTTCCACGTTAGAGAATTTAGATCTCTCTGGTAACAACTTTGAAGGAGTGGTTCCAACAAAAGGAGTGTTTCAACATTCTGGAAAATTTTCAGTATCTGGTAATAGAAATCTTTGTGGAGGAATCCCTGAACTAAAGTTAAAGCCATGCCCTCGAAACGTAGTATCAAGGACGAGAAGACATTCATCAAACAAGAAGAAAATTTTCATTGGTGTTGGTATTGGTATAGCTTCTCTTCTGTTGGCACTATTGGCTCTGGGTTTGCTTAAAGAAAAACAGTGCATATAACACCAACCACTTGATGTCGAATTCTCCATAGACTCTTTCTATGAAAGGGTAAGCTATGAGGAACTTGGAGCTGCAACGAATGAGGTCTCCTCCAGCAATTTGATTGGTTCAGGAAACTTTGGATCTGTTTTTAGAGGGTTGCTTGGTCCGGAGTCTAAAGCTGTTGCAGTTAAAGTTCTAAATCTTCAAACAAGGGGCGCAGCCAAGAACTTTATGGCGGAATGTGAAGCCTTGAAAGGTATAAGGCATCGAAACCTTGTGAAACTTGTGACTTCTTGTTCAAGCGGAAATGAATTCAAAGCTCTAGTGTACGAGTTTATACCCAACGGAAACCTAGACACGTGGCTGCACCACCAAGTGGATGTCGAAAAAGACTCTTTATTAAATCATTCAATTTCAAGACCGCTGAAGCTATCTGAACGACTTAACATAGCCAATAGACGTGGCTTCTGTTTTGGATTATATCCACTCCCATTGTCATGACCCTGTAGCTCATTGTGATCTAAAGCCAAGCAATGTTCTTCTAGATAATGATCTAACAGCCCATGTAAGTGACTTTGGTCGTGCTCGGATCATTGACCAAGAATCCTTCGTCAACCAAGTTAGCTCCACGGGTGTTAGAGGAACCATCGGCTATACAGCACCAGGTAAAAATATTTGTGAATGTTGAATCATGTTATCTTTCTAATGTTTTTCTTTTTCTTTTATCATAACATTTCTTTTTTTTTATTGTGAAGAATATGGAATGGGAGGCAAACCATCGAGAGAAGGGGATTTGTACAGCTTTGGAATTCTTTTGCTGGAGATGTTCACTAGAAAGCGTCCAACGGATGAACTTTTTGTGGAAGATTTTACTCTCCGTAGCTATACCGAGTCTGCGTTGGCAGATCATGTCCTTGATATAGCTGACATATCGATTCTCAGCGGTGAAGTTCATAAAAAGATCATGAGTACTATTGCTGAGTGTTTGAAGATGGTTTTTAATGTAGGAATAAGGTGTTGTGAACAATCTCCCACAGATCGGATGACGATGGCTCAAGCTTAGTCTCACTCCGAGAGAGGTTCTTCAGAACCAATAGGAGGACAATGTAGACGCTCCATGTGGGTGATCTCCGACAAACTTTGTACACGGACAAAGCACGTTTCCTTAGATATATATATATATATATATATATATATATATCTTTATACTATAAAGAAGACCTTCACTCTCTTCTCACGATGACACGTCATCAAATAAGAAAAGGAGAAAGTGACACGTGTCCATCTCTTTTTTATAATAACATCAGTAATGTACGTAAATTTATAATTTAATTATTCTTCATTATAATTCATGTTACATTCAACATTTAATTATTGTTTTGTCCAAAATTTACGTCTGAGGTCTAAGTGTCTTCTTGAAGGTCCTGAGATGTCAAAAGTGAGAAGAGAGTACATGACAATGCGTGAGTTTTATGTTTATCAACTACAAACTCGACCTACTGAGGGAATGACAATCATAAAGGGCGGGAAATTGCTGCACCAGTATATTGTGTAGATGCATACACTGCAACCGAGCAAGAGAGATTAAGGTTTATTCTGTTGAACCAAAAGAAACTTCGAGCGGATTTGTATAGTAACCTATGTGACGCTGTGGAGAGCGGAGATGCAGATGCAAAACAGCTTGGGAAGAAAATCATTCTACCTTCTTCATTCACTGGAAGTCCGAGGTACATGGCTGAGAAGTATCAAGACGCGATGGCTATATGTCGGTGGTATGGCAATCCCCATCTATTCATCACAGTCACAGCAAATCCAAACTGGATGGAGCTAAAACAACATCTTGCCGCATACGGTGGTGAATCTGCTAATAGCCGACCTGACCTTGAATGTAGACTGTTCAAACTCAAACTCGATGAGATGGTTTCTGATTTCAAGAAAGGAGTTTTTTTTCATAAAACTTCGGCTGGTAAACAACTTCCCAGCGTACTATTAGTAGAGTATTGTATATAAATTGACTAATCAGATTATGTTCTTGACAAATCTTTTTTTTTTTTAATTATGTAGTTGTGTACACCATTGAGTTTCAAAAACGAGGCTTACCACATGCCCATATTCTGTTATGGTTAGAAGGCATAAAGAAAGAAGCAACTGCCTCGATGATTGATGAGTATATATCAGCTGAGTTGCCAGACAAATAAGTGGATCCTGAGGGTTTTGCATTGGTCGAGCGCCATATGATACATGGCCCATGTGGAAAGAGACGACCAACATCACCTTGCATGGACAAAGGAGAGTGCACCAAGGCTTATCCTAAGCCATTATCAGATCATACCCACATTGACAAGTCTGGATTTGTCAGATACAGGAGGAGGTCTGACCCTAGACATTTAGTCTTGAAAAGCAACATTGAGCTAGGAAATCAGTACGTTGTCCCTCACAACCTCTGTATTCTAAAAAAATATCAGGCTCATATCAATGTTGAATGGTGCTGCAGGACCAGTGCAATCAAATATCTTTTTTAATACATTACAAAAGGCGTTGATCGAGCTACTGTCCTCTTGAAAGAGACAAAAAAAAGGAGGCGATGGGAATGGGAAAAAGAGAAACGGAACAGATGTGATAAACGAGATAGACAAGTATATGGAATGTTGGTATGTCTCTGCATGTGAAGCCTCATGGAGATTATTTGCGTTTCACGTTCATCACAATCAACCTAATGTTGTCAAACTGCCTATACATCTACCAGGCCAGCACCATACTGTCTACGATGAATCAGCTAACCTAGAAGAAGTTATTTCAAAGGAAGACGTTGAGAAAACTATGCTTACTGCATGGTTTGTGGCATGTGAGACGTATGAAGAAGCACGACAGCTCACGTACGTTGAGCTCCCTTCTAGGTTCGTTTATCACACATCAGGGAAACTATGGACACCCAGGAAAACGGGTGGAGCAATAGGCAGAGTGGTACACGTCAGTCCAGCAGCTGGGGATAAATATTTCTTACGGATTTTGGTCAATGTTGTTAGGGGCCCAAGGAGTTATGAGGACTTAAGAACAGTTGGCGGTGTGGTTTTTAAGAAGTATAGAGAAGCATGTTACGCACGCGGTTTGCTTGATGACGACAGAGAGTGGCACGATGCTATAGTAGAGCCATCATATTGGGCTACTGGTCGCCAGCTGAGGCGGTTGTTTATGATTATCTTACTGTTTTGTCAAGTTATAAATCCACTGAAGCTTTGGGAACATACCTGGAAGTTTCTGGCAGAAGACATCCTTTACATGAAACGCAAAGAATTCAGATTCCCAGGTCTTCAACTCAGCGACGACCAGCTGAAACAATATACTCTGATCGAGCTCGAGCAACTCTTCAAGGAGAATGATCAGTCACTTGCGGACTACCCTAACATTCCATTGCCTGATGATGCTATTTTAACCGAGATTTCAAACACAGTGCTGATGCAGGCTCTTAGTTTATATATATATATATATATATATATAATAAGATTACAATACACGAATCTATTGTGGAGATTTTAGTAATTGATGTGTTCAAACTTTCTATAATGAACCTTTTTAATAAAACAAAACAAAAGTAATACACTCAAAAAGGATCATCAGGTAATCAGTCGATAGTTCAACAAAAACGTTTACGAATTTTGGGGTTTTAGTAGTTCAACAGGAATCTCAAAGAAGATGCTTCACCATGTAAGGACCTTCCAATTCATAACCCAACTTTCTGTAGTAATGTCGGGTTCCCACACCTGAAATCACACCGATTTTGTTAGATCGGTGTTCTCTTCTAGCAATCCTCTCTGCCTCTTCCATCAGAAGTGTTCCGTACCCCTGTAAATTATTAGACAAACGATTAATCACAACACAACACCTCCATATAGTTGACTGTGTGCCAATTTCATCTGAAGCGTGTACCTGATGTTGCAACTTATCAGCCTCCCGACCATGAACTGGTACAGCAGTTCCATACACGTGAAGCTCACGGACAACAGAACACTTTCCCATGAGTTCTGGACAAGTTACGTTCTTACCACATTTACGCAAACGTAATAACCCAACAAGAATGTCCTGCGTCCACACAGATATAATGACAATAAGACTGAGGATACAAGTTCACCTATGTATGATACACAGATCTTATTTTATATTTAATCAAAAACACAAACTCACTGTCATAGATGCTGATACGTTTACAACAGTAAAATAGATGCTGATACGTTTAAAGATAACAAGCCCCGTGTCATACCTAATCTTTTGATAATTTTCCTTTTCTTTAAATCAAAAACATCTATATTCTTTAGATAAAACATAACTTATTGTATCTAATGAGAGAGAAGAAGCCTGAGATCTTTATAAACCAGCCCCTAACCAAAGCCAGGAATATAGGGTAGTAGATTCTTCACTAGCCTTCTCAGTACTATCCTATGAAACTTGAGGATGTGAGATTATGAAGCTCGTACCTGGCGTGTATCTTCATATGAAAGGAATGTCTCCCAACCTTGGTTTGCAGTGTAATCACGACGAACAAGCTCTACTTGTTCTGGCTTGATTTTGTGATGAATGTCCTGTACTCAGACCATATGAGCACATATTTGTTACGAAAATTCAGTATTCAAAAACAACAAACCAAAAAAAGAAACATTTGGCACCTGAATTCCAGCTTCACGAGTACGAACATCACGGCATTTAAGGCCCAAATCATCCATTCTTGCCAGAGCCAGCTCACGGAGATTTCCCTTTTCAACCCCCGACGTAACCAGGGGCATAGGAATATCACGCTGAACTCTATAAACACGTGTCCATGGAGGTACCATGGAGAGAATCCTTGCAACTATATCCACAAGTTGCTCAGGTGGATAGTTTCGGTACCTGCAGAAAAATGACCATGATTAGCGCTTTTTTCCTTCTAACATATTCTTGTAAGTTCGAACATTATACCTCCCAGTTTTCCATAATTCGTAAAGGCCAGTTCCACGTATCACAAGGGTAGGATATATTTTTAACCCATCCGCTCTAAATGACGGACTCTCGAAAAACTCCTTGAAACTTTCCATGTCTCTCTCAACCCCAACATTAGGAAGATCAGGCATCATATGTGCAACCACCTATAAACAAAACAAAACAAAGTAGTTTATGGCTGCTGTCACCGAAGAAAAACGCTCACTGCTAAATAATGAACAGAAACATAGAAAGTGAAAGAGCTGTCAAGACGAACTATTACAAAATATTCATCAAACAGTAATCACCTTGAAACCAGCATCTTTAGCCAAGCAGAAGCAGTCGGCTACCGCAGCAACAGTATGGCCTCTATTTGTATCACGGGCAACATCTTCATATGTGCTCTGGACACCAATCTCTAGTCGGGTGCAACCATAAGTCAGCATTTGTCTTAGGTGAGGTCCAAGACAGTAATCTGGCCTCCTGGATAAGTTATACAACATATTAGAAAATTGTATTCATAGATTTGAAATTTCATTCTCATTCACTCTTCCATTTAAATTGATCAATTAGAAAGAAAACAGCAATCAAACACGAAACTTATTCAATATGTAGAAACTATGAAAGCTTAAATAGAGAACCAAAAAGAAGGATCTCCAAATATAATAAATGATTTAGATAAGGATCACTAATTCAAGCAACTCACGTTTCAATAGTCATGCCAATGCATTTGGTTGCACTATGTTCAGAGTAAGCAACTGCTTCTTCAACATTGGCAGAAGTGTGTCCAGACAAAGCATCATGAAGGTTCCGTATGAAGAAATCCCTGTACTCAGCAGGCAGGGACATAAAAGTACCTCCCATCAAAATGAACTCAACCTGTCATTCAAATCACGAGTAAACCATCTATCTGCGCTAAAAACTGAAATAATTATTATTAGAAAATATCAAACTCCAACCTTATCTACACTGTGACCCAACCGCTTCAGCTGGTCTATCCTGCTCCTTGCTTGAACATATGGATTATACCTAACACAAATAATAAACATAAAACTTGCATCCTCAATTACAAAAACAGAACAAAGAAGGACCATTCAAAGTTCAAAATCTCAATATAAGAATCCCATATCCATTAGATTCCATCAGAGAGAGTAACAGTCTACATTCTTGTTCATAATATCTCCCAAATCATCAAAAATCTACAATGGCAATCACAGTCCAAAACATTCTCAATTTATAATACGTCTTAGCAACAATGCTAACAAAGATTTAACTTAGTAAGAAACTCTGTGAATCAAACTAATACAATTTCAATTTATAATAAGTATTAGCAACAAATAGTAAGGTTCACCTGGCACGAATAGCTCGCATGCTGGTAGGCTCATATCCAGTGTAAGACTGAGTACTATACTCGAAGTCAGAATCAGGTCCACCTGGACAATACACGCATATATTCCCCGTCGTCGCTATGTGAGGGCACCTGTGCGGTTTCGACATAACCGCCACCACCGCGATTCCTGAAGCGGTTCGGACCGGTTTAGCACGGAGCTTCGGGAGGAGAGTCTCTCTCTCCGAATCAGGCAGCGCCGCTATCATCTCCACTAGCTTCGGCGCTCGCGCTAGGCCGTATTTCCGGCAAGCCTGGGTTTTAATCGCGTTTAGGTCCACATTCTCGTTGCGGTGGGACCGCTCGATCATCGTGCTGACGATCTCCGATATGGCGCGAACTCTAGCTTCTTCCTCCGTTAGTCCACGGCCTTCGAAGCCACCGCGACCTGGCCGTGGTTGCTTTTTCGATTCGCCGTTCATCACTACCGCCGTCGCCATCTCCACTAAACCTAAGCAAAATCGCGTACGGGTTCTAACTTTGTGTTAGTGACTTCTCTAAACGTCACCGTTTTCGTGCTCTTCATTTTATTTGCTCCGACTTCTTTTTTTGGTTAATTTTTGTGCTATTTCACAAATTCTCACTTAATTAAACAAGAGAATATTACTGTTTCTTTAAAACCAAACAAGGGCAATTAGGCGACATGTACATAGCAAAAAAAAATTATATAACCATAACAATTTGTATGCTACGATATTTTGTATAATTTTATGAAATATTCCAACAATACCCTTATCTGCGCGTGAAAGGTTGAAAGTCGTTTTTTAATTTGGAAACTGGAAAGTGAAAAGAACGATTCTTCGCGAGAATGGAAAAGGATTTGACTCGATGAGTAACAGTTGTTCAAAGCGACATCAATTGGCTCTTCAAAGTCAGGATTACATAAGACCTTCTATTTTCAAGACGGCGCGAGCGATTGCAGAGCACAAGTCAACCAATCAAGGTAATTCCATGATTTTTATAGCATAAGGGACACATTATAAGTTTCAAAGTTACGAAACTCTATTTTTGGACTATTAAATCTCAGTAAGTCCAATATGATTGAATAGAATTATGAGGTCAAACAACAATTTCATTGACAATAAGGTAAATATGTGAATCAATCTCTTTAAGAAGATGAAAAATAATGTGATGTATTGAATTGGAGAAGATAAACAGTATCTTGTGTCATATGTTTCATACTATATTTAAATTACAGTATAGTATGATACATTTCTCTTTCTCTTCTTTTGCAATTTTTTTATCCTGCTCTCCTTCCTGATTATTCTTGTTCACTACTTGATCAGTTACATTGTTTTGTCCTCCAACACCGTCGCCACTCATCATCTCCTCTTCGTCTCTTCTTCTATTCTATTTTATAATCACAGTACATTGTTTGTTGTACCATTGTTATGGATCCTTTAATTGAAACTTTTATACGCTAACCGTGTTTGTTTAAAAACTTGTGGTCTGTGTCTTAACATTCTAGGGTAGGTATATGTACATATTACTTATGTTTGTGTTCCTTTAATCTTTTACATATTCTATCTCTCACTCCAATATATTGAGGGGTTGTGTGTTGATTGTTTTACTACAATCATTAACTTCTCCACTGATTGTCCATATATCTTTGATCCATTGCATAACCTACATAACTTTGGAACGGGGAAAGAAATGTGTATTCGATTGCATTCATTTTTTTTGCAATTTGGGTACATACTACACTTCATATAGTATAGTCAGGATCTTTTGTATTCCCACAAACCACATTCATATATGTTACGTTGCCTCCCTCCCCACGAAGTATCTTCTTAGCCTCAACATGTGACTCATTGACGCTAATTTTCACAAAATACGCAAGACTTTGCCAAGTTAAAAGAGATTAGGATGGCCAAATCATAAACAAGACACACTTCCTCGTACTCTTTTGTAAAGGTGGCCATACTATATTACAGATAGTATAGTATAGTGGTCGCAGTACAGGTTTGGTATAATCCAATTAAGCACATAGATTTTTTCTTTTGTCTGCTTTCACACGCACACGCGCTTATGAAGTTCTTTTCGGCAATTTTAGACCAAACCTCTCTTTTATGTGGGCCCGTACTGTAGCATGACTATATTCTTTATTTTGTTGGCCCTTATGAATATCCGGCAAATTCTCCTAAAAAACAAGAGAATATTACATCTGAATCCCTTTTTATCTTGAGAACTTTACCTATATACATTTTTTGTCTTTGTTTGATAAAAAAAAAACATTTTATCTTTATAATAACAATATAAGACACTTTCAATTTGTCACACATTTTCACTCTGGTGTTTATCAATTATCTTCATATAGATTAGATGAGAAATCACTTATTGACATTTGCTTATGCGTCGATCACAGGTGAATTCTTAAAAGGTTGTTATAAATTGATTGGTCGATGATTTGGTATATAAATATAAATAATTATTTAAATAATAACAATAAAAATAGTAAAAATATTTTTTATAGTTTTCGAATTATACGTTTTTAAATTCAAACTTTTTATAAATTTCTTTTTTGAAACTTTTCTCGAATTTTTTTTTCAAAATTCAAAAATTCTTTTTGAAACTATTTTTATTTTTTATTTTAACTTTAAATATTTATTTATATAAAATTCGAATTCTTTTTGAAAGTATTTTTTAATATTAATTTAAACTTTAAATATGTATTTATATATTTATTAAAATCCTAAATCCACTTTTCAAATCTAAACCCTAAGTATAGATTAATTAACCTTAGAATAATAAGTGTATGTTTACGTATTTTAAACCAAATGTAAATATGATTAAGGTAAATATAAAAATTAGTATTAAGAATGTGGAGTTTAAGAAATTCTTCAAAATTAAAGATAACTCTAGAACCAATTAATATTACTTACAGAATCATCTAAAGAATATTATAAATAATAACTTATGGTAAGCATTGTCGAAATTATAGGAAACCTAATAATGTTTGATAAATTATTTTAATATTTATAAACTATATAATATAGGGAAATTGGGTTGCATACACATAGCAACACCAAAAATTTAATTTATAACCATAACAACTTTTTGGCTATGATATTCTTTGTATAATGTGTATAAAGAAAAAAAAAATCTTTCATCTCTGTTTCATTTTCACTCTCACTTCTATAGTTGATTTCATTCTCCTGAAATTATATTTTTTTTCCAAAATTTATATTGATCTTTGTTCTCTTTCTTTTATCCCATGATCATTTACAAGTTTTATGAAATTCTTGGAAAGTGATACTTCGCACTTCGTGTAATCATCATATTCAACAATTATCCATCGTCTGATCACTTTTCTTCATATCATTGTTTAGGTTTACAATTTTGCTATTTTTTGATATACGTGGATTAAGAAGCAGAGGATGCGTAGAACTATTGGAAAAGAAGAGTTGTTAACGTTGCGTTGTACTATTCCACGTCTTGTCTTCCATCATTGTCGCCAATCATTTTCTCTTCGCCTTTTTCCACCGTCTCTTCTTCTTGTGGGTATTTCTTCTCCTACTTCATCAACTCCGACAACATCTCCATCATTCCTCTGCTAATGGTGTATCCTTCTCTTCCTCCTCATCCTCCTCCTTCTCTCACCTCCTCTTCCCCTCCCCTCGTCGTTTTTTTGTCAAGGCGAAGCATTACTGTTATTCTTTTTTAACCTAGAAATTATTAACATTGTGAAGTTTCTATGTAGCAAGTTCTCTATATTATATATTTAATAGATATAGTATAGTATAATATGTTAGTTATGCATAATGCATCAAATATACATGAGTTACGTTTAGTATAAAGGAAAGATGCACATGTGTTTTATATATCTCGGGTTTGCTTCACGTGCACACCACCCTCACAAAAACCTCCCTTGGTGTTGCAGCCAGTGCCGGTTTTGTGGGTGTGCCTCCTTGGTGCAAATGTACAAGGTCCTCAATTTTTCATTATAATATAGTTTTAGGGTCTTTAATTCTAAAATTATCACAAATAAAAGGTTCAATTTTTTACGATCATATACAAACATAGCACGAACCTAGCAGAAAAAATGTTAGATGGCACAGGGCCCACCCATTTCTTGAGCCGGGCCTCGTTGCAGCACATACCTGTATGTAACATTCTCAAGCTTTCGTACTTAGCTTTGACCCTCCTAATTGGTTAGGCATTATGGACAATTTTTGTATCATCTTTTATCTCTCTATTAGTCTATTTAGTGGGCTTTCGGCAATATCTATTTTCGTTGTAATATCTTATCCATTTGTATTTCTTTAAACCTATTAATGAAATTTACTTGACAAAAAGAAAGAAGATAAAATATATTATTTTTTTTGACACAAAGGCATTAATTATAGATTACTCTCCGAATATGGTTTAAGCCCCTTAAATCTACTGAGCCGAAAAAGAAAGTAAAGAAAAAAAAAGGTTTGATTACTCTGATTATCCCCTAAACACAGAATTGATCAACTCTTTCAGATTCTTGCACCCAATGATCTCAATCTCTTTCAAACCTAGCGATTTTAGTGACTTCTCCACTGATTTGGGAACCACACATTTGGTGAAACCTAGCTTTGCCACCGTACTTACCCTTTTCTCCATTCTTGGTACCTGTATTACCATTTTTATCCTTTTAATCACATTTCATCAAAATTCTAAATAACAAACAGTCAGCTGATTCTTCCAATGACATTAAGCTTACCGTGCGAATTTCGCCTCCAAGACCAATCTCGCCGATGAATGCCACACCGTGAGGAATTGGAAACTCCAAGAAACTGCAATCAAAACAATCGTGCAGCTAGTACCAAGATATATCACTCTTTAAGAGACCAAAGAGTAGTAAACAACGCCTCACCTGCTACAAATTGCTGCTGCTATTGCAAGGTCACCAGCAGTCTCAGAGAGAGCCATCCCGTTAGCAACGTTCAGAAAGATACCCTACAAATACCAAAATTATGTTTTTATTATCACTACTAAGTATTCGCATAAGATAGTGAAGGGCAATACTGCATACTGACACAATACTTACAGATTCCTGAATCCTAAGTCCAGCTTGCTTCATAAGAACCTGTGACATGATAGACCAAAAAAATAACAATAAGATAACGTTAAATAGGAAAAAGTAAAGAGGGACTGTGCCAAACGTATGTTGTTTTTGGACGACAAGCAAAGACAATGTAAGACGTTTGTTGCACTAACCGCAATTATCATGTCAGCTCTGCTTGCTTGAACACCATTGACATGCCTTGAAACTGTTGAGCCAGTCGCACACAACGCCTACATAGAGAAAAAAAAAATCAATGTTTCAGTAGGAACTACAACACATATGGGACTGCTAACGATGAGGTCAGCACCTGTCGTCTATTAAGAACCTACATACTACGGCCAATAAAAGTCATGATTCTCTCATCATACTGACAAAAGCAAAATCTATTAGGACTTTCAAAACGCAGTTTGGAGTTCTGGAGCATAAGAAAATAATTAATTTACCTGAACTTCAATGAGGAAACTCCGAGATCCATCCATAACAACTGCTACAGCTAATCCAGCTAAAACATCTGAATCTGTGTTCTGTTGACTAAGATATATGCCACTAGGGTTTGAGACCACTTCAAGCCCGGCTTGCGACATTTCAAAAACTCCAAGCTGACAAAGATGATACAAACGAATTTATTTTCCATAATATCTCGAACTCGAATTAAAAATAAGTTTACAGATAAGATAATAAAGGAAATGAGATGATTGAACTAAGACAGTTGTAAACAACATTATGGCATACTAGTTTAACGTGGTTATATCAAGGATTTGCATACATACTTCATCAGTCGACCCAAACCGATTCTTCACAGATCGAAGCAAGCGGTAAGTTGAATGTTCTTCACCCTGAAATTTGAAAGAAAAGAAATGTCAAGTTCATAGTTTAGAAAAGAGGTTACCAGACTAATCAAAGCAATATAATTAGAATTACAGAGTGCCATTTATTGAAGAAGAAGATATCATCAATGATTGTAGACCTGGGCATTTCGGGTATCGGTTCGGTTCGGTTCGGGTATTTCGGGTTCGGTTCGGATAGTAAATGTAGGAACCGGAAAATATCCGGAAAAAGTTCGATTCTCATTTGGATCCGGTTCGGGTTCAGATAGTTCGGGTAGTTCGGATAATTTGGATAAAATATTGGTTATTTAAGGTAAAATATCAAATAATTAGGATGATTTAGATAAAAATTTTGGATATTTCGGATAAAACTATCCGGATAGTTCCGGATATTTTCGGGTAGTTTGAATACTTTATAATAATTTAGTTATCATCAACTATTTTCAAATACCTTTAATAGAATTTTAAATTAAAAATATATATTTAGTGATGTTATATGTATATATAATTAATATTTTTATATATTCGGATACCCGTTCGGTTCTCGGTTCGGTTCCGGTTCGGTTCGGCTATTTCGGATATAAAAATATAGGAACCGTTCGGGTATTTGAAGGTATTGGTCCGGTTCCGGTTTTGGATATTTCGGTTCGGTTCGGTTCCGGTTCGGTTCTTCGGTTCCGGTTATTTTGCCAGGCCTAAATGATTGCATATCTCAACACACCAGAAAACAAAAAAACGATCACCTCCATGTACAGCACAACATCTACTATGTGCTCCAAAACACGAGGTCCTGCAATATCTCCCGCTTTTGTAACATGGCCAACCTAAACCAGAAATTAGTCTGCATAAAAGATCTGATCCAGATATTCAAATTAGATATAGGAAACAATTGGCTTACTCACCAAGAAAACAGGGACATTTGATTTCTTAGCAAAACGCAGCAATGTTGATGTGCACTCTTTAACCTGTAACCAACAGAGATTGCCAAAAAAACCTAACCTTCTCAGCGAACAGAAACAAATTAAGGTAAGAGTATACGCATGAAAAGGAATGCTGGAGGTCGGTCTTATAGATGGGAGGCAACAAAAAGCAGCTACCGTTTAACTTTCTTGCTCATAGTAATTAGAAGAGTATTTTAGTAGCGAATACAGGAGGAAAACTTTTGAACCTGTGTGAGACCACCAGCGCTTCCAGTCACCTCTTTTAGATAAACCGTTTGAATCGAATCAATGATGAGAGCTCGCGGAGAGAGCCGATGAGCTTTCGTTAAAATATCCTGATATAAATCAAAAAGAAATGATTCGCTTCTTCCAAATTACCATGTTCTAAAAGAAACAGTTAAAGGCTTAAGAATATCACAAAGTATAGAGTTGGTGTCTGACATGAGGAAAATTAACAATTAGCACAAAAAGGAACGCATACCCTTTGCATTGTTTAGGCGTTTAGAGAATGTGATTTATTTTATTTACAATAAGAGAATACTAATCCACACAAAAAAAAAAAAAGAATACCTGAAGATCAGAACTGGAAAATAGGTAGAGCTCGTCTGTTTCAATTTTCATCCTGTCAGCTCGACTTCCTATTTGGTCGACACTCTGCAGTTGTGCAAAAGAAAATAAGAACTTATGAAGAACCATGTAATCAAGCCAACACAATGCATGGGCTGAGATCCTTCAGAACATACTAAAAGTACTATATCTCTACCGTAAAGAAACAAAAGGAGAGAAGAAAAACAGAGTAAGAACACTTAAAGCATCTTAAGCAGCATAGACAATAATAAAAACAGCGACTGAGCATACATGCAATCCACGAGTATGAACCAGAATCCTGATGCGAGGATATTTAGGACGGTGACTACAAGTCTACAACTAACCTCTTCACCAGAGACATACAAGACGGGTGCTGGTTGGGCCAAATCATTCCCGTCAGCAATTATAGATGCAATCTTCCATTTAAGAAGAAAAAAAAGAGAGAGAGAATCAGGGAGCCACTAATCAAAATAAGGTGAAGAAAAAGAATCAATTCAAACATTATTAATCACCTGCAATAACAAGGTACTCTTGCCAATACCAGGGTCACCACCGATCAAAATCAGTGAACCTACCATAGTAAGTCAAAAGGAGAGGGCTTTGGATAAACAGAAACTGAAGAAGGGAAAGGGATCATATGGTGAAGACAGAAACCAACCAACCTGGTGCAAGACCACCACCAAGCACTCTCCCAACTTCATTCCCAAACAGTCCTGGCCTAAAAAAAAAACACAAAACGCTATCATGTAAACATAAACATTCAAATCGGTTATCATCGCAAGAAATGATATCTCCTACAACAAACATCAAATCATCAGAAACCTATGTGAGCTAGATTGTAACAAAAACAAAATCAAAAGGAACATACAAAGAAATTCTCCATTGCTGATGAGTAATCCCATCAATAACAGAATTCAATTTGAGTGGCTGCGCAACTCCTTGCTCAGGTAACCATGCCAAACCAGCACCTTCCGAGCCGCCGCCGCGGCCACTAGCTCCACCACCACCACTTGCACGTGACTCAGGACCTTCAGAGAAACGCCGCATGGTCCCAACTTTGTTGCAAGCGCGGCAGCTTCCCCACCATTGCCCTTCCGAGTGCCCACAGCTCTCACAAACCCAGGAAGTCTTCACTTTGCCTTTCTTCTTGTTCATAACCACTTCACCCGGATCCCATCCCCGACCACTTCTGTGCCTCTCCTCCGGTTTGTCTTCTCCTCTGCTCGAAATCGCGCCTTTTGCGATTCCGGGTGAAGCCTGTGTCTTTGTATCGACGTCTGAGATGGAGCTGACGGTTTGATTGGAGAGAGAGTCGAAAACGGAGGAGAGGCGGCGGACGGGGATCGTGACCGGAGAGAAGGAAGAACGGAGGAGGAGGAGAGAGTTGGCTCGAGTGTAGAAGCATCTCAAGCTATTCATATTTGGGATTGACATCAACAACAAAGGAATCTCAGAGAGTTATGCTTGTTAGGGTTTGAGGCTGGGGAAACCCGCCAATTTCACAAATATGTTTTTTGACCCTTTCACATTTCCCCCATCTTTCTACTCCCACCCTGCACTTTTTTTTTTTTAATACCGCACTCTTTTTTTTTGTCGACAAACATTTTCATTATAAAAAAACAGGTTTAGATGATATCAATCGGCAGAAAGCCCAATAACATAATACCATCTATATAATTGTATGGAACCATAAATAGCAATATTAAAAAAATATAGTATCTTTTTAGTAATTTCACTAATATAATTATAATTATATTACTATAATAATAGTGCATATTTTTATTTATTAATTAATCAACATTAACTTTATGACAATTATAAAATCAAAAATGTAAAATAACTGGTTTTGCATATGGTTAAACGTCGGTTTAGTTTGTTTTACTAATTTTTTTTTTAATTTTAGTTTTAATCGGTGAAAAATTATGTAGCCAAAATAATAATTTAAAGACATGTTTTGTGAATAAAATAAAAAAAATAAAAATATATTACATTTATTGTCACTTAATTTTTCACTTCATATAATTATTTTACTAAATAAAAAACTCTATATATTTATCTTAATTTATCCAAACGCATGGAAGAATCTTTTTATTAGTTTATAAAATCAATAGCCTTTAATTAACTCAAGATTATTCTTTGAGAAAACCAATATTCTTTTTGAATTCTTCTCCTTCGTAAAATATGAACTCTACTATGAAAATTATATTTTCATCTCTTGTGGTCCGTCAGATTTTATATATGATTGTTGTGCATCCAATTTTCATAGTTTTAAAAGATATATATAGTGGGTTAATATATAAAAATATTTTTAATATAAATATATTTAAGACGTTTTCTACATTTTCTATCATATCATATGTATTTATGTATATTCTAAGTTTTATAATATAATCTACAAAATAATTTTCCATAATTAAAATTACATCAAATTATATATATTTAATTTTTTGAAATATTTAATTGTTTTGAGCCGCACTTTTATTTTTTTACCATTTTGATAAATATTTAATTGTTTTGAGCCGCACTTTTATTTTTTTACCATTTTGATAAAATTTGATTGAATTTATAATTTTTATTTAGAAAAATAATTTTAAATTTATCCAATTGTGTTTTAAAAAGATTGTTTTGTGATACTATTTGATTTTCAAACAGTGTTTTTATATCCGACCAAATCCGTGATTGAACCAATAGATCTAGTAATCTGTGTATAATTTGGTTCAAATTTAAAAATTCTAGAAAACCGGTAAAATAAAAAAACCCTTAAAAATATAAGAATAGTTCAAATAACTGAGAATCCCAGTCCAATTTTGGTTATTTCGGTCAAGTAATTCGAATATGAGATAAAATAAGTGTTTCGAAAAGCAGACCGTACCTACCGGTCGAACCGATCCGATCTAATCTGTCCTTAAATTAAATTTAAAACGCTTAATTAGTCAGACAACTCTGTCATGAACAAGGACCATAAAATACTATACATGGTCTTGTTGTCTCTTTGTGGTTAAAGCATGATAAATGAAACCTTTAAAAAGACCTACAATTGCTTGCTGTCACGAAGCTTTAGATCAATGAGCGGCTAGAGAGCACAAGATTTCCTGAACTGATTCTGTGCCTTAGCTTCCACGTCTCATTTAGAATATCCGCACTGTTAGGTCGCTTCAGATAGTCAGACACATCTATCTTTAGTCTTCTCAAGGGACTCACAGTCTTTGTGGCTGACTCATACGGGCTCCAACTTCCTCTGCTACTTATGGTACCATTGCTCGTCCCTTGCCCTGTCGATGCATCCTATCAAGACAACATTCATGTCAGAGAAACTGTCCACGTCCCATAGTTCTGGAATCGTAAGCAGCATTGTCTGTGCATAAAAAACAACATTATTACCTGAGATGGATCAGATTCCCAGACAAAAAGTTTTGCATTTGGCGTGTGGGGTAACTTGTTAAGGCATGTCAGTGCAGCAGAAGTGTCATCTGGCGTTTCCCATTGCAACCAAGGAAGCATAACACCGTCCATTTCAACAGGAACACTCTTTGGAACAGTGGTGCTTTGAGAGCTTTGTGATTTGACCAGCCCGAAACTTGAACTACTTTCGCTCTTCTCATCTTCAAATGATGAAAAGTCTGTGTCTTCTATGTTCGAAATGAATTCGTCGATGAATTGCTCTGCTTCATCTGTCAAACACATGGACGACCTCCTGCTCCGGTCCTTGCTCCTCTGTAATAAAACAAAAACATGTTACAAGCAAAAAAAATCTAACCAAGTTGGACTTGAGAATTGTAATGCTTACCTTCCGCATCCTTGAAGGCTTTTCATCAGCTTCAGAGCTATTTTCAATGAGCAACTCTTTCAAGTTCACAGAGAGCTCCCTACCACGCTGCTCCTCCAACATTATCTCGGCCAACAAATCTCGCTTGCGCTCCTCAGACTGCCAAATTCAAGGAGAAAAGATGTGTTGTGTGTTTGGTCGTTGACTCCTCAATGAAAGAAGCTATCAAATATAAGCACAAAGAAAAGTTGTACCTCTTGCAGTTTTGTTGCATAACCTTTCGTAAATGTGGATATAGCAGCATGGTGATCATCATGGGATTTTCGCTGGGAACCATACTCAGAGTTTCCCAAAGATTCTCTTTTCTTAGGTGTTACCTGTATTAACATCGTTCATTAAAAGACGAGAATCATGTTTCACAGGGAAGTAGCCAATACATCAATTAACAGTCTACGATATTGCTCAATTTCTATCATCCATTCTCATATTTCACTCAGATGTTCTCGCTTAAAAAGCAATATCCAGAAAGATCTGCTCTTTTAAGAGGCCTGGATTGGTTTCGAACAGAGAGTGGTCGTCCAACCTTATTAAACTAAGTAAGCTAACGAAAGACAAAGGATCCCACAAACCTTATTTTGGGCATAAACGGTCCTAATTATCCTCTCAGCTCCACGTTTGATCGAGCTGGACTCCTTTCCTTCATCATCTGTGACTGCAGAAGAATGACTCTGTAACATCACAAACAAAGCATTTTCAGCACAGAATCATACAGAGAAAGTAACCAAGCCTCTAAGAGAAACGTCCATGGGCAAAACAAGTGACTTACAGAGTAGCCATCATGATATTTGATTGGATTTTGACTAAGAGACCTCCTAGGACCTTGTCTGTGATCCGAAGCTGCAGGTTTACCAGACCCACCATTTAGACTCTTTCCACTCATGACACTCTTCTTCAAGTCCCTTGAATTGCTTGAATGCTGCACTTGATCTCCATCACTCTGTTTCACAAATACAAATCATTGCTCACATCAACAAGCCAAACACACACAACAGTGAAAATACTCATACGCTACTCCTACTGTTTGAAGATGGCAAAGCCAGAAGACAAACCGAACCGATATATTCGTAAAATATTATTACAAAACATAAATATGTATAACAAGTATGGTCATGTTGCTCTACAAAGTTGTCACATAATTACAGCTGAAAAAATCGTTATGGAGTGATATAATTATAGCCTCATCCTAAAAAAGTTCACTTTATAACTAAAAAGTTAAAAAGTTCCTAATAGATCATATCACACCACACCACACAAGAGGGCCCAGAGAGAAACTATAAGAGTTGTGAGTGTGTGTGTTTTACCTCGGAATTGTCAATCCGGCGGCGGACAACAGAAAGCGACCGTTGCCGCCGCGAATTTTCCTTTCCCCGATCTGCCCCAATTGCCCTACCCCTAATTGCATTCTCGCCGGAGTTAACCCTCTCCCGCGGCGGTTGTCTAGACACCGACCGTCGCCGGCTCGAATTGCTGCTTCCCGGATCTAATCCACCACTCTTACCGGCAATTTCTCTCGTCGACGGATTTCTAGACAACGACCTCCGCCGTCTCGAGCTTTCGGTGTCCGCATCCAACCTCCGTAAGCCACCGTTACCACTAGAGCCAACCCTAGATACAGACCGCCCGCGCCTCTGCGAATGCGCCGCCGCGTCTCCTACTCCTCCTCCTCCGCCGCTGGACTTCCTCGAGCCGGATCGTCCTCTTTCGCTGCTGCTGAGCCCGCTCTCGCTGGAGAAGGACTCGAAAAACTCGACGGCCAAGTCGTCGAGGCTGATTTCGCCGAATCCGGAACCTCTCACGGTGTTTACGAATTTTCCTTTTCTCATCGGAGTCGCGTCGGCGTCTGGATCCGGCGTACGGTGGGAGAAACGGCTCAAGCTCCGGTGCCTCCTGGGGATGGACCTCCGTGTTGAGTAAGAGGAGTCCTCGCCGCTCTCGGAAGATTTAGCTAGTGTAGTCGCTCGATTGAGAACGGAAGTCGCCATGGAGGACACTACTGTAGGAAGAGGAGCGGATGATTCGACATTTTGAATTTTGTTGAGCTGTTCGAGGAATCATATGCGTATGCTCAATTAATTCAATTTTGGACTTTCAATCAATTCGAAAAATAATATCCATTTTTTATTTTATTTTATCATTCGTATATCTTTATTTAAATTTGGGATAATAATTACAAGATTATTGACCATACATCCCTAAACCTTAATTAATCTTAAAGCCGATAATCCTCGGCTAAACAAGTTAACGATGAAATCTATAAGCAAAAGCAAAATCAAAATTCTGAATTTTTATCAAATTTATTTATAAATATTAAAACATTTATGTACTTGTAGAACTAAGGAAATCTATAACACCAGCTTGTTTTGGGGATTTAATATGTTTGTATGTGTGTGCACATGCTTAATCTCACAATTCGTTAGATATTTCATATTTTCATCTAAGTATATCTGACTCTTGTTATTTAAGATTAATTTAGTTTTTTTTGTCAAAAGATTAATTTAGTTTATAATTTCAAATTAATTCAAATTTTTCAAATTCATTTTTTAAATGAATCAAAATCTTACAGCACCAAAATTCTATTAAAATTTATGATATTACTGCGTGATCCTCAAAAGAAAATTGGTTAAAACATTATCCAAAATTATAAAATCATTAATGACAGAAAATGATAAAAGAATCTACAAAAATAAATAAACATGAGCTCCTTTTAAAAATATAATTGTAAATCTCAGTTTTAACCAGTCTTTTTGAATATTTATTTTTGTAGATTTAATATTTTTGCAAATTTTGTAAGAGATTTACTTACTTTAAAGTACTACTAGACCATGTGTCAAAATTCTTATGTAAATGTCTTAATGTTTTATAATGTTACACCAAGAATTTTATATACCTTTAAATCGAAAAGTCTTTGCTTTTTCTTTTAACATCGAAAAGTCTTTGCTTCTTGTTGATTTTCAGATTATAGAAAAGAACTTGAGCAAGAAAAGAGCAAAAATAGAAAAATAGCAAAAGAAGTTGAAAATGGTCTTCTCGTTTTCCTTAATTCTACAAGTACAAAAATATGAAATATTTCTAAATAAGTTTGATAAAAACTCAGAATTTTTTTTTATCAAAAAGAGCAATTTTTTGTTACATTAATTGATTGAGATAAATTTGCTCTTTGATTGTAACTTGAGGGTATGTATTTAGGTGGATAAGAACCACCATGAAACCAATCAACTTAAAAGGGTTTATTTAATTGATGATTTGGTAGGATTTTTTTCCAAGTTTCATCTTGTTAAGTTTAAAACTAGGTAATAATAATGTAAGCTACGTTTTACCCAAAAAAAAAAAAAATGTACGCTGCGCGATGGATCTTTTTGATCATTTAAATTTTTTTATATATCTGATTATTATGGTTTAATTAAGATAAAATTGATTAAAATAAATGTTTTAAATGAATCAACGGGATGTTGGTCCAATGGTAAATGAATGTTTAGTAGGCATTTCGCCGTTCGAATTCAAATCTCGTTAGAAAAAAACTATTTAAAATGCTTGGATTTCCGGCAAAGAAGTGAAATCACTTTTTTACTTATAAAAAAATGTTTTAAATGAAATATAAAGATATTTGATATGGTAATAAATTTCGAACATACAAGTCTAACATTGGATCAAATCTAAGCTTAAATAAAGAGTAAATAGGTGGTTCCAAATAGTACCGGTCCTTGCCATAAAAATACCACAAGAAATTTTTTAAAAACTTGGCCATTTCTATAAATTTTGTAGTTAAAGTAATTTCATCCCAAAACCGTAAAATTTTGTTTTCTCGCTAAAACCATAAAATTGCAATTTCCGTTACCTTAAAATTCCACTTTTCAGCCAAAAATTGAAAATTTCCGTCAAAACCAAAAATCTTGTGTTCTCCCACCAAACCGGAAAACCTCGTTTTCCCATTTAAAAAAATTGTGTGTTTCCCGTCAAAAATTGTAAAATCACGTTTTCCAATCAAAATCAGAAAATCATGTTTCCAATCATTAAAAGAAATTGTGTGTGTGTGTCCGCTAAAACTGTAAAATCGTGTTTTTCCGCTAAAATCAACAAAATCATTTTTCCGCCAAAACCCATAAAAAGAAATCGTGTGTGTTTCCGCTAAAACCGTAAAATGGTGTGTTCCTGCTAAAATCAGTAAAAAAATCATTTTTTCCGTAAAACCCCTGTAAAATTAATTTTAGATATATTTATTTGAATATTATAATAAGTTTATTGTTAAGAATATAAAACACTCTCCTTTTTAGTTTATTTAACTATTAATATTCAAATGCTATTATGAAAAAAATACAATTCAACATGTAGATGTTGCATCTGAATGCAAATACTAACTATAAAAACAAATAATATCCGGATGTAATATCTAGTTGTTGTATTTAGATGCTACATTTTGCATCAAATACAAAATCGAACATGACCTGGACTCTAAATCCAATTGTTAAAGTTCTTTGGGAAAACTGTTTTTTTAGAGCAAAAAAATAGTAACTATGCCCCCTTAGACTAATCTATATTTTGTGTCATATTTTCCTATAATACCCTTTAATATTTATGAAAATAATTTTAATAAATAGTTTTACAAACAAAAAAAAATTGGAAAAATAGTAACATTTGTTAAAATCTATTCTATTAAAACAACAGTGTGACCCATTGATAAAAGTAGAGTCCAACAATTATTTCAACAATACATATTTTTTTATATGATAACTGAAATGCCCTTTTAATTTTCGAAAGTAACCACCACATAATCTTTTTTTCGAAAGTAACCACCACTCCTTAATAGTTTGATCGGTTTACATAAATATTTTGTAGCCTCCGTTATGATTCCAAAGTTCTCGGATAGTCAACGGTACATAATGTCTGTGTGTAGAAGAAATAAATGCCTAATATTTGGTCAACTAATATATACTTAATAATTAATGCTAAGTAATCTTATTCTTCACTGACCGACGCAACAATATGATTGACAACAAGTTTCTTATCATCTAATATTTTTTTTACCCATGTAAAAAAATAAGAATTGATTAAAACACAAGAAAAATACAAAATACAAAATTATATCAAATAAATTTGAATTGTTTCTATTGAAAAATATTGGTTTATTCCGAAAATAAAAATATTAATACTGCTTCTTACTTTTTGACAGTTTTACACAAGCCTAATAATAATGGTATATATAATTTATATAGTTGACAAAAAAATATAATTTATATTAAAATATTTGAAGCGAATTTTTATATATTACTCTATTCAGTTCCATCCATGTATGATTCAAATCTGTTTACATCGATATAAAACATTTAATAAAAAAAACTTTATCAAAAAAATATAAAAGCATTTCAACTTAAGGGCTGTAATCATATTTTTCCAAAAATCATTATCACTGTACAAACAACATAACTTACATCTCAGCCTAAAAAATTATGATTTATTAAACAAGACATTAATTTATTTAAATTTTAAACATTTTACACATACATTAAGTTTATCAATTAACAAAGTGCATGATATTAAAATTTTAACGGGGTTTAAGTGCACTTTTATTAGAAATAAATATTCATATAAACTCATTTAGTTTAACGAGTTTTAAATATGCTATTCGATTAAAATGTATTTATTAAATGTAATTTTACTTAAATTTAGTTAAGACCATATTGACACATTTACATATATCTGTATATATTTAATAGAATATATTAAAAAAATATTTACACATTTTTTCAAAAAAATTGTTCGGTCTTCGGTGCAGGTTGGATTTGATATTGGTTTTCAGATATAACACTTTAAGAACCGTTCGGGTATATATGCTATGTTTAATAGAATATAAAACTTTGATTTTCGAGTCGATTCTGAGTCAGATTTTTTGGATACGAATATTGTTGACTAATTATGTTAGGTAACTAATAAGAAAATATAATATGTTGTAATTTTTAAGAATAAAGTTTAAAAATAATTTATGAAATGTATATGGCACGAGTGTATAGTTATGCAACTTGACATATTTAATATAAAAATATATTACACAAAAATATATTAAATTAAATTAATATTACACAAATATAATTAAAAACAAAAATATAAAAAATAAATTTCTCAAAAAAAAATAAAACAAAAAATATACCCGCCCTTTGAAGGGCGGGTCAGAATCTAGTACTTATATGAACTTAATGGTATATTTTCCAGTTATAAAAAAGTTAAAATTATAAATTTCAGATTATGTTCTAAAAAAAGTAAAAATGACATTCTACGAAGTAGAAAACGAAATCTATTTTTTTCATTGAATCTACAATGTTTAGAATACGTGATCTACGTAAATAGGAGTTTTCTACAAATATGTAGAATACACATTCCGCGCTTAACCTACCATTCTAAAATTCTTAGAAATCAAAATCTACACATTAATCTAATTCTAAAACATGTAGAAACCAACTTCTACAGATTTACTATAAATCTAAAACATGTAGAAATCAAATTCTAAACATTACTATAATTCTAAAAAAGTGTAGAAACTGATTTCTACATATTAGTTGTATTCTACGGATAAGAAATCAGTTCCTAAAAATATGGAAACAAAATATTTGAGAATATTCACTTTTATATTTTTTTTTTAAAATCGATTTAAAAAAAAACGAAAAAGGAACAAAAAAAAGCGACAAATCGATTTGAGAATATTCACTTTCATCCCAGAGAAAAATATCCTATTTTTAGAAATTCAAATTCAAAGGGGTGCTACTGGTTGTTGTCGATGGAACATTCTTGAAGAGGCGTGTCCTATTTTTAGAAATTCAAATTCCTATTTTTAGAAATTCAAATATTTGAGAATATTTGAGAATATTCACTTTCATCCCAGAGAAATCGAGTTTAAAGAGTTGAAATCATGCTTGGTCGGTTCAAATCAAGTGGGAATCAATCCGGATATAATCATACAAAACCAAAAAAATCGATTTGGGATTCTTTCCTCGGCACGGGATCAATCGATCTATTCTTACAGATCGGTCGATCTGTGTAAATCGACCTTCGCCGATCGAGTGAAATGGACCAGGTCGATCAGTATATATTTCGCGTTTTTTTTTGTTCTGAATAATGATCGGAATCGATCGATCCACTATAACTTGTAAAGTGGGATCGATCGATCCCCCTTGTCGAACTCAATATATATCTTTTTAAAAAAATTACAATTTTAAGGGCATTAATGCCATTTTGGAAAAAATTAGTCTAATAGGACATAAAATAGTATAATTTAGTGTAAAGAGACATAATTACCATTTTTTTCTCTAAAAAACAGATTTCCCAAGTTCTTTTCAATTGATTACTAGATTTTGACCCGCGCTTCCAAGCGCGGGTTTGTTTTCGAAATTAAATATAAATTTTTGATGAATTTCTATATAAGAGTATAAGTTTAAGTACATTTATTCGAAATCTCAAATCGAATTGTATCAAACTGAAAAAAAGAACCGAGCAGATCATATATCTTTAGAACCCAAAATTAAAATCAAACCAAAAACTGAATGGGTACCGGAATATTTAAAGTACAAATTATATATTCACAAATATTAATGATCATGACTAATAATGCATCAATACCATTTAAATGGTGAGAAGAAATTTCTTTTTTAAAATTATTGAACTCTTTTTAGTGGAGTACATATATGATTTATAAACGAATTAAGATATAAGAAATATTTTTATATCCGATCCAGATCTGTGATCGAACTGGTAAATATAGTGGTCGTATATAACCCGGACTGGTTTATGTTTTTCATGTAGCATTCTGTCAGATTTTTTTACAAACTCATATGTTTCCACAAAATTTGTATTCAATGAAAACTTATTAATTAAAATCCAATAAAACCAAAAAATTCGCTATTAATCCGTGGACCGACACCGATTAACCCGGTAAAACCATAATTTTAATACCTTTTAAACATTTCATATACTTTACAATACTACAAAAAACTGAATAAACTATTTTATTTGTCATATAAATAAATTTATTGTATTTATGTTATGCATTTTAATTTATAATTTTTGTATTGATCAATACTATTACAATTTAAATGTATATTGTTTATTTATTTTGTTTAGAAGCATACAATGGGTTTACACCTATTAATAAAATTAAAATTAAGATTGATACAATGAGAAATTTTTAATAGATCATGAATGCAAAGAATTAAATTAATTAATGGGTATGTATAGTCTTTATCCCAAAACCCAAAATACCAAATTTTCATCAATGAGAATTATTTTTTTTTTTGTAATTTTAAGAACATTTTGTAAAATAGTCATTTTCATTAAAAGAAGAAAAATAATATTATAGGTATTATTTGTTAGTGTTTCAAAAGGTATTATTTGTTAACTTATATTTTTGTAGTTGTTAGTATATTTAAGAGTCATCAGATTTGGTAATCATAGTTGGATTAAATATGATTGATCTTGTTAAATATAGTATTCTCGTATAGTTTAAGAAGTCGCTACATATTCTTTTGATTTCTTTATCACAATAATCGTGATCCCACTATATTAGGGTTTTAATTTTTTTATGGTAACAGAAAAAAAAAATATGCATAGTTAGTTATTAATCACATATAGTTAGAATAATTAATTGTATAACTAAAAATATAATAACTTGTTATAGATAGGTCCAACAACCTTATATATAGGGGAAGACCAAAATATAATAAAAGGAAAAGGTCCAAACAACTTTCATAGGTAGATTTCTCAAGACTGATTCCCTTTTAATAGAACTAGGACTCAGACCCCCGCGAACTCGCGGAGGAAACTATATATTAAGTAAAAACATAAATTTTAAAATAATTATATATAAAATGATGGGCATTAATTTAACAATAGACAAATGTAAAATGTTTTCACTAAATTGTAATTCATATAGTTAGAAATAAATGGATAAATACAGAAAACACAAATTTTCAAAGTATAAAAGTAAAATATAAAAATAATAAAACTTAATGATAAAATAATATGATTCTAAAATATTAAGTTAAATGCTATAATAATATATAAATATTTGTTAAAGCTGCACATTTTTGTCAACACTTTTCTATTGTATTTCTCTCTCTCTCCTCTCTCTTAGCAAAAAAATATATTTAAAGGTAGAATCCATAAATTTCACTAATTTAACAATGATTGTAGTGTGTATGAGGAATTAAGAGGATGCATGCAAAATTCAAAAATTAAAAGAGACATGTAAAAGAAACGTTTTTACTCTCCCTCCTGAATTAATTTTGTTATGAATAAAGATGTCTTCTTCTACTTGTAAGAACTCATATATATAGACAATTAAATGATACTATGCGAGGAGGCACATATATTTAATGAACTATCTTGAAATATTTTAGATATAACATAATAATTTTATCTCAGAATTATAATTTAGAGCATCATGAAATTAAACCTACAACTGAAAAGATATTGTACAAAATGAAATAAATTAAGTTAAAATTTCTTTATAAAAAACAAATAAATAAAGTTTGAAATAAATGTTTATAATCATAAAATATATGATGATAATGGTTTGATTGGCAGAACATTAGCATAAACATTATGTTTTATATTATCTAATCAACAATTTAAAAACAATCATTTAGAATAGCATTTAGATAGTACAAATGCTCTCCAAATGCTCTATATCCAATGTTTTCATATGAAGATTTTGGTAGAGTATTTGCATGTAGAATATATAAAATCTTTAAAATAATTAATATAATTAACTTTTTTATATAATAATATCACAAAATTATATTTATATCCAAAACCATATAACTTTATTTAAAAAAATGAAAGTAAAATTTTAATTTTTAGAAACAAAGTTGAATTTAAAATTTAATTTTTAGAAACAAAACTAAAATTTAATATTAAAAACTAAAATTTAAACTTAATTTTTTTTTAAAAATTAATTTTTTGACAGCAAACTAAAAAATAAAAAAATAAAATTTCAATTTTTAAAAAAAAAAATAAATTTCTATAAAATTTTATTTTTAAAATTCTATTTCCGAAATTTGTTTATTTGTTGAAAATTAATATTTAAAAAATTAAATTATTTTCAATAAAATTATTTCACATTCAAAATATTATTAAATTAAATATAATTCATTATTGCAAATAAAAATATAAAATTCATATATATATATATATATATTATAAGTATAACATATCTATATTATTCATAAATAAGAAAATTGTTTATCATATACTAATTTTATATGATAATTTTATATATAAATCATTTATTGTTCAATCAGTTACTTTATTAATTACATTTATGAGAGCTGTAGCATACTGTTCCTATAGCATACTATTCCTATAGCATACTGCTACTGTTTTGCCATCAGCTCTATTAATGGAGACCTAAAACAGAACCCTTATAAGAACTTTTTTTATTTTATTTATCATTTCAATTCCAAGATTTTCAACAATGAATTTGTTTTAAAATATTTGACTGAAATTAAAAAGCTAATCCTAGAACTCCATGTATTTAGTAAGATCTAATATGCTCAATATGCCTTCTTATGAATTTTATTTTTTCAGTGAACTAACTGAAAGATAAAATACGCAATTATTCTGGTCATCTGGTGTATCAAAGTGATGCTACCTTCTTCTTTTTTTGAACTAAAAGTGATGCTACTTTCTTGCATATTTTCCACTCTTCATCTCTTTCATATTAACCAATGTAACATACTCATCTCCAAAGGGACTATGTATTCTCTTGTAAACTGTAAGGCAATATATCCTTATAGAATTTAGGATCATTTACATAATTGGTTAACATTCAAAGATTATATAACTGGCGGTAGAAAGGTTGAAAAATGTTGGGTAACTTTAACTGTTATGAACTATGAGTTGGATAATGGTTAAAGTGTGCATGAGATCACTCTTCGAGTATTTTGACCATTATCCAACATTGAATAACACGTTATCCATTGGTAGATTGTTTTTTTTTGACTAAAGATCCATTTGTAAATATGACAATAAAACTTTTATTTTTTTAAAGTTAAGGTACAAGAGATATAAATTGAGACTTCTGTGTTTTTTGTGTGTTTTCCAAAGCTATTTTATACTCCCTCCGTTTCATATTAAGTGTCGTTTTAGAGAATTTTTTTCGTTACAAAATAAGTGTCGTTTTCGATTTTCAATGCAAAATTTATTAATTTTATGCAAAATTTATTTTTCTATTGGTTGAAATATGGTTAGGTGTATATGTAATAGTGTTTTTTTATAGAAAATATACAAAATTAATTATTTCCTTAATCCGTGTGCCGAAACCGAAAACGACACTTATAATGAAACAGATGGAGTAGTTCTCTAGAGTAGTGAATCTATCTCTGCTTTGCTTCTTCTTTTTCATTGTTTTACAACTTTCACTATTTTTTGTTGTTACATTTGTTAATCCCCAACTTTAAAAAAAAATTGTAATGATCTGTCACCAAAGCTTACAACTGTTACCTGCCAAAAATAATAGGATGATACATTTAAATAGTTTATATTCTCAGAGAATTACTGATTTTCGTTTTGTCCAAATATGACGATTTTTTTTTCTACACATACTTTTTAGAAATTGAAAGACAAGAGAGTTCATGCCTATGGTTTCTGAATTTTTTTTTTTATTTTGTAAATTCTTGATTGCAGCTTTGCAAATACAAAAGATGGCCGTTGTACTCCAACTATTCGTTCATAACTGAAATAACGTATTACATGAGAGGTTGCAGAGGGAAAATCCCTTCCAGAGTTTTGGTGAAATCATTTTATTGTTAGTTACCTTTCTCTGGTCATAACAAGAAATCAGTTTTCAGGGTATCTATTTAGGCTTGCATTTAGCAGTTAGGGTGTAATCTTTCACAAGGCTATGTGTGTTGTACTAATATGGACTTACTGTGTAGCCAGCTTAAGTTGGAAGGAACACAACTTTAAACTAATGAGCATTAGGTTTACAAACAATCCATTGAAACCTTTCACCAAACTCATTGATCTTCAAGGATTCGCTAATACAAACTACATGGCTGTTACCGGAGGGACTGGTGTAGCAGTAAAGAAAAACCTTAACTTTACACTTCGCCAGGACGTTCACTTGTCCTGCTGCTCATTGCCTCCTCCATGAGGGTGACTTTCTTTCACATGTTACATGAATTTTCTGAATATTAAAAATATCATCACAAAATTTTGATGAAGTCATCAAAGTTTCAAAAAAAAAACATTTTGATGAACTCATTCTTGGTTTATTTCTTCATCTGTTTTTTTTTTGGCAGTGTTTCTTTTTGAGGGACAATGAGAGTAATACAACTAAATAACCTTTTAACCAGTACAAAAAACAAAAGCATCTAATTCACATTAATACATAGAGTAAGTTATATTATGAAGAGTTAATGACTTTTATTGGTGTCATGTGGTAGACTAGACTTGATTAAGTTTGATTTATGATCGTAAAAATGTTATCAATCATGCATTAAATTTATTTTATTTATTTTAAGTTTGATTTAACATGTGTTATAGTTGAGTTACCATTTTGACTTAGATCCTTTATAAAATTGCTAAATCAAAACTTAAATCAACATCAACCAAAATTCCATGTATTAGAAGTTGATTTACAAAGTTAATTGATTTTTCTGTCTAAAAAGTAAAAATGAAAATAGTGATTTTGAAAAACTTTCGTGTTACAAGTTACTCTACCTAATTTTGTGCTAGTCAAAGGTTTTTATAATCATTCTTGTTCCTATTTTTCAAATTATTCAAACTTTTAACTAATTATTATACAAAATTTTAAGCATTAATTTTATTTAATTTTTCAAAAATACCAATCAGAAAATTCTATATATATGACCCTAAGTTAGTGTGGCATCAAGTCATTTCATTTCATTTAGTTTTGCTATTAGAATAGATATTATTAGTACATTATAATATTTAGATAATAATATATATTATTTTTCAAATTTAATACTTATTTAAAATATTTTTAAATATCTTAATGGGGTTTTCGTAATGGTTTATTTGTTTTTGATAAATATTTTACTATTTATATGTATATATGTTCATTTATTTTATTAAAATTATGTGCAATTTATACATCAAAAAGGTTACTAGTTAATAGTTTTTAAAAATATTAACTCTTATTTTTTACTGCAAACTTACCACATAAATTTAGGATTATTTTTTTTTTTTAACTGAACTTAGGATTAATTTTTACTTCAAGTTATATCGAATTACAAATCATACTGTAATCAGTATTAATACTACATGTCACTGATCTGAACCAATGTTTGTATTTGTAATTCACTGATTTGTAACATCCTGCATAAAGATCAAAAATGCTCATAGGAACTTACCGTATGAGTCTCTCCACTTCTTCTCCAAGTTCAAACTTCCCCACTTCAACGCACGCACGACTGTTTTTGCCCTCTTAAAAATATTTTAATTACAACTTCCCAATAATCTGGATCAACTTTTTTGAAACCCAAAAAAAAAGATTCATAAATGTCTTTTACATAGTATCACTTAACTTCAAACCATCAAATTCTTCACTAACTCCTTTTCTATGTATGGTAGAGTTTAAGTATACGATAACTGTGTCTTCTGTGTCTAGTTAAAGCATCAAACGAACATGGTACAATCAAAATAAAAGCAGTTAGTATATTGGCAGGTTCGTAAACCAATTAGTTTCTGGGAAAACATAATCAAATTCTTCAGTCAACCAATTTTCACCTTCTCTGTTTTTCAAACGTTTGTCTCCCACATGGTTCAGTGCCTTAAAGAGAATTGTTCCTTATTCAATTATAATTGGGTGTTGTTTGAACAATACACGTATGAAAAGGGACATCAATAGAATTAGAAAATAGAAAAAAGTGACTTTC
Source organism: Brassica napus (assembly GCF_020379485.1). Lineage (NCBI taxonomy): Eukaryota > Viridiplantae > Streptophyta > Magnoliopsida > Brassicales > Brassicaceae > Brassica > Brassica napus. The sequence goes on from NC_063446.1 coordinate 18,406,258, forward strand.
AGATCAATTCTTCTGGCAAAGCATCAAATACCAATTAACAAAAATACAGAAAAGTGAAATGAAAATTGAGTAGAAAACATTATAATTAACTGCAGTAAAAAACTTGGAAAGTACCAATGTCAGAGACAAAATAAATTCGAAATCGGTAAGTAATCTTAGTTGGCCAAAAAGAAGACATGATTCACTCCATCTCCTCCTATGCAATCGGAAACACTTTAAAAGAGATAGATGCCCCTTCAAATAAAACAACAACCACTGTCACTGATTGATTTACTTTCCTATAATTAACGAAACAAGAGTGACATCGAAATAAAATATTGCAGAGACAAGAACAGATACGAAGGAAATGATGGAACTGTATGAGAGGAAAATAAATATGTTTAAAAACTTGGACGATGAGTGAATGTAAAAGGGAAAATTAATTTGAAACTAGCATATATATAGATTGAAAAAAGAGGCGACTCCAAAAGGGTGTAATTGATAAGACGCGTTGATCCAAAAGAAAACAAATGAGATACCTTTTACAACGGGACGTATATGAAGGAGTGTGTCGTTTAGAGAAACGTTGATTTAGGTCAAAAGAACACGTCTTTTGCTGAAAGAGATTGCTGACGTTGGATTTTATAAAGGGAAGAAAATTTTATCCGTTAGATTACAAAATATCGATAAACTCAACCGTTGGATTTAGATTTTATTTTCATATAAAAAAGTGATGACGTCATCAGCCAACAAAATTGAGTTTGCTATTATATATAGATAGATACTTGGGAAAAGTGGTAGATAGTCTAAGAGTACTTTAAGCAATTTTTCATAAATTAAAAAGATCAAAATTTTCATCAAAATTTAAAACATAGTTAATCCGTCCATAGGGCTGGTTGGATCCAAGTAGCCTCCTCAGTGTTTTTAAGTTGAAGAGAGAGAGAGAGAGAGAGAGAGAGAGAGAGAGAGAGAGAGAGAGTCGGTCTCTTTTAGATTAGCATTTAGCAGTGAGTGAGATCCAAACCATGGCGAATACGACCTCCCTCGTCTCCGATTTCCTCTCCTTTCTCAACGCTTCTCCCACCGCTTTTCACGCCGTCGGTAATCTCCCCGAACCATCACCGATTTGTTGTCCTTTCTAAGTCTTTCCTTCTGCGGTGTGGAAGATTCGCACGGCTCTTAATCAATCGTAGCTTTTACCTTTTTTTCCCCTCCTTTTAAAATATTGATCTAACTGTTGCAGATGAGTCAAAGAGGCGGCTACGACACGCTGGCTATGAACAGATTTCCGAGAGAGATGACTGGAAACTCGAAGCCGGCAAAAAGTATTTCTTCACAAGGAACTACTCCACCATCGTCGCTTTTGCTGTTGGCAAAAAGTACGGTCATTTCTTTCTTTTATTGTAACCTAACTCATGAATGATTTATTTATCGATTTAAAGTGTTTTTTTTTTTAATCTTTGTGAACAGATACGAAGCTGGAAACGGATTCCATATAATAGGTGCTCACACTGATAGCCCTTGCCTCAAACTCAAGCCTGTTTCTAAGGTAACCAAAGGTGGATGCTTGGAGGTTGGTGTTCAGACTTATGGAGGTGGCCTTTGGTACACTTGGTTTGATCGTGACTTGACTGTTGCTGGACGTGTTATTGTCAAAGAAGACAAGGCGGGTTCTGTCTCTTATTCTCATCGTCTTGTCAGGATTGAGGATCCTATCATGAGGATTCCTACCTTGGCCATTCACTTGGACAGGTAACATGCGGACTTTTTTTTTAATTTAGCTTGCAGTAAGCTTACTATATATTTCTCACTTGTGTAAGTATGTTTCGTTTTGCCTTGTGGACAGGAATGTGAACAGTGAAGGTTTTAAGCCAAACACTCAGACGCACCTTGTTCCAATACTCGCAACGGCTATCAAGGTGCTCTTTTAATGCTTGCTATGTTGTGATGCTCACAACAAACAACACTTCATATAACATCTTCCTTTGCATATCAACCATATTTATCTATGATGGTCAAAATCATTTTTGTAATATTTGCAGCAGTTGTGAATTCTTTGCGTCTTTTTGAATTTTATTTACATTGTGCTGTTAAGGCGGAGCTCAATAAAGTGCCAGCAGAAGGTGGTGAAGAGGACGGAGAAAAAAAGTGTACTGAAAGTAGTTCAAAATCAAAGCATCACCCACTTCTAATGGAGGTCTAGTTGAAATATAGACCTTATGGTTTTCTTCTTGAATTTTAGATCTTGTTCTGGTTTAGTAATCAAGTAGTCCTCTTTATTAATCTCTTAGATCATTGCAAATGCACTGGGTTGTAATCCTGATGAGATATGCGAATTTGAGCTGCAAGTATGTGACACTCAGCCAAGCATTCTAGGTGGTGCAGCAAAAGAATTTATTTTCTCAGGAAGGCTGGACAATCTTTGCATGTCATTTTGCTCTCTAAAGGTACGTCTTCGTGAATACGAGATTTTTTTAATAATGCTGCTGAATGAGTTGATGAATAGTTGTTTCTTGTCAGTAAACATCTTCTGGGTGCTCGATTTAGCTGTTTGAAATGTATATATCTAAAGCGTAACCCTTATGAATGCAATTGACATTTGAACATTGTACATAGGCACTTATAGATGCAACGTCCTCTGGAAGTGACCTAGAGGAAGAAAGTGGAGTAAGAATGGTGGCATTATTTGATCACGAAGAAGTTGGTTCCAACTCAGCGCAAGGAGCTGGATCCCCTGTCATGATTGATGCTATGTCACACATCACAAGTTGCTTCAGCTCTGACGCTAAGGTAGCAACCCTTCTAGTATTAACATTTTGTTTAGTGTAGCTCGCCACTCACAGTTGTTTAATCGTTACAGGTGCTCAAGAAAGCGATTCAAAAAAGCTTGCTTGTTTCCGCTGACATGGCTCATGCTTTACATCCAAACTTTATGGTAATCATTTGTATCCTTGTCATGCACATAAAGTAAGTTGATGCCTCTCCTTCAGTGCATTACTGTTTCGCTTTTTCTTTTGTAGGACAAACACGAAGAGAATCATCAACCAAAGATGCATGGAGGGCTTGTCATCAAGCACAATGCAAATCAACGTTACGCAACCAATGCAGTAACTTCGTTTGTGTTCAGAGAGATAGCAGAGAAACATAATCTCCCTGTCCAGGTATGAATATGATTTGCCTGTTAGAGCAATCCAGAAGATGTTCTAAGTTACTACCGCGTATGATGAACATGAAAAATTGGCAGGATTTTGTGGTACGTAATGATATGGGTTGCGGATCAACCATTGGTCCAATCCTAGCAAGCAGTGTGGGGATAAGGACGGTTGATGTTGGAGCTCCACAGCTCTCGATGCATAGCATCCGGGAGATGTGTGCTGCGGACGACGTGAAGCATTCATACGAGCACTTCAAAGCTTTCTTCCAAGAGTTCACTCACCTTGACGCCAAACTCACTGTCGACGTTTGAGAGCTTCTTAATCTTTATTGCTTGGTTAAGTTTGAACTAAATAAAATCGTTCATCCTTTGTTTTAGAACTGGTGTTTACAATAAATTGGTGTTTACAATAAATAGAAAGACGCTTTGGTTTATCTCACAAGTTCCTTATTAAACTCTCATTTCATTTTGCTTCTTTTTTTTTACTCATTAGACGGTAACAAACAATTTAGTGAAAACACTGCACAAAAGCTGCAGCAAAATGTTTGCTCTCAAGTAGAAGACATTCCAGGAGAACAAAAACCTCAGGAGATTTATTCAAAAAGAAAACAAACATAAGAGAGATTCAGAACTCAGTTCTCATGCCAAATTTATTACAGTTCTCATGCAGACACAACCTTCTTCACCACTTTGGTAACCTCTTCCGGAGCCTTCTCTGCTGGTATGTTCACCAGATTCCCCTTCTTCGCGTAGTAGTCAATAACCTGCAACCACAACAGCAAATCAAAACTCCAATACTCCTCTCAAGTTCAGATACTTTTCTAAGGAGACATACCGGTTGCGTCTGCTTGTGGAATGCATCCAGCCTTGACCTAAGAACATCCGCATTGTCATCTTTACGTTGAATCAATGGCTCTCCAGTCACCTAAACAACAGTGAAAGACAACAGAGATATCACACTTATGTTGCAAAACGTTTAAGGTGTGATAAATGAGAAAGATATGTTTGGACTTACATCATCGACTCCAGGAACTTTAGGAGGTGCGAATTTGGTATGATAGCTCCTTCCACTTGAAGGGTGAATCCACCTTCCAGTAATTCTTTCTTCAAGAACCGAATCGTCGATTGCAAAATTAAGCACTTTGTCAATCTGAGCTCCTCTTCTATTAAGCATCTCATCAAGCTTTTAGAAAAAGAAAAAACCCAGAATCAGAATATTTACAAATACACATAAAAGAAAATCAGACAGACACCTTCTCAGCTTGTGTGACGGTCCTAGGGAAGCCATCAAGAATGAAACCTTTCTGACATTTGGGTCTGTTCATTGCTTCATCCATGATACCAACAACCAAGTCATCAGAAACAAGCTCTCCCTGGAACAAACCATATATGATTCAATCAAAACTTAACACCTAAAGTGATACAAACATAATGAAGATTTTTGTTTTGTTTTCTTGACCTTGTCCATAGCATCCTTCGCCTTGACACCAAGAGGGGACTTAGCAGCAACAGCAGCTCTAAGCATGTCACCGGTAGACAAATGGCACAAGCAGAACTCATCCTTTATGACCGGAGACTGCGTACCTTTTCCTGAACCAGGTGGGCCTAACCATATCCCTCTCTCCGGTTAGTTTCCTCATAAAAAAGCTACAAACATCACACAGATCTCTAGACAAAGAAAAGAAAAGAGCCTAGACCAAAACTTCATGCGAAATTCAGAAACAAACAAGGAGATGATTTACAGTGGCAGTTGAATTACCGATGAAAACGAGACGTTTGTCAGGTTTAGAGGCACACTTCATGCGACGGAGGAGCTCTGACATGAGATCGACTGTCTGAATGTCTTCCATATCTACACTGCTATTCGCCATGTTCGTCGTTTTCTTGAGGAATTAGATTTGGTCTTCTCTGGAGTGCATGTAGATTCGATGCTTCCAATGCCCCAAAGCTGCGTTTATCTCCCACGACACCTTTTTCTTTTCTTAATACCCTGCTTATGATATCACCCTTCTCTTTACATGAAATTACGACACATGCCTTTAGAACAACCTTGGGGTTGGTGAGACACCCTACTTTGAAAACGAGTCTTCTCCTTACATCTACAATCCTACATTTTCATCATTGCATGTTTTTTTTTTTTTACAAATCTATATTATAATAGATCAGTTTTTCCTCACTCCTCAGCGCGTCACGTCATCGTTTTGTGGGCCATACTTTTAAAAAGTGTAAAAAAGTGTCAAGCTCATGGCTCGAACCCGGGTTATTGAGATATAAACACCAACATTTATACCACTAAACTAACTGATACCTTTGTACATTGATGGCCAAACCTAATATATATTTATGAAGGTCGGAAGCTCTTGCTTCTTCGGCTTCCTCTGAGAGTCGGACCTACAAGTGAGTTATGGGTTTCATTTTTAAATGGGATTCATCACGTTATATGAAAAAAATCTTAAGTTTGCAACAATTATGGTTTTCCTATATTGTAAACTGTTGTAGTTTAATATGGGTTCTTTTCATCATTGTCTCAAACAAGTCTGAGTTACAGAGTTGCGCCGTGTGTATGTTCGTAATCTATTTTTTCACTGGTGAACTCTTCATGTCCCCATCTTAAATCGCTTGATCATAAATGTTCCTGATTTGTAGCCCCTCTCTAAACCATATATATATGATTCTCATCTTTGATGAACTCAATCTGCATCTCCAAAAAACTCATTGATTCCTCTTAGCTTTAACCACCTTCTAGAAAAAAGTTTCTCTCTGCCTCTCCAGTTCGTCAAACCGGAGTCCCGGCGTACGTCACACAACCTCGAGTCTCTCCGTCTTGGTCTTAGTAGTCAGAGCATAGCCTCTGGCTTCCTCCGCTTCTGGGATTCCCTGAACTTCAAGAAAGACAGAGAGTTTGTGGGAATCACGGTTTTTTTTCTCGATGAAAATGTAAGTTAATCTTCGATCTATCACACTTATTTAACATCATTGTTTTAATTTATTTCATGATTCTTTGTTGGATAATACTATTTGCAGATTCCGTGATTCATGGGTTTACTCCCGTCAGACGTGCTAATCATTACATGTCATCTTTGAAAGCAGATTCCATTGTGAAAGTCGATCATTTTGAGGTTGCTAGGTGCTCAAAGTGATTGCGAACACAAACCTAGAAATTGGTAAACATATCATATTTGGTAGCTCCAAGCAAGATTACAATCAGGCAAATTCAAGTGGAATGACATACCAACAACTGAAACTAGTAATTAGTCAACAACTTATCCCATATTTTCCTTATCTGATAAAAACTACTGTGTTTCTGATCTATTTTTTCATCTACGTAACTTTAGCCTCTGTCATGGATAGCTCTCTCCCAAGAATTGCATTGACTATGGTTTCTGGGAAGAAAAAGATCTTGCTCCTGAAAAAAGACCGTGACAACCCTGTTGTAAGATTTTAGTTTGTGCAGAACAAAAAACCTTGATTTATTTTCAATTTAGTATAGTGATAGTTGTTGACAATCATTAGTTATTTGCCAATATGTTTTTTATGCGACATTTCAGAACTCTCCATTCCAAGCGGAACAGCAGATGGAAGCTAATTTTTCTGGAAGCTCCTCGACTTCAAGACAGAATCAGAAGATAGATGTTGGTGGGAGGTTAATCAAGGGAATACTTCAGAGAAGTGAGACGGCCTAGACATACTTCATCTTTTGTACAGCCTGAGCAAAGAGTGGAACCCACAAAACACGAGAGAAGAAAAAACAAAACACGAAATTAACATATTCAGATCTTCTCTCTTGCATGTCTAACATCTGGCGCCGATGAAACTCAACACCCACGGCAGACGAAGCTGATGCAAGTAAACCTCTTATCAATCATGCTTAAAATCAATCTACGCTTTTCAATCTCACAAACTAAGAAACAATTTTACCTACATGAATCGGGAAATTAGTGCCCACATTCCCGACATGGAGAAAAAAAGGAGTTGAAGTCCTAACAGTTTTTTCAGTATTAGACTAAACCACAGATTCAAGACCCAGTTATTTTGAAACCCTAACATTTTAAATCCAAATTTATTATCTTTTTCCATGCACTATTTGATTTATATACAAACAACTATCTAAATAAACACTAACAAGTTTCATCACCCTCAACTTTGAACATATAAGATATAAAAATATCAACATATGACTTCGTCGTTCATTCTTATATCAAACTCATCAACCTATGTAATATCCAAAGTCCAATCAATCACATTATAGACAAAAAAACAATAAAATCCCGTAAACAAAACTATACAATACACCTATAATGTAGTTGATCCCGCGATTGCGCGGGGACTATGTACCTAGTGTTATTTAATGTTTCTTGCTCACTGCCTTTTCCATGATTCTTAACTTTTTATGTTGCACCAATTTCTTTTTAATTATAGAAATCAGCATTTATAATATTTGATTGAGCTAAAAATAATTTTCCAACACAAGTTAACAAAACATAAATTTGACATTTTTAAAAAGAACATTATTTATTAGTTTTTGTATCTACACCAAAAGTGTACACTTGGTATTACAATTGCATATGTTTTCAATTTTTTTTGTCAACTATACAGCCTTAATAACTTTTCAAATCAAACGCTTATTTTTGGAAGATCTTAATTTCCACGAGAATGTATGTAAGCTCTATTTATATTAGAATTTTTTCCAAATAATAATGCGATTTAACTCCCTGGGCTGCTCCAAGTTTCCTCATGTGATAAAGAGGGTTTGCTTTTATCTGCATTTGTTTCTAACACTACCACTAGTTTTGTCTCAGATGCTCTATTTTCTTGTCATTAGCACTTCTCGGAGGCAAAACTTGCATAATCAAAATTTTATAGAAAAACATAACTTTTTCAGGGAACAAGATTTTCTGCGATAATCATACCAACACAAAAAGGAAAACAATGAATATGTTACAGTTTCACGGTGATGTTTTATCGGTCACGACAAGAATAAGTTTGAACAGATTACACGAGAGATCGTACAAAGATTCATGAATTTTAAAGAAGCATAGAACAAAGTAGATGAATGTCTAAATCTTAAGTTTTCTATACTAACCACCTACATTATAGGTTCCTTAAAGCTAACATACATCTCTATTTTTTGTCTCTGGATCCTTTGTTTAGAATCTCAATCTTGGTTTATATCGTCCCTCCAAGTCGGTTAAGTTTTTTCAATTGATTATACTTAGGAAAAGTGGTAGACAGTGTAAGAGTATTTTAAGCAATCTTTCATAAATTAAAAAAATCAAAGTTTTCATCAAAATTTAAAACATAGTTATATTATTCAGTTTAATTAATTATCCGTCTGGTTGGATCCTCTTGCTCCCAAAAAGGGCTGGTTGAATCCAATTGCTCCAAAAAAGGTTGGTTGGATCCAAGTAAGCAGTCTCCTCATGTTTTTAAGTTGAAGAGAGTTAAGTCAGTCTCTTTTGGATTAGCAGTGAGTGAGATCGCAGATCCACACCACACCATGGCGAATACGACCTCCCTTGTCTCTGATTTCCTCTCCTTTCTCAACGTCTCTTTTTCACGCCATCGGTAATCTCTAACGAACCATCGCCGATTGTCTTTCTAAGTCCTTCCTTTTATTGTGTGGAAGATTCACAGGGCTCTAATCAATCGTAGTTTTTACTTTTTTGTTTTGTTTTTTACTCCATTTAAAATCTTGATCTAACTGTTGTAGATCAAAGAGGCGGCTACGACACGCTGACTATGAACTGATTTCCGAGAGAGATAACATATTCTGCCGCTAGTTCCCCAAAGAAATCTCGTAAAAAATCAAACATGGCGACCGAGAATACTAAGAAGAATGGAAGTGTTACAACCACTAATATGTGACTTTCCACCTTGGTTCCTCCATTTGTCATGTCGGCTCTATTGGGTGCTAAGCCTTTTTCATCTAAACTGAGCAAGCCGTCTGCGATAATGTCAGAGTAACTGACCAAAGTATCAGTATAAAAACTATGAATTTTAATATAATTTGTTTAAAAAAATATTATTTGGCATAAGATAAATAATCTCAAAATTGAGATGAAATAAAATTTATAAAATTTAGACAACCAATGATGTAATAACATGTGTGCCAATTCAATCATTAAAACGAAAATTTCTCATTTTCCATCTTTTTCTTGTGGTTCAAAATGAAGCAATCCAACCGTGTACATCACCATTTATACATATTCAACAAGTTGAATACATTCAAACAGAATGGATCTACAGTGCACCTATTTTCAACTGTTGAATATTTAATTCAACATACTCATTATATATAACCTAATATTAATTAATTTATTCTCAATTTAAATAGAAAGCCTATTTAAAAAGAGGGAAAAAAAACTAGAATATTTGAGAGAATGGTCCGTAGAGTGATGATGTGACAAATGATTAAATAAATCTTAAAATGAGAAAGCGGATCTAGTTTTCGTCAAAATCACGAGAGTACATGTGCCACGTCAGCAGTCTCAATGAGGATTTATTTGATTGCTCGTACAAAGGAGGAACCTCTCTCTCTCTCACACTCGCACTCTCTCTTTTAAGTCAACCATCGTTTTCTCCAGATCCGGCGGAGCCATTATCTTCACAGGGATTATTACTATGTCAGGTAACGCATCTGGTCAGCGTCTCATCTTCTTTACCTGATTCTCATTAACATAAAAATGGGTTTGGATAGGAACGAGTTCAGGGAGCTTGTGGTTGGCAGCGAACCCGAGCAAGAGATGGGGAGAGCTCTTCTTCCTCTTCTACACTCCTTTCTGGCTCACTCTCTCCTTGGGCATCGTTGTTCCTTACAAGCTCTACGAGGTCCCCTTCTTTTATTAAAAGTTGGAATCTTTCACTTTTCTTTGATTAGAAAATGGAATCTTCTATTCATATTCATCAACAGACATTCACGGAGCTGGAGTATCTGCTTCTCGCCTTGGTTTCAGCTCTTCCCGCTTTCCTCATACCCATGTTACTTGTTGGAAAGGTACATCCTTTTGTTGATAACACTGCTTCTTCAACTATAAGCTAATGTCTGGTTTGTATACGACCATGCTTACCCTCCACTTCTTTAACATAGTTTATGCATTTTGCTTCAGGCCGACAGAAGCTTACCCTGGAAGGACCGTTATTGGGTTAAGGCAAGCGTTTTTTCTTCCCTGTCTCAGTCTCAGTCTCAGTCTCATCCATAGCTTTATTTATTACCACAGGCGAATCTCTGGATAATTATTTTCAGCTATGTGGGAAACTACTTCTGGACTCACTATTTCTTTCAAGTTCTTGGAGCCTCCTATACATTCCCGTCCTGGAAAATGAATAACGTAATTAGCACAAAACCTCGGCTTTGTCTTGTTTCCGTGAGCTCATCATGACATGTGTCCAACAGGTGCCTCACACAACATTCTTCATGACGCATGCTTGCTTCCTCTTTTACCACGTTGCGTCCAACATCACTCTCCGAAGGCTACGACATTCCATTGCTGGTTTACCAGATTCTCTTAGATGGTCTTTTGAGGCTGCTTGGATTCTGGCGCTTTCTTATTTCATTGCTTACCTGGAGACTGTTGCTATTGCCAATGTATGTCATCTCTTTGATAGCTCAGAGAAGATTACATCTTTAGTTTTCTGTTTCTAGCATAAAAACCAACTTACTTCGTGCCTGATCAAGTGATAGCTTATATCTGGTTAAAGGTCAAATGATACTTAAATCATTCTTTTTTTTTTCTTTTTTTTTAAACATGTGCAGTTTCCTTACTATGAGTTTGTGGACCGAAGTGCCATGTACAAAGTTGGATGTTTGTTCTATGCCATCTACTTCATTGTCAGCTTCCCAATGTTCTTCAGGTAATGAAACGCCTCAAACATATAGTTTCATATATATATTCTTAGTTTGTTGATTTTTTTAATCTCATAGTAGCACTGGATCTTTATAGTGCCAAGACTGTTGCGTATCAAAGGTGGTCTTAGTGTTATCATCTCTGGATTTTTCTTCATCTACCATTCTTATACAAATTTTTGTTCTTTTATTTGTTTTGAGAATACATAAACTCCTTTTTCATATGCTTTTCATTTGATGGTGGGGTTTTGTAGGATGGGAGAGAAACCAAGCGATGAGTGGGACTTGTCACGTGTGGCTGTTGATGCTTTAGGTGCTGCTATGTTGGTAACGATCATTCTTGATCTGTGGCGTCTCTTCTTGGGACCTATAGTTCCCCTACCGGAGGGACAAAACTGCCTTCAGTCTGGTTTACCATGGTTCTCCCGGTGAATGGTAATTCATGGCTGCTTCGACCAAGTCATGGACCGATAGAGAAACCTGAGAAAGAGTTTCCGTAAACACTTTACGGAAAGAAATTAATGCGAGGTTTTTTGGTAATGTTTCTGAGGTTTTTCTTATTCCTTTTGACTGCTTGCCTTTGTTATATTTTTCTTCAGCTTTCTTTGTTATATTTTGGTTACGAAACCTTGAAGTTATCATATTTAACCGAACAGAATGGAAGTTTTTGTTGTTGTTGTGAAATCAATTTATTGGTTCATAACTGGTGAAGTATCATCGCATGAAGCAGCTAAGGGCTTTTCTTACTATAACCAAATCATAATTTCACATCAACTTTTTCGTAGAAGATGTATTTGGTTGACATTGAGAAGACATACAAGATCTTTGGACATAAACATTCATCAAAACACCTACTTTTTGCCTTTTTACGGTTACAGTCTTTTGTCTGTATTTTAAGTTGAAACCACTATAGATATTCCACTGTAAACACGTTAAGAGAGTATATATTTTTTTCACTACTTTGAATTTGTGTGATTGTTCCTTCTTGCAAGGATCCCTCATAGGACTTGTGGCTGCGACAGTCGTATCATTTGGGTGTTCTTGAGTCAAGAATTAGAAATGAAAATAGTGCGTGTGATAATGGAGCAACTGAAAGTTAACTAGTAAGTAGTGCTAGTGATGGGGTTTGTTCTGTCTTCAAGGCCCATCAAATAATGATCTTGGTTCTGTGTCAACGTAAACCGGTTTAGAAAAAAAAGTTGGTTGAAAGTAAAAGGAAAAGACCTAGCCGGTTTTTCTTTATAAATAGAGAGGAAGTCCCTACTTTTTTTTTTTGGACATCACGAAGTCCCTACAGGATGCGCATTCACAAACAACAAGGTTATGGTTTATATAGATCATAACTCTTAAAGTTATTTTTATCACTCCTTTGGCCGATTTCGGTTATATTTTCCTTGTAAACGTTCACGATTTTTGCAATAAACGTTTTCAAATAACTCACCATCGAATTTGTAATCTTTATCTAAGTACGCTAAATTTAGATTTAAGTATTTAACTATTGCTGCTGTCTGTAAGAAATTAGAAGAAAACGACAAGAAGATCTACGATGACGTTACATACCTCAAGGAGATAACACTAAACAAACGAAAGTTGATCCTCCTATGATAGTGCATCTGCCTAAAGCTCCCATGAACCAAACCACTATCATCGACTTGATGCAATCAATCGTTTGTCAAGACATAGTAACAAAGGCTACTAATGAATGACTTGAAGGACTCATGACCGCCTACAGACTACCTCCACTTCTTCAATAAACAAGGGAACAACTCGATGATATTCCAAGAAAAATCATCCCAGTATCGTCCCATGCATCCCCTCCTCTTTGATCACAGTATTGTCAGGAAACGCAGTACATCTAAATTCTAAACTTGGTCATGTCTTCTTGGAGGGGTACTAATAACAGAGGCACATTTGATAGCTTAGGCTTCTCTGGCCTAATGTAAAACAGGTGGATGTACAAAAGTGAAGAGTGTAAATAAGAAATCAGCATACCATAGTTACCGAATCAAGTGAAAGAGATGTATGAGATTATCGATGTAATTAAACCAACCATGTTGAATGTAGGCCTAGGCAAAATAACCGGAACGTAACCGAAATATCCGAACGGTTCCTATATTTTTATATCCGAAATAACCGAACCGAACCGAGAACCGAACGGTTATCCGAATATATAAAAATTTTAATTATATATACATATAACATCACTAAATATATATTTTTAATTTAAAATTCTATTAAAAGTATCTAAAAATAGTTGAGGATAACTAAATTATTATAAAGTATCCAAACTACCCAAAAGTATTCGAAACTATCCAGATATATAGTTTTATCTGAAATATCCACATTTTTTTTTTATCTAAATCATCCTAATTATTTGATATTTTATCCAAATTATCCGAACTACCCGAACTATCCGAACCCGAACCGGATCTAAATGAGAACCAAACTTTTTTCGGATATTTTCCGGTTCCTACATTTACTATCTGAACCGAACCGAACCCGAAACTATCCGATCCGAATCGAAAATAGGTCAAGTACTAAATGGATCTTCTAGCCCCTATCCGAACTACCCGAAAACCGAAATACCTGAACCTAACGGAACCGATACCCGAAATGCCCATGCCTAGTTGAATGATTGCTAGTTCTGATATATTTTCAGTGGAAAGTAAAGAAAGAATTGCTAATTCTGTAATTAGCATAAAATGATTAGTACAGGTGAGCCTCATATTCTAAAAGTATGAGTACTTATCAACCAATCAATCAAGGTAAATTAGCTATCTTGAATCCGATTTTATATTCTATCGGAAAGCCATTGCTAACTCTGTAATTTTTCAGTTACAAGAAAAAAAAAACTCTGTAAGTTTCTCACCATTCAAAGGTCAACTTGAAAATAAAGATACAGTAAAGAAAAAGATGAGAAATTATTTTAATTACAGAAAATGATTTCTTCTTTATTTCCTTAAAATAAACCTGCAACATGAAACTGATCACACTTAGACATAACCCAAAAAATCAACCATGAAATATAAAGATAGCTGATTTACCTTGATTTTTATAGGAGTGATCGAATCATATGACTTGAAAAGAAACTGTGATAATTCATCTGCAAACTAACTTGAGTCTCTTTACGTCTGTCTTATGCAAATCAAAATTTTTAGCATTGAAACTTTTTTATTGGAAATCTTTATATATAAAGAAGGGTTTGAATCCCTCCTAGGCCATCCAGTTCAGCATCCAGCTAGGAAACTCGGTTCATATAATCGTGACACGTGTCGTCCCTAAATAAAACTCAACGTTCAATAAACGTTTTCTTAAACTCTGCTTTTCACGGACAGCCAGACCAGCCGTAAATTTTTTTAGGGTTTGGTTCTTCTTCCACAATGAATCCAAGAGTCTTTTTCTTCTTCGATCTCTGCAAGGCGGTGTCTATATTCCTCTAAAATCGCTAATTCATCGATCTTTTTTTTAGAATAGAAGTCAGCCCTATGTTTTTCAACCGTGGAGGCGAGATTCAAACGTGGTGGAAAGACTTTCCGTCACCGGCTGATCCGGAAATCAAGTGATTGAATCACGAGCAGGGAAAGATGGGTTTGGGTTTGATCTTGGACTCAACGAAGAATGATGAACCAGATCCATATACTCGCGGGTATGGTGGGTACTTAGTCTCGGACCCGATATGCTTCTTTTTAAAGATCACTTTCTCCTCAATTTTGTTCGTTTATGTCCTCAAGATGATTTAATCTATTTTCTGTGATATACTCCTACTGGATTCAAATGTGTATTTCTTCAACTATGTTAAGAGATTAAAGACTGTGATGCATGTGTTTCTCACTGAGTTTCGTATGTTTTCATTTGGCTTTAATGCAGCATTGATTTTAAGATAAGAACTATTGAGCTTGATACTGAACACATCAAGCTCCAGATTTGGGATACTGCTGGTCAAGAACGTTTTCGAACCATCACCACTGGTCAGTGTACTTTCGTTCTAACAGTGTTCTTAGCATACGTTGTCCCACTGAAAACTGAATTAGAGAGGATTAAGAGTCACTATCAGAAAGGATCTCTTTTTTTTTATTTTTCTGTGCAGTCTACTTAATGCTATGGATGATGCTTTGAGGATATTTAGTTTTTTTTTTTAAACTGATAAGTTCCTTTGCAGCTTTATTACCGAGGGGCAATTGGCATTTTGCTGGTGTATGATGTAACAGACGAGTAATCCTTTAACAGTAACTTTTGCTTCTGTCTAAGCATAACATCTTTGATTTTAACATTTTTTGCTCTGTTCTGGACCTGTTTTCTTGACCTTATTGCAGATATTAGGAACTGGATTCGTAATATCGAACAGCACGCTTCGGATAATGTCAACAAGATCTTGGTAGGGAACAAAGCCGATATGGACGAGAGCAAGAGGGTACAGTGCACAGGAGTTTCATTCACGCTTACCTTACCACTTCCTGATTCACGACTAATCATATTAATAGTGTTTACATTTTTTTTGTTTCAGGCTGTTCCAACATCAAAGGGTCAAGCACTTGCTGATGAATATGGAATCAAGTTCTTTGAAACAGTAAGCCAAACATATATCATGAAAACTTATAAAACTCCATTGATTATTTGTTTGCTTGTGTGGCTAATAAGTCATTTCACATGACAGAGTGCCAAAACAAATTTAAATGTGGAAGAGGTTTTCTTCTCGATAGCAAAGGACATTAAGCAGAGACTCACAGATACTGACTCGAGAGCAGAGGTAAGAATAAATAAAAATGTAAAGGTGCCAACACGTCACTCTAATGTTTTAGTAATTACCTTTAGATCAGGCTCTGTTTTCTTAAATGATTGTCTTTCAAGTGCTTTTCTTTATTTCTGCAGGATGAAAAGAAGTGTAACCGGTTGTTTTTGTGACATGCTCTTCGTAGCACCGTCAGACAGGAGCTAAGGTTCATAATTTAAAAGAAACAAAACTTTCTCATATTTTTCTACTTCATAGTGGATGAGTATTAAGTTAGCTGGTAAGTTTGATTTTATACTTGCAACTCTTAAATTCTCCCCAATCTGTTTCATGATGTTCTTGGAACTGCTTGCAGTGATGGTATGTAGGGTTACTTGACTCCATGTTCAGGGGAGACTCGCCTGCCTATATTCAAGCCCCCCAATGGAGGGTCTGGAGGACATCTTGACCAACCAAATCATGTGAGATCACTGACCTAGATCACAGGTTTCTTCTAATGGAAAGAATGTACTCAACTCACCGAATGATACTTTGAAGATATAAGAAAAACAACATCTAATAGTGTACTTGAAAATCATAATACTCCGGAGAAGATGCTATTTCTTATGTTTATATTTTATTTTTTCTGACATTATATGTTACACTACAATTCTTTAGATCAATCTATTGAACCATTACTTTATAAGGTAATAAAATAGTTCAATACTCAAACAAAAAAAAGTTTAGTTACACCAAACTTTGTAGATAAATTCTTATTATTATTCCCATATCAAATATCAGAAACATATATTATTATCTTATATCCAACTTAAAAAGTAAAAAAAACTTAAAATTGAATAGTATATTCTAGATACTATTAAAATTATCTGATTTATCAATAATATATAAAAATAAAAATACTATTTAAATAATTTGTATGTAATCACTCATTTGTTAATAAATTCAGAAAATAGTCATTTATGGTATCTTTGAATTGTAAAAATTGTAAATTTAGAAAAACTATTTACCAAAAACAATATGAACATTGATTATTTTCATGAAAATGTATAGACATCAACCAAATTAAATTCTAAAAACAGACTATAATCTCACCGAAGAAAAAGGTTCTGAGAACATGTTAGAGAAGGCTATAAATCTACAAACTCACTACTTATTACATGTATCTATTTTACTACTTTCATAAAACATAAAGAATGGTATTTTTTAGAAAAGGATATTATAGTATGAGTATCAACTAAACAACTTGACAAAAACATATAAACAGAAATAAAAGTAGATAACCTAAAATAAATAAAAAACATATGAAAGATATACACTGTCAATTTAGAGTAGAACATAGCCCAGATATACAACGCAATGAAATTTAGGTTGGATATCATGACCTCAAAAAATTTAATCGTAACATATAAAAGATCAACAAAAATAATGATTCATACATAATATATAAGCAATTATTATTTAAAAATATATAATAAATTTTAAACAAAATATATGAATTCTCTGCACTACTCACAATAAAGCATATTATAGTTAAGGTTCTCTCTCATAATAGTAAAATCAATAGATTTTTTTTTAAAAGTATATTAACAGTAAATTCAAAAGAAAATGTATAAGAAAAGAATAATTCATATTTTATGTGCTGAAATTTAATCATAATTTCGAATAGTTTGGTTTATTTATTATTATAATTATAAAATAGTTACATGATTAAAAGTAAAATTTCTTTTTAAGTCTATGATTTGTAAAAAGGTAACAAAATAATTTGTGAATGTTAACATTACTTTAAGAGTAAACTAAATATTTTAAATATGTCTCAAAATTTAAAATATTTTTATATTGCTTTTCACTTGCATACCCGCCCGTAGGGCGGGTTTTACCCTAGTTATATATAAAGTGACGAGTAGAATGAACAAAAATTAATTAAATTTTAGTTATGGTGTTTCTTTTTCCCCAACAGTTATGGTGTTTAATTGGCCAAATTGTAGATATGTTTGGTTTTATAACTTTTCTTTCAAAATAGTTTTTTCTAATTTAATGGACCTTCCCCTAAATCTACAACCTTATATTTTTATGCTTTTTTTCCTTTAACCAGCTGTCTAAAAAATGTAATATTATCTACAATCCTGACATGTAGTTTGTTTAAGCCACTAATAATTTAAACGTCCAAGCAATCTAAAGGATCAAGAAATATTGATGGGGAAGAATTGTAACAGAGCAAAAGAAAGTAAAATGAAAACTATAGATAATGAAAATCATGAAGTGTGAAATTGGCCGGATGACTTTGGGTGTTGATTTTCTATGTTGAAACGAAGCTTAAAATTTTTTTCAACTGATTATAGCAAAATCAATCAGTGCAATGGTGTTTCAGGTCATTGAGGCGACATCTTCTTGGTGGCGTTATGAGGATCATCTTGTGGGAGACACACCAGACTGTAGTTTCTTGTGGGAGATTCTTGATGTCCAAAGGGAACTCAATTTGTTCCGTGCTTTTTAACAAACCATGTATCGATTTTACCGCTCAAATTTACTTTTAGACAGCTTTTCCATATCAAGTAATTAAAAAAAAAATTCAATTCATTATCTAAAAGATTCTGGATAAAATTTTACAATTCCTTCAGATCCAAAACAAAATCATATAATATTAGCATCATTTCACGCGTCACTCGATCATATCAATTCCAAAAGATTCAAAAATAAATTCTGAAGCATATTAGTTAATAATAATGAAAATGTCTTGTTTAAGTTTTTTTTTTTGAGAATTTGTCTTAAAATTATAATGTCTTGTTGAAATTGTTAAATAAAACAGGGGTTGAGTGACAAATTGAGTAGCATCCAAAAGACAGAAAAACCCAGCTTACCCATCAAAGTTTTGTTTTTTCTTGTAAAATTATGGTTTATAGGGATGACTCTCATTACTTTCTTCAGTGCACATTAGCAGTGTTTGACATATTTGCATGTATTTCGGGACTGTATCACAGTTTTAAAGTTTACTTACACTTACAGCCGATGAATAAGCCACTGGTTGATAATGTGGAGTACTGGCTCTTACGTGAAATAATACTAAGTTAAAAAACACACATAAATTTGAGGAAACATACCAAGAAGATAAGAATATGAACTCATAAACGTTCTTGTATCTAAGAACATAGTGATTGCAGTTTATTAAATCTTCAAAATCAGACTACTCGCAGGAGCTTTAATTGCGAGGCATTGTTCTTATTCCAAAAAAATCACTATTCGAAAGATAAAACTAAGTGTTTATCAACTGTCTTTACTTCTTCACAAAGGTAATTCGCAATACTCCCTTCAAGCTCTTTCTTTGCCTTCTCCAGTCCCATCCTGACCAATAGGGAACCAAATCGATTTAAACACAGAACAAGTTCAGCCAAAGTGAAGTAAACATAAGATTTTAAATATTACCTCCGTATTCATTCAATGGTCCAAGACCGTACACTTCATCGACCCCACATCTTCCTAGACGAACCTTTGATGCGAAGAAGGGAAGCTCAGTCACCTGCGTGACGAATAAGACATACATTAGCCCTGTTCTTTTGATAAACGCTGCGTCTCTAAACACTCAGTATTTCCGTTGATTTTAAAGCAAGAATGCAGAGAAACCAGTCAGCCGGTGTTAATTATAAGAGAGGCAGCGTTTGATTTCCGATGATAATTGATCGCTAAAAATTCTAGCGGCAGTTACGACTCACAGCAGCAACTGTTTTTACTGTTACGGCGAGAGTTTTTATGTCGACATCATTTTCTGCGTCAGTTTTACACAAAGCAGTTGTTGTGATTATTTGGAGTCGTGACGCTAGACGCAGCGCGTTTATCAAAAGAACATGGCTATTATATGTAACTAAAGAAGCTAAACAAATTTATACAAAATGATATTTTTCAGAAGGACAGTACATGAGATGCCACAAATGCACACTCGACAATGTTTGCATCGCCTCGTAGACCCTTGAGGCAAGCATCTGCAAACTTCACTGCTGCGTAAGCCTGTATTTTATTTTCAATGTGATGAGATATAAGATTCAAAATGTAAAATCTGAAACTGCACATGTTACAATAAAGATCTACCATGGATAGTGTCGCAGAACCTGCACCAGCTTTCGCCTGGAAAGTGATTAAAAACAATCAATTCAAAGATAATAGCAAAGGAAGATGAGAGAAGGGCTTATATGTACCTCGACAACTTCAGTGCCACCATTTTGGATACGGTATACTCAATCTATTTTTGAGTGAAATAGCAAGGAGGTTTCACCTGTAACATACATAGTGATGAAAACATACACATACATAAGAGTTTTTGAACAATCAGAAAAGATGGTGAATCTTGTTAAACCTGAGAAAGAAGAGGCAAGATTGTAACTCCTGCATGTCCTCCAACAACAGGAACAACAACTTCTCGAGGATCAAGACTCATTACTTCCGCATGTTTCAAACCATAAAAGGCCATCACATTAACCAATTTATCAAACCCAAGAGACAACAAAGAATGTGTGTTTATGAGTGCATACCACAAAAGTAGTAGCTCTAACAACATTAAGCATGGTAACTCCCATGAGTTTCTTAGGATCAAAAGTGCCAGCTTTCTTGAAAACCTCGGCGGCGATCGGCACCGTAGTTCACCGGATTATTGATGATTTTCTATGTTGAAACGAAGCGTAAGAATTTCTCCAACTGACTATAGCATAAATAATCAGTGCAATGGTGTTTCAGGTCATTGAGGCGACATCTTCTTGGTGGCGTTATGAGGATCATCTTGTGGGAGACACACCAGACTGTAGTTTCTTGTGGGAGATTTTTGATGTACAATGGGAACTCCAAGGGAGATTCTTATTGTAACATCTGATATTAATAACCACCATCAATGCTTATATTTTTGGAGTGCCATCAAGTCATAATATGTGAACTGTGATCAAAGTCTTGTATCAGCTATACTAACCTCTCCAAAGTAGTTTGGATGGGGTGGATACTTCCACTGTCCAACGTCACCATCTTCCTTTATTTTCTTTGAATTATTTTGTTCATCAGCTATAGCTTCAACTTTCAACCGAAATCCCTGCAACCCACACCTAGTCCAACCAATAACATCTTCCGGCTGAAACAGTCTTTCACGTTGCATGCATTAACTAAAGTAACGGGTAAACTAACTTTCTCAGCACACACTGCCTGCAAAGGTGAACATAAAGAACAAAACCCACATGATGTAAGAGAAGTAGCTGCAGCCATTTTCCGCCTTGATATCTGTGACCTTCCCCGTGCATATAAAGTCCATTTCCTGTAGTTAAAATATATTGATAATCAATAAATGACACATAAAGTTTTGAAACATCAAGATACAAGCCTATTAAAGTTCGCAGCTTGACCTGAGGCTGGATAGTGACAACAAAATCGATTTCTAAATCATCTCCCCTAAATGAAAGATCTATGAATAAAATGTTGATAATCAATACATGAATAAACTGAAAAAAAAACAAAATCAGAATCAAATTTATCTCCCATAAACGGGAACTTTTGGAAAAGTTTCTCCCACAGATGAAAGCTTTTAAATTAAAATTTTGATAATCAATAAAAAAAAATTGAAACAAAATCAACCAATAAAGTCTAAATCTAAATCATCCCCCATAAACAAAGCTTTTGATTAAAAAAATTGATAATCAATACATGAACAAAGTTAAACTTCCACAAACAAAATCGAAATCAAAATCATCTCCCATAAACTAAAATTTTGATCAGAGTTTAACGCTGGATTTCTGGAAATCTTATGACTGAAGCTGAGAGGAGAGAACTGATGAAATTTAGGGATAGGACTTACCTTTTTTAAGTCGAAAATTCTGAGAAAGGAAGTAAAAGAAGGATGCATTTAAAGATAGATCGTTTCAGGTGTGGAGATCGATTGTTAATGAGTCCGCTGAAGACAACGATTCGATTCAGATTCACTATGTTACGTTTGAAGATATTTTGTCGGCAAGATAGAATAGGGCTCGAGACTTTTCCGTGACGATGGCAAATTCCAGATCAAATTTGGGTTCGATTTAATTTTTACAGTCCCCATCACACAACAGGTTAAGTGATATGGTGAGTTTCAATTACCTGGATACATGCCACGTCCGAAACTTTCGACTTTCCGACGTGGATACTGACGTAGGGTGCCTAGAAAAGAGGAAACAATCTTTTATATATATATAGAGATATATATCTTTTCTGTTAAAATGTAATATGTATTAATCAACAAAGAAATAAAAAGTTGTTTATCTGCAATAATCTAGATGATCAATTGTGTAATAAAGCTTGAAAAATGGGAAAAAATTTAGAGAGCAAACAAATAAAGAAGATTGACGAAAACCCGTGCCACATTCCTACCTATCAGGAAGAGTACATGACGATGTCCATCTGACCCGGAGCTCGTCCCATTGGCCATTCTGACATCTTAGGAGGATGGCGATCCTGTTCCTCATGTCATCATTAATTTTCTGTGCAATGTGTACAGGAGGATGAGGAGGTTTTTGGTGTCTCCTGCCATTTCGTTCACTCCAAACTTTGTAGAATAATTCTTAAAAGACCATCAAAACAATATTGATGTTGATGACGGGATGAGCACATCAGGACATGTATTCGTTTTCGGTTTATCATTGATACTTGGACATTGCAGAAGCAGCCGACAGTCGTTTTATCATCATGCGAACCAGAGTTTATGGCGGCAACAAAAGCAACAAAATAAACTATATAGCTTAAGAAATTGTTATATAGGATACTAAATAAAGAAGGCGAAGAGGTCGACAATAAATTGGTTATTGCTCTAACTACGAATCCGGTTTTCATAGAAGAAGTAAGCACATATTTTCAAAGTATCATTTCATTCATGAATATGTGGAGAATGGACAAATCGAAGTGCAGTACGTACCATGTGTTAAGTAGAAGGCGAACATCTTTACTAGCCATTAGTAAGGATTAACTTCAAACAAATGAACAATTTAATTGGAGTTCAAAAAATCGATATTCTTAATTTAAGTTGGAATTAAAGGGGTGAATGTTGGATAATTCCAAAATTTATGGAAATTAATAAGTGTTTAATTAGTTAAGAGGTAGATACAAAAAAAAAAGAAATCTAAATTAAAATTGAAAATTTGCTAATTAGATTAGGTCTGTGTTTTATATTTCACACAGAAAAACAAATTGTCTTTCTATATAAATATAGATTTTATGGAGAATTGTTCCGTAAGATTTAAAAGAAACATTGAAAGTTTAGTTTTGAGAAATTTCTAAAGTGATAAAAAAAATATTTTTATAATCTTTTGTGTTTGTAGAAATTTATATATGTTGTACGAGCACACTTTTATTTGTTATTAAATCCGCCCACAGCGTTCTTGTAACTTATTATGTATTTCCGCAAAAACGACAATATAACTTCGTGGAACGAAGACATGATCTTATCCTCTAGAGATGTCAAAGAGATAAAGAAAACAATGAGTACGAGTGATCGACGTGCATTTTCCACACCTTGACACAACGTGTCGTGTCGTGTCGTGTCGTTCCCATGCAATGTTGTCATTCTATACCACCTGATATTGCGTGTCTTCTCTCTTCGTCTCATCACCGTTGTGGCCAAAATCTATTAAAAATATAGTTGAATTTATATATAATACATAAGTAAATGGTCGTTGAGTGTCAATATCATTAATGCGTTTTGATCGAAGATGGAATTGATAAACGACTTCCTCAACCTTACTGCACCTTTCTTCACCTTTTTTGGTCTTTGCTTCTTCTTGCCTCCTTTTATCTTCTTCAAGTTTTTGCAGTCTATCTTCTCTACCATTTTCTGTGAAAATCTTAATGGGAAAGTGGTTCTCATCACTGGTGCTTCCTCCGGTATCGGCGAGGTTTGGTTATAATGCGTTAATTTATTGTAAAATTTTAGACCGAAGAAAGGAATAGTATTCATTTGAGAGTTACTTATTATTATTTTTATCATCAGCGATTGGCGTATGAGTACGCAAGTAAAGGTGCATGTCTGGCTCTGACTGCCCTAAGGAAGAACCGTCTAGAGGAAGTGGCAGAGATTGCACGTGAAGTTGGATCCCCGAATGTTGTCACCGTTCATGCTGATGTCTCCAAACCTGATGATTGTAGACGAATCGTAGATGAGACCATCTCCCATTTTGGCAGATGTAATTCAGTCAAACCATTCCTTCGCGATCAAAACCGGCCTTTTTATAGTTACTATTTCGAACAAAAAAACAACATATTGATATGATCAATAAGAGTAGATAAAATATTTTTAAAACACGTCCGTCTTAAATAGTCTCAATGTTAAATCAGTAGTCTGTTTTGGTTAGTCTACCGTTGACTTGCTTTGACCTTACAGTGGATCATCTTGTAAATAATGCTGGAATAACGAAGATTTCAATGTTCGAGAACTTTGAAGAAATAACTAGGACAAGATCAGTTATGGTAATGTTATATGATTGTAATTTACAAGATCAGCCAACTGCTGGATCATTGACCTATCATTTGAATATATATTAGGATACTAACTTCTGGGGATCAGTTTATACAACTCGTGCTGCGCTTCCTTACCTTCGACAAAGCAATGGGAAGATTGTGGTTATGTCGTCCTCTGCGGCATGGCTAACCGCCCCACGGATGAGCTTTTACAATGTAAGTCAGTAAGTCACTATACACAATATATCTTAGTAAAGTGTCCCGTTGGTCCAACGTTGATTTTGAGTAATTGTACATAATTCTATATGTTAGGCGAGCAAAGCAGCTTTGTTAAACTTCTTCGAGACTCTGAGAATTGAGCTTGGCGGAGACGTACACATTACAATCGTTACGCCTGGTTATACTCAATTCGAACTCGCACAAGGCAAGTATTTCTCTGCTGAAGGAGAGTTAGTAGTCGACCAAGACGTCAGAGATGTAAGTCAAAGCTAACTCCTTAATGTACATGTACATTCTTGAATAGCGATGTGCTGTATCCGTTATAATTTGCTCGTTTTCAAACTAAATAAGGTTCAAGTAGGAGGATTTCCGGTGGCATCGGTATCAGGTTGTGCAAAGGAGATAGTGAACGGTGTGTGTCGGAAACAAAGATATGTGACCGAGCCATCATGGTTTAAGGTGACGTATCTTTGGAAAGTATTTTGTCCGGAACTGATTGAGTGGGGTTGCCGGTTGCTGTTCATGACCACGTCTGAGGAAAATGCACTCAACAAGAAGATCTTGGACAATACGGGTGTACGTGGGGTCCTGTACCCCGAATCTATCCGAACGCTTTGAAATCAAGTCCGAGTAGCTAGAGTAATATGGGTGATAATTCATAAAAAGTCAGATGCAATGAGTATAAAATATAAGTATCTCACGCTGCACAAAAAAAAAAGTATCTCACAGCTTTTGTGGATGAACTTTAGATGTGTATTATGTTAATATGTTACTGTTTGCTTGTATCTTATAAGAATACGTTACTATGCAACACCAGACATGCATATAGACGAATCCAACCATACTAACAAAATATATAATGATGTTTAATTATACCAAGTAAAACTAGTAGAGAAGTCATAAACCGAACTACAAATCCTCCAAACAAACCAAATTGAAAGAAGAAAAAATCATTTCCAATTCGGGGTTTAACACATGTTTTAAAAAGTAACTGCCTGCTATAGTTTAGATTTTGATTTAAAATAATTTTTCTGAGTTTGCAATTGTTTTACAATACATCAACGGGTTCATAAGTTCCTACTAAAATGTATCAATTATTATAGCTGTGGAATGGGCGGGCTGATTATTGGTTGCCCATGTCCAAATATAAATGAGTCTAATTTGGTGACACCCATTTGTCCATACGGATTATAAATGGACAAGAATCACATGACCAATAGGTAATGAGCGTTAACGGATTTGGACTATGTGGACATGGGCGGTCCAATGGTCATCCATTTGTCCATACAGATTATAAATGAACAAGAATCACATGACCAATGGGTAATGAGCGTTAATGGATTTGGACTATGTGGACATGGGCGGTCCAATGGTCACAAAAAGCTAAGGTTTCTAAAATCCGAGTTTTTCTGCCAAAATCGCAAAATCGATTTTTTCCGCTAAAATCTTAATATTAAGTTTTTTTTGTCAAAATCATAAATTCAAGTATTCTAGCTAAAACCGCAAAATCAAATTTTTCGCCAAAACCAAAAATTGATTTTTTTCGCCAAAACCGCAAAATCGAGTTTTCCCGCTAAAACCGCAAAAATCGAGTTTTCCCGTTAAAACCTCAAAATCGGGGTTTCTCGCCAAAATCGGAAAATCTGTTTTTTTTGCTAAAACCGAAAAATCGATTTTCTCCGCCACAACCGCAAAATTGACTTTTTCTGCCAAAACCGCAAAATTTAAACTTTTCTTATATGGTCTATTATGGATTCCATGGCAGCCCATGTAAACACGGATGTTAGTGAGTTTGGTCCTTAATGGACATGGTTCTTAATGGACATGGTCATTTTCTGACCGCAAACAATAAATGGACAAATGGATATGGGCTAATAGAGGTGGGCTAACCCAGTTTACGGTTCTATCAATTATGTTTCTTAAACAGTAAAGTCTGTACAGGCGTGTCATTTTCATATTTTTTACGGGCAGTTCTGTTGCTTGGTTTAGGAAGTATAACCGTATTATTTATATATATTTTATTGTTTTGAATAATATGTAAAGTTTATTCAGAAAAATTTATTTTTTACGGACTAAATTACTGGAAACAGAGATTTTAAAACATAGTACAGACTTTTTTTCAAACTCCTATCGTGTAGGTAGCCATACTTGAAGCACAGCTCCGAAACGTCGAATCCTCTTTGAGCCCAATAAGAGACACTGATTTCGAATCTGTCTATCAATAGTTTTTATCATCAGAGGCCAGAGTTGGTGAAGTACCATGTCCAGGGGCGAAGCCGAACATTACTATAGAGCCTGTGCACCCATAAAATGATTTATAACTTAAATTTCCTAATAAAATAAATAGTGAATATGTTAGATCTGGTGGAAAGTTTATGATGTGCACCCACAATCTCTATTTTTAATGTTTTATGATTGATAGTGTACCCAATAGAAAAATTCTCTAGACTCGCCCTTGACCATGCCGACGGTTGTTTCGTTCTTTCCAAACTGAGTAGAAAACCACTTGAAAGCTATATCGCAGGAGATAGAGCAGTATCATCGGTTGGGTATTATCAGACAGTATCTCCCTGATGTCTTGCCATCGAGAGGTGAATTGGGAAGGCAGGATATTTTGAGTCAGGTTCAGCCATATCTCTTGAGAATCCCTGCATTCAAAGAATAAATGTTCTCTAGTTTTGAACTGGTGTTGGCACAGAACACATCCAGAATTTATTCCAGAGTTCCAGAGGATCATTTTGTCCCCAGTGGACAGTCAGTTATGCACCGCAAGTACCAGCTGACTTGCGGTGCTGAACTGCGAAGCAGCAACCACGTGCTACTTGTGTCAAACTTCGGTTTGAAAACATCTATATTATCCTTCCATAACACAACGTATTCTCATGTACTCATCTTACATCTATGCTTATTCAGTGCTTCCTCAAACATAATGTAGAGATCGTATCTATGCCGTCGAGGGAGTCGTGACATAACAGATTCCACCGTCACGGTCAGAGAGATTCCCATGTCGATACAACCCCTTGCTCCCACAATATCAAATAAGCTATCCATATCTGACCATGCATCAAACCAAAATGAGGTGCCACACCCATTCTTAACTTCAATGCGATGGAAGTCCTTCGATTTATCTCGAAACTTCAAAATTTTACGCCACACCCATATTCCCAATGTTGAGTTTGAACGTACTGCCCAAAACGTCTCTCCCTTGAGCAAGTACTCTGTAACCCACCGAGCCCAAAGAAAATGAGAAGATGTGACTCTCCATATTAGCTTCAGACAACAAGTAATGTTAACTTCTTTCAATGGCCTTAGATCCAGACCCCCTTCTTCTATCTTTGGCGTGACCACATCTCGAGAAATTTTTGCTTTACTAGCGTTCAACTCCGGAACACCAGAGAAAATCTGAGCACAAACTATTATCTCCTTCAAAAAATTTTCTGGAAGGCAAAAGGACGACATCCAAAAGTTTGCAATGCTTATGAGCACGGACTTAATAAGTTGCAATCTCCTGGCCCTAGATAAGAAACGGTTTGTCCAGAGGCTAATTCGCTTCTTTATCTTTTCAATGAGAGGTTAGTAAACACTTTTGCCCATTCTCTTTGTCAAGAGAGGAAGGCCTAAATATATAACAGGTAACAGGCCAACGTCCAAGTGAAACTGATCATGTATTGCCTGTCTATCCTCCTCCTGCATACCACCACAATAAATCGTAGACTTCTCTACACTCATCATCCTGTATTGTCTGTCTATCCTCCTCATGAATACATTGGGAATAATATGGTTGGTGTGGAAGTCAGATGTGAGAGTAACTCCATTCTTTAAAAGTGAACAAAATCTCACAGTATCGATATCGATAGATGGAGCAGAAGAATTCTTCTACTCGATTGTTTATGCTTCAAATGCAGTAGAAGAAATAAGGGAGTTATGAAAAGATTTAAAACTTCATCAGGATTCACCTATTATTCGACACAAACCTTGGATAGTAGTAGTAGGTGGTTTTAATGAAACTTTGGAGATGGAAGATCATTCCTCACATGAGAGATCTCCTATGGTGACGCAAGGAATGAGGGATTTTAACGAGATTGTGCAGTACTGCTCCCTTTTGGACTTAGCCTCGCATGGTCCTCGATACACTTGGTGTAATAAGCGAACTGAAGGTCTTATCCTAAAGAAGATAGATTGTGTTCTGTTCAATGATAGCTGGTTAGCTGTATACCCTCAATCTTATGCAGTGTTCGAAAGTGGTGGAAGCTCGGATCATCTTTGATGCCATATACAGCTAGAATTAATCAGAACTCTCCCGGACTAAAAGACCTTTTAAGTTTGTCAACGCAATCACACACCAGGAGGAATTTTCACCGGCTGTGGGATAGTACTGGGACTCAACTGAGCCAATCTTCCTGTCAACAACTTCATTGTCCAGGTTCTCAAAGAAGATTATGATCTTATTACATTTTAGTTACTACTCTAACAACTCTCTAGCACCATCTAGATTTATTGACTGCAAGATGTATTAGATGGAAACACGGCAGTGTATCACATGTTACTCACATCCACACTTCCTGAGAATGTCTGGAGAAACCAAAGCTGACTTCCAACTTTAATCTATTCTACTTGCTTTGTTTTGGGGCTTGGTATACATTGGATCGGAGTCCTTTTGGAAGTCTGGAAGGTATTAAACTTAGTGTCTCTCGTTCTCCTTCCACCTTTCTTTGGCATCCATATTTACAAAAGATTGAAATGTTTCCTGCGGCCCCATTATTCTACTCTAATAGAATGATCACACATTGTTTGGAAGTGAAGGGTAGATACATTATCGATGACTCTACTATTCACCTACAGTTTTCCCAGTAATTATATATACTATATAATAAAAAAAATCGGATTTAGAGAAGAGAAGAGAGAGGGAAAACCAGAAAGGGTTACCTGTGGGTCCAGATACTTGCTTGAGTTGATTCCATGTGTCCCTTGATCGATACTCCCAAGATGTAGCCTACACATTTACTTTAAGCAGAAATGAGGTAAGCAGAAGGGTACGTTAGACACTATCAGTGGAGTTGTGTGATGTATGGTAATGGTGACTAAGATAGAGTGTAGTACATTGGATCATCATTAGTAATGATTCACTTCCACCTATCATATTTTCAGAAGTAAGAGTAATGATTTTAAATCATGTGAGTCCCTGCTGTTTTCAAAACCTCTTTCATTAGGACTATTCTTGTTTTCCTTGAGGACAAGCAAAAGAGTAAGTCTGGGGGAGTTGATATACCATGGATTTTACCAGTTTTTAGCCATGGTATATAGTTGTTTTAGGAGTTATTTATTATATTCTGGAGCCTTTTAAGAGTATTTACACGTTCATGAGTGTTTTGGAGGAAAATTGTGATTTTGGTGCATTTTGGAGATAAAATGAGAAGAATCCGTAGCTGACCGAACCAGTCCGAAGGTTGAAAATCAGAGACAAACATCGATCGGCGGACAACTTTTTTCGTCGATTGACAGTGAAGCGCGCAAGGCCCAACTTGGTTCCCAACCGACTTATGGCCCAAGTTCCACATCAATTCCAGAAATATCCATGGCCGACTTTAACCTAATATTTATGTGCTCTGCCATTATTTTGGGTAAGACACACTTTCATACTTTATTATTTTCATAGCAAAACATGTTTAGGGTTTTTAGTAGTTTGGAGAGAAGATCCAAAACTCCTTCAGAGTTTTGTATTGGAGCTCTAGTTTTTCTACTTTATTCTATTTATATGCATTTTATTCAGATATTTGCTATGTTATATTTTGTTATGTCTGAGTTACCTTTGTTAGATTTATGGTTTAAAGTAAGGCTATGGGATTTGCCCAATATATAGATACGCAAATGTGACAAAAATTTTCTTCAAGGAATTGTTTGTAATGTTTGTGTTCTAGAGTAGCTAACTAGAAGCCTGAACTTAAGATAATTAGGTGCACACAACGGCATGGTTTTTACCTGAATTAATTTTCTTCAGCTAGGATTGCTAGGAACAAGCGACAGCTGATTTAGTTAATACTAGTGAACCTATCGAACAGCTCACTAAAGCTTGCCTAGGTAAACGTCGATCGACGCTAATCTCATAGCATCAATTGACGTTCAAACCATATCAACAAGCAACATCTGAGATATTGGACTTAGTAAATAGGATTTATTCGCATGCAGAAGCTGGAATACTTTGCAATTTGAATTTGAGTTCTAGGATTGAAAACCTTGGCATCTATATCACTACAATCATGATTACCTGAAATCCTAGATCTAATTATTTCTCATAATTGTTTACAACCTCAACCAATCAATCAACTAAACAACTACCTTGTTCACCCTTGCTTTTTATTAATTACTCTGTTTGCCTAGCTTAATCATAAGATGATTAGGATCTATTGTCTTCCTTAGCTCCTTGTTGATTTGATCCCTAAGTACTACGACTGAACCTCTTATTTGAGAGAGTACACGTCCCTCCTTGGGGGTAATTTGAGTGATATCAAGATTCCCCCTCTTTTTCCCAACCACCTGCAACCTGCAATATATGACGTTTTTCATTTTATTTCGGAGGAGACTTCAATTTTTATGTAGAACAGAAAATACAAGGACACTTGCGATTTTTCTACTTTGTAAGGGAGAAGGATTTATTCTCTCTGTCGTTTTTCGAGAAGAATCCCTGAACTCTATTTCATTCTTTTGCAATCGTTATTCATGTTTCTTCATCATCTATCTTTGTGTTAACTTTGTTTATGTCTAAGTAGTCATTTTGATAAGTTTAGGATGTTAAAGTGTCTAAATACAAATAAGGATTATCGCTGAGATTGTCTTCATTCATTATTTCACTTAAAGCTTGCATTAAAATGAACACTTAGTGTATGATTTTAAGTTTAATCTATTCATCAAAAGTGTTTGAGGTTGATATACATAGCACGAATGAGCAACTTCTCTCTAACCGACGAAAGTAGATGTTAGAGCAATTTGTGAACTAATCGAATCTGAGCATTAATGTTTGTCATCATGTTTGAATCCAAACAACAGTTTAGTTGTAAACTTGTTTAAAATTGTTCATTGAATCATTATTTGGCTCATGATCGCTTGATACCTGATCCATCTCCCTAGGCTTAGCAATTTTATTAATCTGAATCCAAACCAATCCATCTCTTTTTCTGGTTTATCTGATTTTCTTATTTTGCAGTCAATCGATTTGGCTTAGCTTCATATCAAACCATAGAATAGAAGATGGAAACGGTCCTCTGGCATCGAATCTAAAGTATTACAATAACCACTGTAACTTGTAGAAAATATCCAATTTTAGTGTAGCAGACCCCTCGGAGGGGAGTCTTCATGGCAAGACCATGAGACTTGTGGTCCTCGCGGAAATTCTTGGAATTATGACAGAACTTTAATGTTCCAGGTCTGATCTCTGGAAGAGTCTCCATCTCCTATTGATCCTCCACGTTTAACTTTGTCGGCCGTCATTGTCGTCGCGGGTCTTATCTTTTGGTTTTGACATCGAAGCGTGTTTTCAGAGAGAGCTTTCTTTTCTTCTTCCATTTCCATGTATCTTGAATCCTAGTGGAAAGAATCCTCGAGGGTGACATGTTTGTCAAGCAAGACATCTTCATGAACACACGATTCATGCCACAAAGCATTTCAGGTCTGCTATCGCGGCCTTGTTGTTCACGACAATGTTAGAAAGGATTGCTTTGAATCTTCTGATGAATGAACGGAGATAATCTTCCTTTATATGTTAAATTTTCCATAGGTTAGTATCTGAAGCTCCCTTCTCTATGAACATGGAGTAGTACCTCATGAACACCGTAAACAATTTTCTGAAATTATCGATAGAGTTAACCTCCAATCGAGAGAACCAGTTAGGAGACGCTCATGATAAATTTTTGACAAACTTTTGACAATAGCCGGTTTTCGTTCCTGATATCACTCAAATTACCCTAAGGAGTGACGTTTACTCTCTCAAATAAGAGGTTCAGTTACTTAGGGATCAAATCCACAAGGAGCTAGGACACACAATAGATCCTAATCAGCAGTGATTAAGCTAGGAAAATTATGAAAACAGTAAATAAGCAAGCAAGGCAAACAAGGCAGTTGTTCAGTTGATTGGTTTGAGGTCTGTAAACAATTATTAGAAAGCGCTAGATCTAGGGTTTCTATTCAAGTAATCAGGAATATATAAGTATATAATACTTAGGTTGTCAATCCTAGAACTCGATTTATAGTGTAAAGATATTCAGCTTTCGCATGTGAGTCTTATGTTTGACTAAGTCCAATATCTTCGCTTCTGCTTGTTAATACGGATCAAACGTTGATCAATGCTATGGGATTAGTGTGGATTGATGTTTCCTTAGACATGCCTTAACGAGTTGATCGATAGGTTCACTAGTATTGTCTAGATTATCTTTAACTTATTTCTTGCAATCCTAGCTCAAGAGAATTAATTCTGGTGCAGAACCTATCGTCGTAGTTGTTCACAATTCTAAGTTCAAGGT
The DNA here is from genome assembly GCF_020379485.1 of Brassica napus. Taxonomy (NCBI): domain Eukaryota; kingdom Viridiplantae; phylum Streptophyta; class Magnoliopsida; order Brassicales; family Brassicaceae; genus Brassica; species Brassica napus. Next base: position 18,439,143 of record NC_063446.1, read on the forward strand.
TCTAGTTAGCTATTTTAGAACACATGCATTAACAACAATTCCTTGAAGGATATTTATCACCTTAAAAATTCTATATTTTGGGCTAATCCCTCATAACCTATTTGAACCCTAAATCTAACATATGAATTACTCAAACATAGCAAAGTAAATCATAATAGATAACTGAATAAATTGCATAAATAGAATATAGTTAGAAATACTGGAGTTGCAATACAAATCTATGAAGGAGTCTTGGATCTTCTCTCCATACTACAAAAACCCTAAGTAATGTTTGCTGTGAAAAGTAGAAAAGTATGAAAGCATGTGTTGCCTAGAACAATGGTAGAGCACAAAAATATTAGGTTAAAATTAGCCAGGGGTATTTCTGTAAATGTGTGTGACTTGAGATTTAAGTCGGTTGATAACCTAGTAGGGTCTTGCGCGCTTCGCTGTCGATCGGCGGTACATGATGTGCATCGATCGATGTTAGTCTCTGAATGTCAACCTCTTGACTGGTTCAATGGCAGCTACGGGGTTCCTCTCATTTTATCTCTAAAATACACAAAAATCACCACTTTCCTCCAAAACACTTCTGAACCTATAAATATGCCAAAAAGGTTTCAAAATATAATAATTATATCTTAAAACACTCATATACTATGGCTAAAAATGGGTAAAATCCATGGTATATCAGTTCTCCTTTGGCAAAACGAGTTTGTCCCATTGTAATGCATAAAGCTGTCAGTGAGCTCGGGAATCCGTTTTACCATCATAAGAGGGGATTTTCTGCTTGATTTTAGGTGATGCCATCCGTGAATGGTGTCTTTTGTGTCTCTTCAATGAATTTGTCGACCTCATGGTCCAAGCTAGCCGCCTGGTGAATTTTTGATTGCATTGTTTGAGATTGGCTATAGTTCGGGCCAGTGTTCGTTTTATGATGCCGATCTCGATTTTTGGGCTCGCTGTTTTTTCAATTGGGATGGATTCTTGGCAGAATCCCAATCTGTTGTTTCCTATTGAGTTTGTACGTCCACCTAGGGCTGGCGTGGAGTCTTTGGTGATTAGGGCTGGCGTGGAGTCTTTGGTGATATGCACTTAAGGAATTGATTTGCGCCTACTGGTTGGTCTAGACCTGATTGAGTTGCTTGAAGCGTTAAAAAGCTTGCTGTGCCACGGCATCCTACTGACCTGTATGTTAAATCAAAACAGAGAACTTTTTGCAAATTATCACGTATTTGTGATAACATACCATTCAGATTGATGGTTGATGCCGTTGGTAACACTGCCAGTTGGGGGTGGTGTGGGAGTTCCTTCAGGATTGAACTGCTGAGTTGCGTCCTGCTGGATGATGGGAGTGTTATCTATAGAATCACAATATCAATAAGAAGTTCTTTTCTTATTATTCAATCACCAAGTTCAATATCAAGATCACAAAATCACACACCTATGCATCACAATATGCATCACTATATATAGGACTTAGACAACTCCTAATCCTCATAGTATTATCACAAAACATAATATCATAATCCTTATAGATAAACATAATTTTAAATAAGGAAAAGTAAACTTGCAACTCAAGCTTATCCAACATTCTCCCCCTTAAGCTTGAACTTGTCTTCACACACATTTTGAACTCCAATAAGTTCTCGCATCTCCTTAAACTTATTTCGACCAAGTGAATTGGTGAAGATATCCGCCTTTTGCTCACTTCCCGGAATATGTTCAACTTCAACCAACTCATTCTCGACACACTCTCTTATAAAATGAAATCTCCTATGAATGTGCTTGCTTCATCCATGAAACACCAGATTCTTTGATAGCGCAATTGCTGACTTGTGATCAACCTTAATGACCACACATTCACTAGCTTCTCCAATAGCTTCGCTTAGTAATTCCTGCAACCAAATAGCTTGTTTTGCAGCTTCTATTGCAGCCATAAATTCTGATTCACACGACGAAAGAGCTACCAGCTCTTTCTTTGTCGAGCTCCACGTTATAGGACTCTCACCGAAATAAAATATATGTCCTGTTGTGCCTTTACCATCATCTATGTCTATATTGCATGAACTGTCGCTGTAACCTAACAAACCAGTACCTTTTCCCCGTTCATAACGCAAGCCGAGAGAGACAATACCTCGAAGGTACCTAAGAACTTGTTTCATTGCAGCTCCGTGTGATACCTTAGGATCTTGCATATATCTACTCAAGACTCCAACACTGAATGCAAGATCCGGTCGTGTATGCAACAAGTAGCATAAGCACCCAATGTTCCGGCGAAACTCCTTCTCATCAACCTTATCCTCGTCATTCGCAGTAGAGAACTGTGTGTTCTGCTCCAAAGGCACATGTGTTAGGTTACACGAGCTCATGCCACATTCCTCAAGGACCCGTTGTGCATATCTATCCTGTTTGAGTATGATGCCTCCGTCATACTGCAAGACTTCTATTCCCAAATAGTACGTCAACTTCCCAGGATCGCTCATCTCAAACTTAGCTCCCATCTCTTTCTTAAACTTCAGTATAGCTCGTAGAGAAGAGCCGGTGACTAGCAGGTCATCAACATAGACTACCACGATGAGAAGCTCCTTATTTTCTTCTCTACGATAAAGAGAGGGTTCTTTGGAACATCTCTGGAAGTTTAAGCCTCGCAAGATCATGTTAAGTCTTATATTCCATGCTCTCGGAGCTTGTCGTAGATCGTAAAGGGTTTTCTTAAGTCTATAGGCTTTGTGTTCTTCTCCTGAGACCGTGAAGCCCTCAGGTTGATTCACAAAGACTTCCTCCTTCAGCTCTCCGTGGAGAAAAGCGGTCTTGACGTCGAGATGATGTATCTCCCAACCATGTGAACCAGCCAGCGCAATAATCAACCGTATAGTCTCAATACGAGCCACCGGAGCGAACACTTCGTCGTAATCCACTCCATGCCGTTGAATATAACCTTTAGCTACCAGTCGCGCTTTGTATTTGCTGATAGTCCCGTCAGCGTTGTGTTTGATCTTGAAGACCCACTTCAAGCCTATTGTCTTTATACCATCCGGTAGCTCAACAAGATCCCAAGTATTGTTCTTCTCTATAGAGAAGATCTCATCCTTGCAAGCATCAATCCAAACTTTCATCTTCTTAGCTTCATTGTAATCCCAAGGCTCATCGTTAACAATCATCAGCAGTCGCTCTCCTTCTATCTCAGCAAGAAGGACGTAATCATCGAGATATGATGGTCTGGTGGTGATCCTTGTTGATCATATAGGTAATGGCTCGACTTCGTCTTCTTTGCTGCTGCCATTGTTGCCATTATCGAGTTCTTCTTCGACCTCATTAGTCGGAGATGAAGGTCCATCTTCGTTTGTGTTCACGATCAGACGAGATAGGTCAACTTCAAGCTCTCCAGGATCACCGTTGTCGTCCTTGGTCCAATTCAAACTCTTTTCTTCTTCGAACACAACATCCCGACTGACAACAATACATTTACTCAATGGATCAAATAGATGATAAGCTTTGATCCTGGTTCTATTCCAAGATGTACAAGAGTTCTGGATCTGTCGTCGAGTTTCTTTCTTCCTGCCCTTTCGGTTCTTGCGTGACAGACACATCCAAACACTTTAACGTGAGAGAGGTTCGGCTTGTGTGACTTCAAAGCTTCATATGGTGTGCTTAGATCAAGAGACCTAGTTGCAACTCGGTTGATTAGATAGGTGCACTGCCTTATTGCTTCGCCCCATAGATGGTTCGGTAGATTCATGTGTTTTAGGATACTCCTGATCACCTCTAGGAGCGTTCTATTGTGTCGCTCCACTACACCGTTTTGTTGTGGAGAGTAAGGCCCAGTCAAGTGTCGTTTAATGTCATTCCTCTCGCAATACGCCTGAAACTCCCGTGAACAAAATTCTCCTCCTCTATCTGTCTGCAAGTTTTTTAGCTCTGTATGTGTTTCTTGTTCAGCAAGTACTTTGAAGGTTTTAAACTTCTCAAAGGCCTCACTCTTTTCCTTTAGCAATGCCGTCCACATGTAGCGAGAACAATCGTCAATAAGAACAAAAACATATCGATTGTTGGCTGGAGTTGATGGCGTGATAGGTCCACATAAGTCGGCATGTACAAGCTCAAGAAGTTCCTTTGCACGATATGATGTTGCTTGTGGGAAGGGCTTCCGAGTTTGTTTTGCCTTCAAGCATGACACGCATGTCTCAGAGCAACGGTCAATGTCAGGCATGCCGTTTACCAGCTCCTTACTAACCATGAGTCGCATCGTATCCTTGTTAATATGCCCCAGCCGTGCGTGCCATAACGTATAGTCTCCAAATCCTTTCACTTGCAAGCATTGTATAAGATCAACCTGTAGGGTTACCTTATATAGACGGTTCTTTGATCTTGTACTCCTAACCATCAACTGTCCGTCTCTATCAAATAGGCTTAGTTGGTCATCTTTCATACGTACTTCACATCCAACTTCTGTAGCTTGACCTAAGCTGACAATGTTACTCCGCAATGCCGGTAAGTAGTATACATTCTTTAATATCTTCTTCTCTCCTCCTCTGACTATGAAACAGATTGAACCCTTTCCCATTATGTTAATCTTGAATCGTCTCCAAACCGTACTTTTCCAGTGATCGAGTCGTCCAATTCGAAGAAAAAAAGTCGATTACCACTCATGTGGTTGCTAGCGTCATTTTCAAGACACCACACATCCATTGCGTCAGATTCAGTCTCAAACCTCTTAGGGTTCACCTTTGTTCTCATTAAGGTAAACTACCTCATTCATCATGAGAGCATCAGCTTCATGAGTGTCTTCCTCCTTCTTCTCGACAGTTTCTTGAAGATTTAATAGCTTATCGGGAGAATCTGTAGCATAGTGACCAAGCTTATCACAATTGAAACAGGTAATGTGAGATGCATCTCCACCACCACCTTGTCCTTGCCGATACGCGTCTCTTTGTTGTTGAAACAAACCTCGTGCACGACCTCTTCCTCGCCAACCCGATCGACCACCACGCCCACGTCCACGGTTATTGTAGTTGTTGCCATAGCTCTCTTGTTTTGAATCTGCGTACATCAGCTTACTAGAGTCATCAACTGCTTCTTCTTCATCTTCGGCGACTCTTTCTTCATAAGCTTTCAATCTCCCAATGATATCCTCAAAACTTGTTGAGTTTAGATCCAATACTTGCTCAAGTGAAGCAACGATATGAATATACTTCTTACTTGGCAAGCTTGACAAAAATTTCTTAACAATTTTCGGTTCCTCTATCGACTCTCCTAAGGAAGCTGACTTGGAGGATATCTCTGAAAGTTTTCCCACGAATGTGTCGATTGTGTCTGCATCCTTCATCTTGAGTCTATCAAACTCTGCCATCAGAGTTTGTAGTCTCGCTTCACGTACTCTTTCTACTCCTATATGGCGCGATTTCACAGCATCCCAAACAGATTTTGCGTCGTCTAATTCCCCGACTTGAAGAACCAAAGCTTCATGTATTGATTGGAACAACAAGGCGATGGCCATATTGTTTTTATCTTCTGCTTTGCTTCCGGGGTCGATTGTTTCCCAGACTTTGCTAACCTTTAATGCTATCTTCATCCTCATAGCCCAAACTGTATAGTTAGAAGAAGTGAGCATTGGAAGTTTAACAGAGGCGGCTCCGACATCTTTGTTGCTTAGCACAAGATCGTCTTTTGCATCAGTCATTGTGTTAATTGAAGGCTGATCACATTGCTTTTATGCTCTGATACCAAATATAGAATCACAATATCAATAAGAAGTTCTTTTCTTATTATTCAATCACCAATTTCAATATCAAGATCACAAACTCACACACCTATGCATCACAATATGCATCACTATATATAGGACTTAGACAACTCCTAATCCTCATAGTATTATCACAAAACATAATATCCTAATTCTTATAGATAAACATAACTTTAAATAAGGAAAAAGAAACTTGCAACTCAAGCTTATCCAACATTATCTGCATTGAATTGATGTCTTTGCAGGTGAGACTCAAGTTGTTTCCTGTTAAATGTACTTCAGTCATTGCGATATGTGTTTCTCTTCGGAACTTTCAGAGACTTTTGTACCCACCTTCTAGCGTTAAATGATAGATCTCAAAATCCATTTAGAAATTAGACTTACGATTTATACTGATGTATCAACGAAGTAATATGTAAAAATAATGTTTATTGATGATTTTGGTATCAAAAATCGATTATTATTGATCTCTGAGCTTATATAAGTGTGATGAACATGGGGTATAAAAATACAGGTAAACTCTAGAGTAATCTGAGAATAAAATGATGTATGAAAAACCTTGGATCCTTTCTCGTTCTCTTTTGCCATCATTTTATAGATATTTGGAGAAGGATTGTTACGGCAACATGATCTCCGGTGAGGATCTGGTGCATTGAAGACTGTCTTCAATGTTGATTTTCTTAACGTTTTGGTTTGACCGGGTCATGTCAGGTCGGAATTATCTCTATTTCGAGTTTATAATTGTTTTCTTTCTTCATGGGCCATGTTATTCTTCTAATGGTCTTTTGGTTTACTGAATTGGATCTTAGATCGGGTTTGGAATGGAGTAAACCCCACCTCCAATATGTTGACTTATGATGCCTTTTATAATCTATTACATTTTAGATCCTTTTTCATGATTTTTTCCTTCTAATTTCTATTTACAACTGACTTTTCTGTTTTAGGCCTAATAAAGATTTAAATGAGAGAGTTAAATCCATCTCTAATAGAGATCTAGTTTTATTTTCTGAAGACAAAACATGTTCTTTGAAAAAAAAAACATGTTTATTACTTGTTGGAAAAAAAAAACAGAAAACCAAAAACATGTTATTTATTGACTTGTGACCCGTGAAAGCGTGACTGTGGTTCAAAGAAATAGCGTGTATTGGGGAAAGAAAGAGATGGGGAGGGAAAAAAACAGAAGAAGATGTTTGTGAGGTGCGAAGCACGTTCACATGCTCTGTTTTATTAGTATTTTCAATAGTATGTAAGCAAAAAAGCATTATATACCTCTTTACTTATTATTTTCCATTTTATTATTTATGTTCATCATAAACATTTAAAAACCAACATACTATTGAAAATACTATTTATCTTCTTTTTTACTTTTTTGTCAACAAAAAATTATACAATACTACTTAGAACTGATTACGGATTCAGAAAATTAAACCACTAGAGAACATAATCAACATAAATCACAGCAACAAAACTTTTAACATTAAGTGTAAATTTGTCTGCCATTGTATATTTTTGGAATATGTTAGATTATGAAGTTAGGAAAGAATTTAATACAGTTTATGTAAAAAGCGAAAATCAGTTCTTCTATTGGTGTAGACATACCCGATAAAGCGAATATTACTTCTAAAAATTGTAAGACCTTCGTACACTTCATAGAATAAAAAGAAAGTTTGACATTCTTCATGTAAATGTGATGAAACTCTATCGGATGTTCATTGCTCCCATAACAGAGAGGCTTGTTAATCTCAGTAGTGAAAAATCATCTTTGTCCCGTAAGAAAATCGGTGATCATGTTTGAGAACTAATAAAATCGGATGGATTGCTATTGCTATATATATATATATATGTATTGTGTACTATATAACATTAACATAAAGTTGTGGATAGTTGATGGAAATAAAGTAAATATTTGGATAATCACATGCTTAAGACATAACATGTATATACTGATTATAAATCAGTTGGGTGTAAATGTTCAAAAAAAAACCAGTTGGGTGTATTTACATTTATCGTTCAGATAAAGTGGGACATGGACAGAAAGACAATAGAGCATGATTATTGGAGGGTTTTTAAGGTGAAGTTCTTAACGGATTATAAGAATTTGACTCTTAACTTTTAACTAAAAAAACTAAGAACCGACTCTTAAATAAAAGAGACATGTTCTTATATTCCGCTAAGAAATCCATCCTAATAAATGATTCTTAGCTTTTTTAGTTAAAAATTAAAAGACAGATTCTTATATTCCGCTAAGAGAACCTTCCAATAATCATGCTCTTATGACCCTTCGTGCCTCTACGATTTTTAAATCTGTTTATGTTTGGGAGATTCTTTAATTCTAACATGAAAATACAAATTTTAGCCTTAAAATTTTTGAAATCCTAATTTCAATAATAAAATTAATATTAAATCCAACCTGCATGTTTTATATCCATGTCCCAATTGATAAGACAACTGTAGCATTAACATATAAAATATATATTTTTCTTCTGAACAACTAAAATATAAAATATATAAACATTTAATTAATATTATTGTGTACTTTTCATTTCAGAGTTTCAAACTTGTTGGATGGCAGACAAATAAACCCCACAAAACAAATAAAGAAAAAAAAAATACAAGAGTTAGCAGAAGAACAACCAACAACAGCTGTCCCTTTCCTCTCTCTAAAAAAGGATATCAACAAATCCTATATTAGGAAAGCAAAGAAACAATTAAAGTAAGCTTCGTTTTGTAAACTTGTTTTTAAACTTATATATATATATTTTAAAACTTAGTTATAGGTTTTTTTTTCCTCTTTCGCACTCTCTCTCGCTGCATTATTGCAGCAGCAGGCAGCAGCCCCTCTTGTTGTCGACTTGTTTCCATTATCTCTCGCAAAAGAAAATCCATCTTCTCTCTTTCTGACTTGTCCATTTTTGTATATTTCGTTTTTTTCTTTTGCGGTTTCTTCTACTGACTACTGGTTGGTGCATGGATTTGGTAAGATTGCTCAACGTTCAATTACCGCACCTTTTTTAACCGATAATTTATGATTATGAATAACATGTTTCATCTTTCTTTAATCTTTCTCTTTTTTTTTTTTGAACTTTCTCCTTTTTGCATTTTTAAATTCTTGCGGAGGATGTTAGTAATTTTATGATGAAGTGAAACATAAAACTGAAAGTTATATATTTTTCTTGTTTTTTTTTTCGTTCCTTTTTTCTTTTTTTTTTTGATCAAAAAAAAAAAAAAAAAAAGATCTGTTCTAGTTGTACATTTCTGCACTTCCCATTACCTTTTTCAATACGATAAGCTTTGCCCCTTTTTGGTAATTTGTAATTAACTGTAGTCAAAACAGAAAATTGGAAATAATAATTGTGTTTTTCAACTGAAAATTAAAAAAGAGTTTTTTTTTTGTGTTTTTCTTGAAATTACACACCTTTGTGTTTCCCAGCATCAAAATGACTAGGGTTTCATGTTTGAAAGTTGATTTTTTCTGTTCCTTTCTTAAACCTCGTTGTCAGTTTAGATCAACAGGACCAAAAGAAGAAATCTTGAGACTGTAGTTTCTTTTTTTTTTTTTTTTTTGAGACTGTGGTTTCGTTTTATAGTGATTGATAAGAAGAAAAAAACAAACACAATCTTTAAATGGACTGGAACTTCAAACTCAGCTCCGGTTCTTTACCCCATTTCGATCAAGAATCTGTACCGGATTTAACTCCAATAGATGGGTCATCATCATCACCAAGATTGGAGCCAAAAGGAGAGTTCTCATTTGATCTAAAACTAGGTAGGAACATCGGAAACTCCTCCTCTGCTTTTGGTAATACAGAACAAGTGACATGTCTAAGTAAGTGGAAAGAGACTACTGCCTTTCCCAAACCAGAAGCTTCAAGAAACTCTGGTTCGTCCAAAAGGACAAGAGGGAATGCTACTGAAAACAACCAGATCCCGTTTTGTCTTGTTGATGGATGTGATTCTGATTTTAGTAACTCTAGAGAGTATCATAAAAGACATAAGGTCTGTGATGTCCATTCTAAAACTCCTGTGGTTACAATCAGTGGTCAAAAACAGAGGTTTTGTCAACAGTGCAGCAGGTAAACTTGTAAGTATGTTGGATAGTTGAACATGTGCTTTTGTGTATTAATAACTTTACCATGTCTGTATACGTAGGTTTCATGCTTTGGAAGAGTTTGATGACGGGAAGAGAAGTTGTAGGAAACGTCTTGATGGACACAATCGTAGAAGACGGAAGCCTCAGACCGACCACATCGCTCCTCCTGCACACTTCTTCCAAGGTTAAGAAATTTTTTGTTTCTTAGGATCCAATATACTTAGTTCCTAAGCACCATTTTGTTGTCAGGTAGCAAATTGGTGGAGTTTCCTGGCGCTTCACATGTGTTTCCAACTACATCTGTTGCGACCTCGAGCTGGGGAAACGGTCTTGTGAGCGAAGCTATGGCCAATGGTTCGAGTTACGGGCAGAACCAGAGCTATGCTGGTTCTTCTCCTGCAAAGACCGGCATTATGTTCCCAGACTCTTCTTCTCTAAATAGCACAGGGAAACAGTTCCCTTTCTTGCAAGAAGAAGAGAGCTCGAGAACAGCATCCTTGTGTGAGAGAATGACGAGTTGCACGCATGACTCTGATTTTGCTCTCTCTCTTCTGTCATCATCTTCCTCGTCAATACCACTTTCTTTGTCCCAAGAAGCAGTAGATACGGTTTTTTACAGGCCCGCATTGTTTGAGAATGTAAGTGCAGTCTCTGATGGGTCAGTTACATCCGGTAATGAGGTTGTGGCTCTTCCACAAATGTTTCCGTTTCACTGGGAGTAGTAGTAGATAGATTGAACCAGAGAGATGTGTGTAAGGGTCTCTTTCTCTATTTTCTTCTCTTCCTCTCTAATTTCTCATGTTCTTCATCTTGTTAAATGCTGAACTGTTGGTGTATAATGACAGTCAATTAGTTGATGTGGGTTGTATTGGTCCAGCAGCAAGTTAAGAATGGATAAACTCTTAGTTGGTGTCTAGGTTGTATTGATCTAGCACCAAGTTAAGAGTAGTGATTGATCTCAAAATTCACTCAGAAATAGGATACATAATTACAATAACGTGCATGAGAAGTAATCTAAAAAAAACAAATAGACTAATTAAGTATGAAAAAGTGCGTGTTTTATTGATAATGCGAGCTGGTACAACCCGAAGGGAATCTGAGAACAAGAGAGTACAAAGGCATTAGACTATAAGTTTGATATGAAGAAATTAGAATGGGATTCTTTGTGGTACCCTTTTATAGGTGTTGATGGTGTTGATCATAATGGCGCAATCTCCGGCGAGTTTTCATGTGCATTTATGGTCCACTTAAATGCCTTGATTTTTTTTTTTTATGTTTTGGTTTTGATTATGTCAATTCGGAATGGACCCTTCGACCTTCGAGGGACTATTGTCTTCTTTTTTTTTGCTAGTGACACGTGATCAGACTCTTGGACTGGGTCTGGAGTGGGGTAAAATCCGTCTCTAAAAATAGTACCTCCCCCCGGAGTTTAGCTTGTCTCAGGTCATCAGACATGTTGGATATTGATTCCGACTTGGTTGGTGTATCTGAGGCCGATGGTTTATGAAATCCGAATCCCGGTTCGAGATTCCAGTTTGGCGAATTAATTATGAAATTTTGATTGATGCATATCAAGGGATTTTATTTTCCTTCTTTAGAAAGTGAATCGTTTGTGGCATGGCAATCATCCATTTGCGGTTTCCGATGATTTGTTGGTCTTTGTAGAAGGTACAAAACAGTCGATAGAGGGTGCCATTTCAGTATTTGTTGAGTTCGCGACATGGGCTGAGTTGTGTAGAAGTTTGGAGAAATCAATGGTCTATATGGCTTGTGTTCCGACAAAAATGTGCAGCTCGATATTAACCAATTTTCCGTTTGCTGAAGGGGAGCTCCCAGTGCAGTATTTGGGGTTACCATTGATTACCAAAGCGATGACAAACATGATTACTTGCCACTAATTTAAAAGATCAAGCTTTTATAAACACTTGGACGAGTCGGTTCTTGTCATATGCCGGCCGACTACAACCGATTCGTTCAGTCTTGATGAGTACTGTTAATTTCTAGGCTTCAGATATATCGTCTTCCAGGGCAGTGGATCAAGGAGATCAAACAATTATGTTCTGCATTTCTTTGGTCAGAACCGAAGCTAAATACCACAAGAGCTAAAGTAGCATCAGTGGACATCTACAAATTTAAGATTGAAGGAGGATTGGGACTAAGATCGTTGAAAGAAATTAATGTGGTAAATGATTTGAAACTTATTTGAGGTAGGCTCTCAGAATTGACAGAGTTATATGATGGAGTCCCACCTAAAAGGTAGTAATGTTAAACTTATTTTTACAAACTGGTCGAATTTTCCCGCCAAAACTACAAAATCATGTTTTCCCTCAAAAACTGCAAAATTGTGTTCTCCCACAAATTGTAAAATCGCATTCCCACTAAATTTTTTTTTCTTGCCAAACCATAGTTATGGTTTTTCGATATAACCACAAAATTGTATTTTCGCACCAAAACTGTAAAATCGCAGTTTTCACTGAAATTGGAAAATCATGTTTTCCCGCTATACCGTGAAATAGTTTTTTCCGTCAAAACCACAAATTAGTGTTTTCTGCTGAAACAGAAAAATCGTGTTTTCCGCCGTAGCCATGAAACCGAGTTTTCTCAGAATAGATAGCGTTTCCTGCCGAAATTGAAAAATCGTGATTTTCCACCAAAGCCGCAAATTGCATTTTTGATTTTTTAATTAATTAAATATATTAAGTTAAATAGATTAACATGATCCCCACTAATTTTAAATAAAAACCATTTAATAAATGAGTCTTAACATAACTACCTTTTTTGTTCAAACATAACTACCCATTTAAAACACATTAAACTAAATTGGTCTGTTTGACAAAAAAAAAAACTAAATGGGTCTAAATAGGAATTTATTTATATTTAAACTCCATTTAAAACCAATTGAAAAAAATCATTTTAACATCCCTACATACATCTACAAATGTTAAGGAAAACCATTGATAACAACATCAAAAACAAGCTTAGTCTAATAATGAGCACAAAAGGAGTGAAGAAATTTATAACTTATTTTTTTATTTGGAAGTAGAGAGTAAGTTCTCTGGAGCATTACAAACATGGAAATTGGAGTGCATATACATAAGAAAAGGAGGAATTAAATTTATACGCATAACACTATTTTGGTTATGATATGTTACATATTGTTATGGAAAGTGCCAAAAATACCTTTCACTGTGCGTGTTAACGTGAATGAGTGCGTCCTCTCTTTATCTTGGAAATGAATAAAAATGTTTTTATTTTTCAAACTCTTGCTAGCGACGAAGAAGAGGGATTTGAAGAGAGTATGTGGAAATCTGAGTTCAAGAACGGAAAATTTGAAATTAGCGATGAACGGTTCGGTTGTGCGGCATAAGTAGGATATTGAAAGTTAGGGTTCTGGTGGTTCTTTCAATTTCATGGCGGCGTGGTTGAGTTTCCAAAGCCAATGAATCAAGGTAAGTTTTGTTTGATTTCATATAGTCTAAGTTTCGAACCGATCTCGTCCAGTATTGACACAAATTAAATTGGTAACACCTTTGATTTTTCAGATTTGGTCACCTTCGGTGTTTTCTTCGTTCTTTTCCAACATAAGGTTCTTGGTTAGGGAGACAGTGATGTGGTGTGATGATAGGACTATACTATATGGGAGATGTTCATGGTATAGTTACCCAGAAGAATTTAAAATAATATGATCTATATACGTATGTGCTTCCATGATTGTGTTAAATGGTGTGAATGCTCTGCCTATAATAAATAGAAAATGTTACACTTGTATAGCTATGGTTGTCTTTTTCACTCGTATTGACTATAGTAGACATGCTTACTATAATCTTCACCTCATTCAATTATGTGTGCCTATTCTATATGAGACAATGTAATAGTATAATTTATTTTATATATATATATATATATATATATATATATGTATATGTATTGTGCATGTTGTGTCTATAGTAAATGGGAAATGTTAGTTGAAATAGTTGGTTGCAGCATTGTGAAATTTGTTGTGCATGCTCTGTCTATAGTATATGAAAACTATTACTACTATAGGTTACTAATATTTTTATCATAGTTTCATATATGTTGCAAAATTTATTTAGTTTCACATATGTTGCAAAATTTATTTAGTAAATTTTTTTTTGTAAAATTCGTAAAAGTATATAAAATATAAAAATATTTATTTAACTTTGAATATAAATATATAATTTATTTTAAAATTTAAAACAATTAATATACAATTAAAATTATTATTTTTATTATAATTAAAATTATTTGCGGATCTCATGGATTATCTGCAAATTTAGGACGACCTAATGCATAAATTAACTTTTTTTTCTTTGTGGTATATGTGGATCGGAGTTTTAAATTTTAAAAATTGACTCAATCCACAGCAGGATTGATTAAAAAGGGTGGGTTTCCGATTCCCAGCACTAATAAGCTGGCAGACGTGGGAATAGAGTAAACATGTAATTAGGACCAAAGCTCGCCCAGCCTTTTAAATATTTGGGCTTGGGGATAATTATATAAGCAAAACATTTGGGCTTTTTGGGTGTAGTCCGTTTGAGCTTTAAAAAATTGGGATTTTTAATTTATTTAATTATTTAGCAAATGTACTTATGTTTTAAACAAATATAGAATTAGTGTTAATATTTTAAATAAATATAGAATTCCTATAACTATAGCGGCATCAAAGTCTAGTTTTAGCATTAGTGTTCATGTCTTAAACAAATATATAACTTATCTCCTGCCAAGACATGTTGAAGCACTGATTGTATACATGCTTAGTTGGAAAGATTTGATCCAAACTTTTAGATATTTTTAAAACTTTATCTTATATTGATATATATGTAATAATTAAATATTTTTTTATATAGCTCTTGTTGATAATGAGAATGTAGGAGTTACTGAAGAACATCCTAATCTTGATCCTGCAGTTTCTACTGTTTATAGTTGGAAAGATTTTGTTTTATTTCTATTCGCTATTACTGTTTATTACGTAAAATAACGATTTTAGTTTTGGATTTTATAAACATATACGGATGATAATTTATAAAGCTCAAAATGCCGAAAAAAACCTATAACCCTTTTAAGACCAGACTTTATAAAAGCCGAAAAAAATTCTGAACCTGACCGAGCTTAGATGAGAAAGGGCTTTTGCGGATTTTGGGTTGGGTCAGGCCGGCCAGCCGATTGGCATCCCTTGAATAGAGATGAGTCGTATAGTGACAAGAATAGATGATACAAAGCCCAATATATTCTGTATGCTTACGTGGCAACTTAGTCCACCTGTTATCGTGTCTCGCTTTGTGATTGGTCTTCAAAAATTCTCTGATCTTTTGCATCTTTCATCGTTTCCTCCGATTTCTTTCGTCATTAAAGAAAGAAGAGAAATTTACGCAATGACATACTTTGAGCTTGTGTCTTTTCTAGTTGACATACTTTTTGCTTGAGGTGTACTTTGGACTTGCTTTTATGACTTTATTGGACTAAATTGCCCCTAGTTACTAAACTTGAAAGCACACTAGTCTCGTCCGTTTTTAAAGACTCATTATATAAAGCTATTTTGGCATTAATACGGATAGGTTTATGGAGTTCTGGGCTTCAATCTGGACCATTAGATTGTTTTCTTTTAAGATAGATCCATTGGCTGATGTTTAACATAGTACAAGTAGCATGAAAAGGGAAAAGACGTCTCTGTTCATTAAATGCTTGGTCTCTTTTGTGGTCAGATAGTCCTTTGTGGAATTGAAGTGTGGTCAGGTAAGGCGTGGTCAGTGGCAGCGGAAGGAAAGCTGTGTTTAGGTTTTGGTGGCTGTGTGCACTGGCGGTGGCTGTGTGCGTGTGTGGGCATGTGGTCAGCATGAAGTAGCTCACTGGTGGAGGCGTTGATGGGTTGAGTGTTGGGGTCAGGGACCAGAAGGCTTCCGGTGGAGGTTTTGTGGTCAGGGATATGAGTGAGTGAAGTGATTGTGGTCAGCACCGACCGTTTGTTGACCACAAAAATCCAGTTTTGAGCAGATGTTCAATCGTCTCTTCGGGAATCTATATGTGCAAAGACACGTTCGGGAATTTTGCATCTGGCCGTGTATTGTCGCTGGTAGGTAGGTTAGAAGAAAGGATGAGAAGAAAAGGAAACTGATAGATTAAGTGTTTACAACATCATAAAAGGATTGAAAAGTTGCAGAAAGTAGAAACCTTTCATCGTTTTCGATCAAAGCAAGGTGACGGTCTTCTAAAAAATTGGAAATCGAGAACAGAGTCGGAGAAGAGTGGTGTTCCAGCCGGAGTTGATAATACTATTTTTTTGTTTTGGGGTTGAGAACTTAAGAACCGGTGAAATCGTATGAATCTAATAGCTGATTTAGGGTTTGGACATAACTAAATGATGTGTATACGATTAGGAGTTTTTTAGTTAGCTTTAGGTTTAGTTGAAAAGAAGGGTATTAATGTCATTTCATTACTGAGAAGTATACCTTATGTTGAAAGTATACCAATATGTTAAAACGGTCGGTAAAAGTATGTTAAAGGGTAATTTTTTCAAGAAAGAAACACAAAGAAGATTCAGATCATCAAAAGCAAGCAACCAACTATTATCGCCATGGACGCCATTGATTCCGTCGTTGATCCTCTCAGAGACTTCGCTAAGGATAGCATCCGTCTCGTTAAGCGTTGCCACAAACCAGATCGCAAAGGTATTGTTTTGTTTTGAAATCTATTGATTCTGCTGGATCTCGACCTGTGAATTGACCTAAGCGATGGTTTTGATTTTCGTTTGTAGAGTTCACGAAAGTTGCAGTTCGTACGGCGATAGGGTTTGTAGTGATGGGATTCGTTGGCTTCTTTGTGAAGCTCATCTTTATTCCCATCAACAACATCATCGTCGGCGCCACTTAGGTATATTCTTTCTTTTTCTTCAATTTATTTCAGATCGGTTGTATGTGAATGGTGTGATTCAACAATTGGTTGGTGTAGCATCAATTCTTGTTAGGACCCATCATGCTTCTCCTGTGGTTGGATTATACAATGGTGTTCTCAGTTGTGTCAAGAAAAAAGGTCTTTATGTTTAGTGCATTCAATATCTGAGTACTTCATATTCAATGAGAGATTGTTGAAATTTATCCAAACAAGTAGCTTTTGATCACTGTCATATACAAGTCTAGAATCTGATCAATGTAAAATTTGTGTTGAGCATTTGTCATTCAAGGGAAAGATGGTTAACGAAGAAATTTGCTTTTTCAGTAATCATTAGATGAAAACTGTTGTTTGGGAACTACTCTTCTAAGTCTTTGTTTGGTGTGTTTGCAGGAAGCAAAGAACAGAGTTTTGAGAGAGAGAGAAAATTAGAGTTTTGCTGTTACAAGAAGTCACATGTCACTTCTATGTTTTCATGTCATCGGATTCCATTTGTTGCTATGTTTTTTTTCTTTCTTAATTTGTTCGCGACTGAGATTTCAGGAAGTTGTGACCTAGGATTTCATGTATACACTTGGTCTGTCTCTCTTTTACACCCCAAACCTCGACCAGTCCCCCCACTACATGGTTAACAAAATAGAAAGACTGGCTCGTGAACACATTGCAAAAACATATAACCACAAACCTTCAGGATTTTTACAGGAAAATGGCCTTTAGACTCCAACAATTTGCGTCGTGTCTTTTTAGATCCAAATAAAACATAAGTACGAAATCATTCCTGAACTGAGATTTTTTTAAAATTTCGATCCAAATTTGATTCCGTAACATGAAATTCTACCTTGACTAACTAATTCTATCCGACTATACATGGTTTATCGTTAGTCAACCGTTAAACCATGCCTAGTCGGATAAAGAAAAAGTGTTGATTTCAACTCGTATAATTTTGGTCGTGCTTTTTCGGACTTGAACAATGAGTAAGTGCGATCTCATACTCAAACCGAACAATAATTTGAATTTCATACCCGAACTTTAGTTAGAATCCTACCATTAATTACTGTTTGAATCCTACCCGAACTTTAGTTATAATTTGAATCCTACGATTACTGTTTTTTTCTAAAGTGAAGGTTAGAGAGAACCTCTTTTGTGATACATTTATATGTGGGATATCAACTTGAATTTTTTTTATTTTTGCTGTCATGTGGACTTCAATTTGCTACAATAATGGTAGTGTGACTAAATCTGGAATTTTGGGGACGATAAATATTAATTAATAAGAGTTTTAATAAAAGATTCTTTTTACATAGTTTGAAGACTTATGTGTAAATATATAACTTCGAAAAAGTTTGGAGGCCAAGGCTATTATTCACTAAACTATGCTCAGATTGGGTCATGAGTGTAATCTTTCTGTTAATATATCGTAAAAAGGTATTGGTTGGGTTCACCAATATATACATGAGGCTCACGAATATATTGTCATGGTCGGTCAAAACGTATGTAACCAGCTTGCATAAAAACACTATTAAATGTAATCTGATTCATTATTACCAATTTACAGGAAAAATCGTATTTTAAACACCGAAAGTGTCACTTTCTAACACTTTAGACACTAAAGGTTTTTCACTAGCACTTTAAACATTCAAAGTGACATTTTTATCATAATAAACCTCCAACGACGTTTTCCAGTTCATAGACGACCGATACTGTTCATTTTACAAATTAAAAATTGAATGAAGTTGGAAAAAAATTATAAAAAATTCAAAACAAAATTAAAAAAAAAAAATTAAAATTCAAAAAACATAAATATTAAAATTTCAAACTTAAAAATAAAATAAAATATTAAAAATTCTAAAAATTCAAAAATAAGATCTAAAATTAAAATGTCAAATTTAAAAACGAAAATAAAATTTGAAAAATTCTAAAATAAGATCTAAAATATTTTAAAAATAATAATTTCAAATTTTTCTTTATTTATTTGTATTTATATATTTAGAGCATAAGTGTCTTTTGCATCTTTAGTGAAACATTTTTGGTCATTTTCTTTCTTAGAAAATCTTTTTGGGAATTTTTTTTTAATTTTAGATCTTATTTTATAATTTTTTTTTAAAAAAATAAGAAATTTCTTTTTTTAATTTGACATTATAATTTTAGATTTTATTTTTGAACTTTTAGAATTTTTAATATTTTATTTTATTTTAAGTTTGAAATTTTAATTTTATTTTTTATGTTTTTTGAATTTTTAGATTTTTAAAAAATTTTGTTTCAAATTTTTTACAATTTTTTCCAATTTCATTCAATTTTTTTCTGTATTTTTCTGTATTTTTTTTTTTTTAAAAAAAGAAACCGACACGTCATCATTTTGACCTTTAAAATGAACCGTACCGGTCGTCTATGAACAGGAAAACGTCTTTGGAGGTTTATTATGATAAAAATGTCACTTTGAAGGTTTAAAATGCTAGTAAAAAAATTTTGGTGTTTAAAGTGCTAAAAAGTGACACTTTCAGTGTTTAAAATGCGATTGTCCCCCAATTTATACATTAATATTGTGGTCTTATGCATACAAAATAATTAGTTAAACATCAGTATGAAAATTTATGTTTTTGCTTCTGTTTTTTTTTTCTTTAAACGAAAATACTATAACACTACAAATGCATACGTTATCAATGGATGCAGTATGTTAAAAGAAAGAGCCATTTAAGTGATTTCGTGTCGATTATCAGATAAAGTATGCAGTATGTCTTAACATTTTTACAAAAAAAAAAAAAAAGTATGCAGTATGTTAAAAGAAAGAGCCATATAAGTAATTTCGTGTGGATTCTGATCATTAGTATATAAATAATAATAAAGCAAAGACATCGAATTCCCACTTCTCATGTTACGGTTGATCCTTCATTTTCAGAACTCGATATAGTTCACTACCTTATCGTGAGTTTATTAAGATTTGTAACGCAACAACGCCCTTTTGTCATTACTTTCATTTCAATTGTCAAAATGTTGGTTTTAGCTAACTCCAGTTATTGGCACCTCAAAAGAGATATCATCTTATCTTATGTGGCAAAAGATTACAAGGCAAGTGTCTGTAATGAAAAATCTGACACGATGAGATGTGATAACTATTGTCCAAGATGCGGGAGCCTAAAAAACTGTTACTCATGCCATATTTGAATTCTTCAGTTTTGTAAACATGGTCCCTCAACAACACCGTCTAGTCCTAACATCTTTCCGCTACCGAATATTTATGCCAATATGGATTACCTCAAAGAATTACATTGTTGAACCAGAACTCTTATTATGGATAATTTGGTATATCTAGAAGGCTCGGAATGACAAACTATTAAGGATGATAGACAGGGATCCTTTGGAGTTAGTCTAATATGTAGAAAGTGAGTGTCAGACTTGGTTTAGTGCGAATGAGATGGTACCTCCCTTTCCGTAGGAGCATAGTTGTGAGGAACCCAAAGTCATAAGCTTGGAGAATATATATATTGTGGATGATTCATGGACTTCCACATCGCAGTTTAGTGGTTGTGGTTGAGTTTGGAAGGAAAACATGGGAAAATACAACTTATGGAGATGCGAAACTTAAGAAGGCGAAATACTGCTTTACTGTCGGCATTGGAAGCACTGTGATGGGCAATAAAAAGTATGTTACAACATTCGCCATGTCAGAGCTTTGGGACAGATTGCATAGATTTGATTGTGATGATAAAAGAGCCTCATGTTTGGCCAAATTTTGTAACAGAAATGGAGGCGAGCAAGACGCTACATATATGTTTTTTGAATTTCAAGATATCTCATATCCCGAGAGGAAAAATGGAATTTTGGGCTTTTTAGCTAAGACCGCAAGATCCTTTCATAGAGAGCTTTGTTAAATCGGTTGTTATATTCTGATCTGGTTACCCAGACCACCTCAAGTTTGAATAATATAATAGCCGTTCGATGTCAAAAAAAAAAAATTAACTAGAGTTATTGGCAATTTAAAATTTAATTAACTGAAATAGTTTCAGAAACTGTAAAACAGGAAAATAGCTGGGAAAAACAACTCAAGGAACTGGCTTTACGGAAATAGTGGTATCAAGAAACAAAGAAAATTCTTAAGATATATAGATGGAGATTTGATTTGATTTTTAGCTTTCTTGTTTCACTTAAGCAATTCCAATATTAGTTTGTACCTTTAACGTTTCTTTCGTTAATCAGTAAAGGTACAATAAAGACAAAGTTTCATTTGATGGTTTAACGAAAACATTATTTTGTACAAGGTACTGATTAACAACTGAAGTATTGTACGTAGGTTGATCTGTTGGATAATTTCAATTAACTTAAGGAGCAAGTTAACTCATTAAAGTGAAGTTTCATGGGTTAAGGAAAAAGGAAAACATATCGAGCTTAGGAATGTTTCCATATTATTATTAGGAAAAGATGTAGCTTCTTCCTATATAAACAGTTCTCATGGAGAGATGTTCCATCAAGAGAAACACATTGAAAGGTTTAGTTTTGAGAGAGTTTCTAAATCTAATAAGAAGAGAAGTTCTTATAATCTTTGTGTTTGTGCAACTTTAATTGGTATCAGAGCTCCAGGTTTCGAAGGTCGTTTACAAGAGGAGTTGTAACTTCGATCAAAACATGGGAGACGATTCTCAAGCACGTGATAAAGGTCTTGAGATGAAGAAGTACATACGATGTCCGATGCTAACATCGACCAACTACACCGTATGGTCGATGCGAATGAAAGTGATGCTTCGTTTATACGAAGTTTGGGATACGATTGATCCAGGGAGTAACGATGCAAAGAAGAACAATATGGCGATTGCTCTAATCTTTCAATCAGTCCCGGAGGCGTTAATACTTCAGATTGGAGAACATGATACATCGAAGAAGATTTGGGAAGCTATCAAATCCCGTAACCTAGGTGCTGATCGCGTGAGAGAAGCAACGTTACAAACTTTGATGTCTGAGTTCGACAAACTGAAGATGACAGACACAGACACGGTGGATGACTACGCAGGAAAACTTTCAGGCTTAGCATCGAGAGCAGCCGCGTTAGGAGAGATAATGGAAGCATCAAAGCTGGTAAAGAAGTTTTTGAAGGGACTTCCAAGAACGAAGTTCATTCACATCGTAGCTTCGTTAGAACAAGTGCTGGATCTAAATTCAACGGGATTCGAAGACATTGTTGGGAGATTGAAGGCTTTCGAAGAACGCATCAAAGAAGAAACCCAAGATGAAGGTCAATCGAAGCTCATGTTTGGAAAGAATGATATGCAAGGTAGTGGAAGCCATAACAACTCGCGAGGAAGAGGCATAGGTAGAGGTTATGGTGGAAGAGGAAGAGGACAAGGAAGGTCTAATGTTTCTGATGGTCATAACAAAGGAGGAGAAGCTTCAGACAAGACCAAGAAGGACTACTCTAAGGTTAAATGTTGGCGATGCGACAAGATGGGGCACTTCGTGTCACATTGTCCTACACGACCAAGAGAAGAAGCTAACCTAACGGAAACACAAGAAGCGGATGCATTATATATGCATGAAGTAGTATTCCTCAACGAAGAGAGAGTGTTTCCTAAGAGGTTTGATGAATACGATGGAAATACGAGTATATGGTACCTTGACAATGGTGCAAGTAACCATATGACAGGCAAGAGAGAGTTCTTCTCAAACCTAGATGATAGCATCAAAGGCAAAGTCAAATTCGGTGATGGATCAAACATCGAGATTGTTGGGAAAGGTTCGATCACGTTCATCGGAAAAACAGGGGAGAGAAGAGCACTCAAAGATATCTACTACATCCCAAGTCTTAAACACAATATCATAAGTCTTGGACAAGCAACCGAGATGGGTTGTGAGGTTAATATGAAAGAAGACTTACTGATGCTGAAAGATCCCCGTGGAAGGCTATTAGTACAAGTCGCAAGGCAACCAAACCGATTGTACAAGACGCCAATGGAGGTTGAATATCCGAAGTGTCTTCAAATACAAGAAACTGATGTTACATGGACGTGGCATGCACGGCTAGGACATGTGAACTTTGGAGTCATGAAGAATATGGTAGACAAAGAGATGGTAATAGGGATGCCTCAGGTGATACACGAG
This sequence comes from Brassica napus, assembly GCF_020379485.1. Taxonomy (NCBI): domain Eukaryota; kingdom Viridiplantae; phylum Streptophyta; class Magnoliopsida; order Brassicales; family Brassicaceae; genus Brassica; species Brassica napus. Next base: position 18,461,951 of record NC_063446.1, read on the forward strand.
AAAGATGTGTGCAACGCCTGCTTAGTTAGGAAGAAAACTCGGAAGTCTTTCCTGCCTAAAGCAAAGTATCGAGCATCACACGCATTGGAGTTGGTACATGGTGACTTGTGCGGTCCGATATCACCATCAACACCAGCAAACAATAGATATGTATTCGTCTTAATTGATGATTACTCAAGATATATGTGGACGATGCTGCTAAGAGAGAAGAGTGAAGCGTTCGATCGGTTCAAAAAGTTCAAGGAGTACGTGGAGAATCAAACGAAGCTACAACTCAAGAATTTTCGCACCGATAGAGGAGGAGAGTTCACATCTTCTGATTTCATTCGTTTTTGTGAAGAAAACGGTGTAACTAGACATCTCACCGCATCGTATACACTATCAAGAAACGTGGACGAAGAACCAGGATCATTCAAGCTTCCTCATATTGATGTTATAGAAGAAGGAGATGGTGATGAGCATCAAGATCACCAACACCACGAAGAGCAAAACAATAATGAAGAAGAAGAAGCTGTAGACGCAGGTGAACAAGAGCAAGTAGCAGAGAACAACGATGCAAACCAAGACCAGCATGTAACATCAAGATATGGTCGTAACATCAAAAAACCAAAGCGGTTCGATGATTACATCCTACTTGCTGAATTTGAAGGTGGCAGACTCTTGCTCACCATCGATGGTGAACCAGAAAGTTACATCGAAACTGCAGTGATACAAGCGTGGATCGATGCAATGAAGGCAGAGATCGAATCTATCATCAAAAATAAGACCTGGAAGCTCGTCAAGAAGCCGGCAGGTGTGAAACTGATAGGTTTGAAGTGTATCTATAAGATCAAGAGGAATGCAGATGGAATGGTGATCAAATACAAAGCAAGGCTAGTCGCAAAAGGCTACGTGCAACAACAAGGCATAGACTTCGACGAAGTATTTGCACCAGTTGCTCTAAGAGCTTGGAACATCAAACTCGACCGTGTTCTAAAGGAGATGGAGTTCACGAAGTGCACCAAGGAACCTGCGGTATATCAAAAGAAACAGAAGGGGGAGCTTCTGATCATAGCTATATACATCGATGACTTGTTTGTAACAGGGACTTCGCTCAATGTTATCAAGCAATTCAAATATGATATGTCAAGAAGATTTGAGATGTCAGACCTCGAGATGCTTACATACTATCTTGGTATAGAAGTAACGCAAGGAGCTGATGGCATTCACATCAAACAAGAAGGATACGCGCAAGGTATACTTGTCAAGACGAAGATGGAGTCATGTAACTATACTCACGTTCTGATGCACACGAGTTTGAAAGTATCAAAGGCAGAGGAGGAGCCTGAGATTGATGCAACATCGTATCGAAGCACCATAGGATGCTTAAGAGAGAGTCATAGAGAAGCAGTGAAGCATCTATACTCACGTTCTGATGCAACATCGTATCGAAGAAATGCGATGCACCTATTAACGGTCTATGGAAGTTCATCGGAGTTCAGAAGATCAACATACCCGAGATTCGAGTTGGAATTAAGGGGGAGAATGTTGGATAATTCCAATTAACTTAAGGAGCAAGTTAACTCATTAAAGTGAAGTTTGATAGGTTAAGGAAAAAGGAAAACATATCGAGCTTAGGAATGTTTCCATATTATTATTAGGAAAAAATGTAGCTTCTTCCTATATAAACAGTTCTCATGGAGAGATGTTCCATCAAGAGAAACACATTGAAATGTTTAGTTTTGAGAGAGTTTCTAAATCTAATAAGAAGAGAAGTTCTTATAATCTTTGTGTTTGTGCAACGTTAATGATCATTTAGCAAAAAAAAAACGTAGGTTCATGACTGTAATTTATTCCATTTGGTTAATGGTTAATTTATGTACCCAAAATGTTACATGTTCTGTATAGAAACAACTATGCTTTTTAAGAAACAGGACAAAAAAATATTGAAATAGACCATAACTTCGATCAACTAAATTTTCTCGATAACGAGATTTAACCTATATGATTTCTAGTGATCGCAATATTCAAACGACTACAAATTTATAAAACATGTAGAACATTTGGTAGACACTGTTTAACTTGTGCCAATCCTTTGACTGTCGGTTTTCCTATATGTCAAAAAGTTTGGGAAATAAATGTAATTTTAGTTTCTAAAACCGTTATATAAACCATCTCCCATTCCACTCAAAAACAATCATCTCATAAACAGTCGTCTAGCTATCAAAGTACCAAACATGGCGGGCTACAACCTCGAAGCTATCGAAGCCGCACCGTTAAAGGAAGATGTCGATATTGTGATCCCAACGATCAGGAGCCTTGACTTTCTTGAACAATGGAGGCCATTTCTCAAGCATTACCATTTAATCATTGTCCAGGATGGAGACCCTTCGATCAATATCCGAGTTCCAGAGGGTTATGACTATGAGCTGTACAACCGTAACGATATTAACAGGATCCTTGGTCCTAGAGCTAATTGTATTTCCTACAAGGATGGTGGATGTCGTTGCTTCGGCTTCATGGTTTCCAAGAAGAAGTATATCTACACCATTGATGATGATTGCTTTGTAAGTCTCTTTTGCTATCCGCTCGTTATGCATAAAGTTTATATTCACATTTCTCAACTCAATGAAATCATTGAAACAAAAAAGGTGGCAAATGATCCAAGTGGGAAAGAAATCAATGTGATAGCTCAACACATAAAGAACCTTGAGACACCTTCAACACCACACTACTTCAACACTCTCTATGACCCTTTTAGAGATGGAACTGACTTTGTGAGAGGATACCCTTTCAGTTTGAGGGAAGGTGTCACAACCGCCATCTCTCATGGCCTTTGGCTCAACATCCCTGATTACGATGCCCCGACCCAGCTCGTGAAGCCTCGTGAACGAAACATCAGGTCATAATATACAAATCAAGATCCTTGATTTTTTGTAGTTTTGGTTAATGTCCAAAAATATTTCCATTCAGTTTGATTATTTTGGTATATGAGTCTATGACGTATTTATAACCTGGATATAAACTCTACAATAGTCCTTGCAGGTATGTTGATGCAGTGATGACAATCCCAAAAGGTGTATTGTACCCAATGTGTGGCATGAATCTTGCTTTCAATAGAGAGCTTATTGGACCTGCTATGTACTTCGGCCTTATGGGTGAAGGCCAGCCCATTTCCCGGTACGATGACATGTGGGCTGGTTGGGCAGCTAAAGTGGTGTGTGACCACTTGGGCTTTGGGGTCAAAACCGGTCTGCCGTATGTGTGGCATAGCAAAGCGAGTAACCCGTTCGTGAACCTAAAGAAAGAGCACAAGGGACTTCATTGGCAAGAAGATATGGTTCCTTTCTTCCAAAATCTTCGTCTCTCCAAAGAATCTGACACTGCCGCTAAATGCTATATGGAGTTGTCCAACATGACAAAGGAGAAGCTTACTGAAGTTGATCCTTACTTTGAGAAGTTGGCTGATGCAATGGTCGCTTGGATTGAGGCGTGGGAGGAGCTTAACCCGCCAGTTGATGGAAAAGATGTCAAGGCCAGGTGATAAAGAATTGAAGATGATGAGTGATGCCTGCTGTGTTACTGCATGAATAAGTACGTTTAAGTTTGTTACTGTATGGTCTTTTATTTATTTATTTTCGTTTTGGAAGTGTGCTTCGTACAATAAGTTGTGTAATTGTTCTTTTTGTGATTTGTCAAAGAATACTCTGTGTGATTGTTGTGTTTACTTTGCTCGACATACTGCGTGCTACTTTAAATTACATGGACGAATTCGTTAGTTTAGTCGTACTCCCACAAACATTTATTCTATCAAACGGAAGATTGTTTTTGTGAAAACCGGACCCAACATAGCTGAAAGGGCCTAAACAAAATGTATTTCAATGAAGTAGGATTCCATGACCTATTTGACAAAAATCCACCAATATAAAGCAAACCTACAAGAGGGAAGGGAAGAATGAGGGTTGAGCATTTCCATAAAACCTCAATGAAAAAAGTTTTAAGAGCTCCGAAATCTTTACCCAACATTCACCACACAACATAACAAATTTTTTACCTAAAACATCTAGTAAAGCAAAAATATTCAACACGAAATAAGAATAAATTTCGACGGTGTCAACATGAGATCATGCCCCCCCACGTCTCTCATGCTCTCGCGTGAGAAATCACCACTTCACGTGGTCTCCGTGAATTCCACGCCTTCACGCGACACGCAACTTCACTTGGTCCCGCGTGATCCATACCACCACTTTCACACGATAATGCCACCTCACCCGGTTTCCACGTAATATGTGCTCCACATTCTTTACTTCACACACAGGAATGCACGTCGCATGCCTGCTCTGGCGATAAATCATATCACCTCAAGTGGTCTCCACATGATCCAACAAAAAACGATGAAACACCCGAGATGTACTCCATCATGTTGCACGCACAAAAATAGGCTTAAAGCCCTTTCCTATATCATATACGCATGTTTATTCCCCACTCAATGCAATCACCTGCATACAAGTCTCAATTATCTTACAACCAAATTCGTTTTAGCAACCTATGAGTAGGTGTAGGTGTCCACACATTACAATACAATATATATGTGTATGTATATATGATAGTTTACTTATCAAACAACTACACGTATAATTACAGATAACATGTAGGTATGAATGGTTTAAATATAAACTTTTACTATCAAGCGATAATGAAAAAAGTAAGAAGAGTTCATATCAATCGTCATCTTTTCATTAGATCTGCGAAAAGAAAAGAGAAAAGAAGTAAATCAGAAATTTACGGTTTTCCAAAGACTCGGGATCAAAAATCTAAGAGAAAGAACAAAAAAAGAAATAAGTAAAAACAAGAATTAGGGTTTTGTACCTTCACTCGTGACCGGATCTAAAAAGAAGACAAGATAAGATCTAGAGAATGAGACATATCGTTGTGGATCTACAGTGGCTTGGTTGCGTCACCACCAGCGCGAAAAGACTTTGAGGCAACAATGACACACCATAAAATGTTGGCTACCTTTTTTATGGCGACCATGCCGGTGTAGTGGAATGTAACAACAGACCAGGCACTGAAAAAGCCAAAAATATTTTTGGGTTGGAACCACATCTATTATTTAAATAATAATAACAGTGAAAAGTTAAATATAATATTAAATGGATTCGAACTTATACCCTTTTATACCAACAAGAGTTATAACCATTTGAGCTATTGCAATTTTGATAAAAATGGCCGAAAATATATATAGTTTTTACACGGCTGAAAGTACATGTTTCTATAGCTTCTGCTCTGTGAAAGTTTTAAAGGAGAAGTACCAGTGAACTTTACAAAATTTTGACATTACGCACTTCAATGCATTTAAACAAGTCAACCTTAATTAGTGACGGAATGAATAGTTTAAATGGCAACCCGCCGACACCATCATCTTTTGGAATAACCCATGTTCTAAAAATTTCTCTCTTAAACAATTTATCGACCGAAATGTAAAATTCTCAATTTGAATTGCCCGTGCTAGAATGGTCTATCTCGCGGCAGTTGGCGTTTCTATAACGCCGCATCCCGCGGCCGAGAATTCTATGTCTAATCCTACCCCAAATTATTTATGTGGTACAGTGGGTGGTATCAGAAGATATGCGATGATACTTTACATTTATTGTTATATATATCGAGTCCTACGTTTTAGGAACATTCTGTTAATATGTAACTTAACCTCCAAGTCTATAGTCTGTATATATACTCTCTTGTATTCTCATTATGATATATCAAGATACATTCTTAACATGGTATCAAGAGCAAACCGATAACCCTAAATTTTTTTTTTCAGCCGCCACCTTCTTTCGTCTTCTTCTTCTTAATACTCTTCTTCTTTAATCTCGATCTCAACACACCATGAATGCCCCCTTTGATCAGGTTGATGCAACGCTCAACTTATTGAACGTTAATATGGTCAACATCACCAAACTCACCTCCACGAACTACATGACATGGAGTCTTCAAGTTCACACTCTTCTCGATGGATATGACTTGGCTGGATACATTGATGGCACCAAACCAGCACCGGCTCCAACGACCACAGTCAATGACGAAGTAACTGCCAATCCCGAGTTCAACAAAATGGCGCCGTCAAGATCGCCAAGTATACAGCGGTCTCATTGGCACCCTCTCCCCGTCTATTCAGGCACTGGTCACCAACACCAAGACCACGCGCGATGTCTGGAAGTCGCTCAGTGCCACCTATGCAACGCCAAGTCGTGGACACATACAACAACTCCGCTTGCAACTAAAGCACTATACCAAAGGAGACAAGAGTATTGATGAGTACATGAGGGGCTTGACTAGCCGCTTTGATCAACTTGGTCTTCTAGGCAAGCCATTGGACCATGAGGACAAGATTGAGTACATCATTGATGAACTACCCGAGGAGTACAAATATGTAGCTGAACAAATCGAGGGACGAGACACGACTCTGTCCATCATTGAGATTCATGAAAAGCTTATCAACAAAGAAGCTAAACTCATTGCTGTCTCTGCTCCGGTGTCAAGCTCAATCCCAGTGACTGCTAACGTTGCTTCGGCTCGCCCCAAACAGCATCAGTCGCAATACAACAGAAGCAACAACGGCTCAAACTAGAACATAAGCTACAAATCCAACAACTCATCCATGCAGAAACAAGAGAACCGGTCAACCAAAGGATATCAAGGTCGTTGTCAACTCTGTGGCGTCTTCGGTCACAGTGCACGTCGATGCACACAGATGTCTCAACAATATGTCAACACAGGCAGCTCTCCATTTCGCCCCTGGCAACCACGAGCAAACATGGCCGTAGCAGCGCAAAACCCCACTAATGTGTGGCTCATGGACTCAAGAGCAACACATCACCTCACCAGTGATCTTCACAACTTGTCTCTCCATCAACCATATCTAGGAGATGACTCCGTCATGATAGGCGATGGCACTGGTCTCCCTATAACTCACACTGGTTCCATCTCCCTTCCATCTCCTGCTCGCACTTTAAGATTAAATGATGTTTTATGTGTTCCAAACATTCAGAAAAATCTTATCTCTGTTTATCGTCTATGTAATACTAACAAGGTGTCGGTTGAATTTTTCTCTGCTTCCTTTCAGGTGAAGGATCTCTGCTCGGGAATCCCGTTAATCCAAGGCAAGACCAAGGATGAGTTGTATGAGTGGCCAGCCAAACCCTCCACCCTTCAATCCTTTTTCGCCTCTTCACCACCAAAAACAACTCTCCCGGTTTGGCACTATCGTCTTGGCCACCCCTCTGCCTCCATTCTCAAGACTGTTATTTCAAATTTTTCTTTACCTTTTTCTCAATCTCTAACTCAAAACATTTTGTGCTCAGATTGTGCCATCAATAAAACTCACAAACTACCCTTTCACCAAACCACCATTACCTCTTCTCGCCCTCTTCAATACATTTTCACCGATTTATGGAGTTCTCCAGTTGTTTCCATTGATAATTACAAATACTACCTAGTGCTAGTTGACCACTACAGCCGCTACACTTGGCTATATCCTCTGAAAGTTAAATCCCAAGTAAAAGAAACATTCAAAGTGTTCAAAGCGCTCGTCGAGAACTTCTTCTCCACCAAGATCGGTACCTTGTTCTCAGATAATGGTGGCGAGTTTATAGCTCTCCGACATCTCCTGGCAGAAGCTGGCATCTCTCATCTCACCTCTCCACCACATACACCAGAGCACAACGGTATATCGGAAAGAAAGCATAGACATGTCGTTGAGACAGGTCTCGCTATGCTCACACATGCCTCGATGCCGAAGAAATACTGGACTTACGCATTCTCCACAGCAGCATATCTGATCAATCGCCAACCAACTGCGGTCCTCAACATGGATTCTCCATTTCACAAGCTCTTTGGTACTCAACCTAATTATCACAAGTTAAGATTCTTTGGCTCTCTCTGTTTTCCTTGGTTGAGGCCGTACACAGCTCACAAACTTGAAGACCGGTCTACTTCTTGCGTCTTTCTCGGATACTCTCCAACACAAAGTGGCTATCTGTGCCTTCAACCACACACTGGACGCATATACGTGTCAAGACACGTACGGTTTGATGAGCTTATCTTCCCGTTCAAAACCTCCTCTCTACCTGCTGTGAACAGCCCAGTTCCAAACCCTGAACCCACACCCTTCTCTCCACCAGTAACCATCGTACCACCATCACAACCACCTGCTCCCACAACCTCTGTATCAAACCCATCCTCTCCACTCGTACAGCAAACGGGAAGCTCGAGCTCAGGTCCTTCTCTTCCGGGTCAGGTTAATTCTTCCACTCCTTTGTTTAGTAATACTAATGATGATAACATGAGTGCCGAGTTGCCAGCAGGATCACATCACTCTGCTCCTTCGCCTCAAACCTCTCCAGTTGTGTCTCAGTTACCGTCTGAGCAACAACAACCCTCACCATCACCATCGGCGCAAAGCTCACCATCTCCAGAGCCTGCTCAGCCGGAGAACACGCACCCTATGCTCACAAGACGCAAAAATCAAATCAGCAAGCCAAACTCGAAGTACAACTACTCAGCTGCTCTGTTTTCGGTCATTCATACTGAACCAACTACACTAAATCAGGCGCTTAAAGATAGATGTTGGCGAGGCTCTATGTCTACAGAGATTGATGCGTTTGCACGTAATGGAACCTATGATCTTGTGCCTTGACAACTGCATTACAACGTTGTAGGGAACAGATGGCTCTACAAAAACAAATTCAACTCTGATGGTTCTCACAAATGCTGCAAGTCACGCTTGGTGGCGAAAGGGTATAAGCAAGAATATGGCCGTGACTACACAGAGACATCCAGTCCGGTTATTAAAGCCACAACACTTCGTCTTGTCCTCGACATCACAGTCAGCAACTCCTGGCCGATACAGCAGCTTGATGTCAACAATGCTTTCCTCCAAGGGACTCTCACGGACGAAGTATATATGGATCAACCACCTGGCTTCGTTGATGCAGACAGACCGGACTACGTATACAAGGATGATCACAAGCTGGTGGGATTGATGCAGAGATGGTTCAAAGTTACAGCTTAGTAGAAGGAAGACTTAACCAATTTTGTTACAGCATTGTAAAGTCTCTTTTTAGGTTTTTTTTAGTCTTTGTAAATGATTATTCTTTCTACTTGATCAATAAATTTCACATTTCATCAAAAAAAAAAAAAAGAATAAAATACTCATTACCAATCATGGCCAAGGTCGATCTCAAGCATTTGGTATTTGTTGGAGTAAGCTTGAAGCTGTTGGAACAAGCATGAAGGCTTGCCGAGCAAGCTAAAAGAAGTTATAATCCAATTGTGTTTGAGATAAAGATAAAGATGTATTTTAGGAGTTATCTATAAGTATATTATGACTTTACTAGTAGGATAAGGATTTATTTTTAGCGATATATATACATCCATCAAGTTATGATTAGATTGTATGAGTTTGAGAAGCTTAAAGTTTTTGAATGAGTTTTCTTTAAGAGATTAATATAAGTTATTCTTATACTTCATTCACATACACAAAGAGAAATCGGATATATAGTTTCAATACTTGGTATCAGAGCAATAAAATTGAAACTATGGGTTATTTTAAGGTTGTTACGACGAAGCAGGAGGAAATAGGATCATCATCGATCAAGTGTCCCATATTGAGCGCCACGAATTACACGGTTTGGGCCGGTGATCAAGATGAAGATTTTTCTAAAAGTACACAAGGTGTGGTATATCTAGCTGAAGGAGGAGACGATAAGAAGAACAACATGGCCATGGCATTGTTGGTCCAATCGATTCCTAAAATCCTTGTTTTACAAGTCGGTGAATTGGACATAGCAAATAAGGTTTGGGATGCAATTAAAACAAGACACATGGGAGCTGATAGGGTCAAGGAAGCTCATCTACAAACACTTATGGCAGAATTTGATCGACTTAAGATGAAAGATTACGACACCATTAATGAGTTTACATGCAGAATCTACGAAATCTCTTCAAAGTCTGCTGCACTTGGAGAATAGATAGAGAAATCAAAACTTGTCAAGAAGTTTTTAAAGAGTCTTCCCCAAGAAAGTACATACATATTGTAGCTGCACTGGAGCAAGTGTTGGACCTAAAACTACTTGTTTTGAGGATATTATCGGTCGTTTAAAAGCCTACGAAGAACGTATCAGCGAAGAAGAAGAGACGTCTGAAGAGCAGAACAAACTAATGTATGCTAACTCCTGGCAACAATATAACTGTGGTTTTAATGGCAAAAATAGAGGTCGTGGTCGTGGAGGTAGGTTCTATAGCAGAGGAAGAGGTCGTGGCCGCTACAACTTTGCGAGAGAAGAAGAGACACAACGAGAGTGACATGCTATCGATGTGACAAACTAGGATACTATGCTACAGATTGTTCCGGTCGTTTACTGAAACTTCAAGAGGCTCAAGAGACTAAAGAAGAAGATACACATGAGGCTGACGAGTTAATGCTACACGAAGTGGTATTTCTTAATGAAGAAAAGGTAAAACCCAACACCTTTGAGACAAATCTAGACAAAAGCAATGTGTGATATCTAGATAATGGTGCTAGTAATCACATGACGGGAGATCGCTCTTACTTCACCATGCTTGACGAGACAATCACGAGAAATGTTAAGTTTGGTGACGACTCTCGCATTGACATTAAAGGAAAGGGCTCCATTAGCTTTATCTTTAAAGATGGCGTGAAGAAGACTATGTCCAATGTGTACTTTATACCGGCTCTTAGAAGCAATATCATAAGCTTGGGTCAAGTTACATAAGCGGGGTGCGAAGTCAGGATGAAGGAGAATCTATTGAATATATATGATCGTGATGGGAGGCTATTGATCAAGACCAACAGAGGAAGTAATCGTCTATATAAAGTAGCACTGGAAGCCGAGAACACCTCGTGTTTACAAGTGATAACGTCGAATGAGTCAAGGAAGTGTCATGCGAGGCTAGTTCACATCAATTTTGATATTAAAAAAACTGATGATTGACAAAGAACTTGTTACAGGAGTACCAAAGATTGCAATCATGAAGAATACATGTGTTTCATGTTTGCTTGGGAAACAGACAAGGCAGTCTTTTCCCCAAGCAACAGAGAGCCGAAGATCAGAAAGCTCCTGGTGGCGGTGATGCACAGTGACCCTGGACGCTTTACGCATGACAGACACATGTCACCATATGTCATAGGAAGCCATCAAAGTGCAGCAAGCATAATGTTTGACCTTATCTTCTTTCCTACAGATTGTTCCAATTGTACATGTATTGAGCCTATGGACTTCAGATCAATAAAAAGGTTGACAAAAAAAAAAAAAAAAAAGAGATTGGAGTCTAGAGAGAAAATGAGGAACCAAGGCTCTGTTCGTTTGCTCACAAATCATCTGGGTGAAGATGCAAATCGATGTTCGTTTTGTGCATTATAATGCTACATCCAGATGGATCACCCAACTGAATTTTTAAATACTCATCTCAAATCCTCACCCAAATGAAGGTGAGTCTTGATGGTGCATCTGGATGCAGATGTATCTAGTTCAGTCCAAAATGATAAATGACAAAAATGACCTTTTAAAATCAAAATATTATTTTCAAACCGTAAATTCTATTTTTTTGCAAATAAATTTTTCCACTAGAACCGAAAAATACATTTTCCCGCAAAAACTTAAAAACACAATTTCCCGCCAAAACCGCAAAATGCGATTTTCCTCAAAAAACGTAAAACACATATTTCCATAAAAACACACTTTTCGGTCAAACCGGTAAAACCGCACTTTTCGGAAAAAACCGGAAAAATGCATTTTCCCGCCAAAACAAAAAAACGCATTTTCCCGCCAAAACCCAAAAAACACATTTTCCCGACTAACTCCAAAAAGCATTTTCCGGCCAAAACCGCAAAAAACATTTCCTCGCCAAAACCGGAAACACAATTTTCTCGCCAAAATCGGAAAACAGAATTTTTCCGCAAAAACCGGAAAAATGCATTTTCCCGCCAAAACTGGAAAACACATTTTTCCCGCCAAAACCGGAAAATAGAATTTTTCCGCCAAAACCAGAGAAACGCATTTTCCCGCCAAAATTGGAAACACACAATTTTCCCGCCAAAACCGGAAAATGGAATTTTCCCGCAAAAACCGGAAAAACGCATTTTCCCGCCAAAACCGGAAAACGCATTTTCCCGACCCAAAACCGGAAAAAATTTATTTTCTCGTCGAAACCGCAAAAATGCTTTTCACGCCAAAATCGCGAAAAATGCTTTTCCCGCCAAAATCGCGAAAAAACTTTTCCCACCAAAATCGTGGAAAAAAAAAATTTCCCGTCAGAAACACTTTTCCCGCCAAAACCGCAAAACACACTTTTCCCGTCTAAACCGCAAAAACGTATTTTTCCGCCAAACCCATAAAAACTTATTTTCCGCCAAAACCACAAAAATGCACATTTCGCCAAAAACACATTTTTCCTCAAAAACCGTAAAAATGCTATTTTCCCGCCGAAACGTAAAAACATTATATTTTAATTATTTTATTAACAAGTCCACCTGGATGTAGATGGAACTTAAAAAATGAAAAGCAAACGAACATAGTTGCATTCAGATGATTCATCTGGATGCATTGACGAAATGAAGAAACGAACAACACCCAGATGGAGCATCTGGATAAGACATCTAGATAGACCATCCGGATGCATCTTCCAGATGTACAAACGAACGGAGCCTTATTAAAGGACAAGGTTATGCACGGGTCACACCTAAACCCGCTTGACCCGGTACGGGTCATCCCATTTGTAATATATACCGTGTGGATTGGACCTGCGAGGCACACCACTATATGGGCCTTTAAATATATGTTCAATGCGGCCTCGAATGGGCCTTATTTGAGTGTGGCGCGCAGGCAAAATCCCATATGGAACAGATGGTCACTGTAGCAAGATGAGGTATTCAGTTGTGCTATATAGTTATTAACTGGAAACGTGTTCTCTCCTAATTGCTATCATGTAATCACAGATCATAGCAAATACAAAGAGTTAATGAATCGTTAGAGTTAGTGAATCGTTTGAGTTAGTATGACAGTTTGTTGAAAAATTGTTAAAACAATGAACAAAGCGATAAACCTAAGCAGCTGCTACATTTTAGGTTTTAGATTTTTTTTTTGCTAAGAAAAAAAAAATGTTTTCACCTCTTTGCCGGAACCCAAGCAATATAAATAGTCTCTCTCAGCGCGAATCAAACTAGGGTAGCGGAAATTACAGCCGCAACTCCTTTACCACCAAAGCTGAATCGTTTTAGATTTTGCGGGGAGGAATATGAAGTCAAATTTACGGTTAAAATTTATTTGAAACATTAAAAAATATTGTGTAAGGCACAACTAAGATTTGAATTATTAATGTTTATATACTAAGGGTCTGGTTTCGAGTCCTAGAAAAAACAGAATAATGCGAATTAATGGAGAAAAGACTTAAAAGATATTTGAAAAGATTTAAAGGAGTATCGTCAAGCATGGATCCGATAGGACAGTTTAGGTGATGCAGTCAGATATGAATCTTTATAAGACAAGTAGAATTGTTAGTTGTAAATTTTTTGTATTATTTATTATAATTTGTAATAGCATAATTATCCAGCGTGAAAAAAACATGACTTCTAAATAACATTTCGACTAAACAGCCTAATTAACTTTTATGTTATCTAAACAAGATGTATAAGTCAAATTTTGATTAAAAAAAAAAATTAATCTTCAAGTGCTCCTCGATTTAGTATATATGTTTTTTTGTTAATTTACTAATTCCAACCAATGGCACGTGCATTTCCAAACAAAATGAATAGGGATAATTTGAAAAATACCTTAATTTTTATTTTTAATTTGAGAAATACAACGGTTCTTTTTGTTTTTGAAAATTACTCTCTTCCTCATGTGATAAGACGTTATTGTCCTGATTTTAGTTAGAACTACATATCTTAATAACTAAAAGTTGTCTAATTTACGTGATTTCTTTACCAAACTTAATTAATTTCTTCATATTGTGTATATTATTTCATGCGTACCTGGTCACATATCCTTATATCAGACAAACAATCTCCGGGTTAGAACAAGGGAGCTAACCAAGCTTTTGCTCTCTTTGTCCTTCTTCAAGACTCTTAACTTAACGACACATACCCTTTTCTTTATGTACAAAACGTGTTACTTCTCCAGCGAGTTTGATTTGCACGTATAAAGGACATACCCGAGTTTCCTACTTTACTCATTTGATCTTTCAAAATCTATCGCACAAAACTCAGAATCAACGTCAGATAACTGAGAAGAAGTACTGGATGATAGATAAGACTAACATGGAAAAATCTCAATATTTTTTTTTTGATAAAAAAAAAAAATCTCAATATACTTTCTGTTTTTGATAAATCTTGAAACTAGTATTTGCTTGGTTTCTTTGTTTACATGTTGAAAGAATGGGAGAGAGGTTTCTTTGGTATCTCAAGTATCCACCAACTCAGATGTTGTTGGGTTTCTTAAGATCCTGTAATTGGATATTTCACTTTGAATGTGGATTACATGTGATTTTTTTGTCATTAGCAAGAACGACAAGTTCCTCTTGGCCCCTGTATTTATGATCAAATGAAATTTGGTCTAATAAGTTTCTAATGATAATGAAAGAGAACAAATTTTCAGCTTAAAGCTCATTGCTAAGACTCACCATCGTCGTCATCTGAAATGTCTAATTTACTCTTTGTAGAACTATGTTATGTTGGAATACTATCTAATCTATTAACAAGAAAGTATATTTTGTAGTTAGCCCTGAATTTTCCTCAATATTTACAATTATATGCCATTGGGCTTATACACAGTTCGTTTTATCTCCTTTCTCCTCTTCGTTTTTTTTTTGACGAACTCTCCTCTTAGTTTTGATTGTTATATATCTCATGAACTCAGATTTTTCTTCCCGGTAATCAGACTTATATTTTGCGTTTGCGTATTGTGTTGGCTTTTAATAAATCTATCTCTAAAGAGAAACTCTTTTGTTTATTTCTGATCAAATGGATTGGTTCTTTGTTTTCTATATTAAGATGTTGATCTGATCAGCTGTTTAATTTCTTTTGTCTTTCTCTTTTCTCTCTCTGTTTCACACTCTTCTTTGATTTTGAATCTTCTATCTATCATCAATGCTCAATACTTTCTCTTGGGAGTTTATAAATCTTTGCTTATTTGATTGGCGTAAGTAAAGGCTATAGCAAAGTCTCTCTTTTTCTTTTGGACAAAAACAAAGTCTCTCTATCGAAATTAAGATTTGAGTTGTTGAAAAACTTCTTGGTTTAGTCCAGCTTTTGTTGCTAAATCATTGTGAGCTTTTCATTGTGTTTCTTTCCGGTGTTAGATGAAGAATCATTCAATTTCGAAGATGAATTGCTTGAAGAGAGGAGCTGGAGAAAGGCGTTCAAAGAGCTATTGGGGCTGTCAGAATTACAACGATGGCGTTAGTGAAGATATTGATCTTCCTGCATCGTTATTGTGAATTCGTCAATACCTGTTGAGGCCTAACCTTATCTTTACTTCAATTGGGCTTATATTGGACTTTTAACATTATGTTTGAATGTATTTGTTGTTGGGTTTGATTGGGGCTTTAACATCGCCATATGTAATTTCCTTGTGGACTTCTCTATCGATAGAAAAATAGAGGACAAAAAATACTCGAATTTGGTATCGAAATAAAACCGCTTAATAAAGACAAAAATTCAAAACCGGAAATTAGACCCTTTTTTTAATCAAACTATTGGTATGTATTGGTATGTATTTGAATATCGATGGACACTCCAATCTTAACAAGATCTTCAAAATAGACAGTCAATTAAGAAAAAGATTCCATAAATAATTACATTTAATAGTTTATAGCCATATTTGAACTACCATAACTTATACGCAACCGATTTTAGATATTTTAAAAAGGAATATTACTTTACACTCATTCTCTATTCTTGCTTTACACGTAAATTTTTACACATGATAAAAGCAAAATTCCTCAAAGTAGTTTCCTATACTGTAATATGGTCTTCTTTTTGCAACAAACAGGATGGCTAGATTTTCCTGGTTCTGGTCTGCGTCTGGAGATAGGTTGCATTACTCCTTCAAAGGTTCCACACTTCCACTAAGTGAATCTTACAACGAACATGTTCCTCCTCGCAAAAGATACTCTTTTTTTTACGTAAGTAATTCTTCCTTTCCACACTTCCACAAAGTTAAAATCGGTTGCGTATAAATTATGGTAGTTCCATTGAAAATATATATTTTTTGTCCAAAAATAAGTAGTCCATTTATAATATAGATATAATTAATTATTTCAAAATTTTATATTAAGGTAAAAGTATAATCTAATATTAAGATAAATAAATGAAAACAAAATAATTTATTACTTAATGTATTTCTAATCATTTATCCATGCTAAAAATACATTCAATACAAAACAACAATCAATACTTTCTTCAAAATACTCTCTGCGATTCATATTAAGTATCATTTTAGCTTTTAAATTTTGTTTCATTATTACTATTTTTTTACATTTCCAATGCATATCTTAAACAAAATTTTCAATATTTACCCCTAATTTTTATTCTTAATTCATGTGTAAAATCCTTTAACGACACGAAACAGATGGAATAGAATATAATAAAAAAACGACATTCAATTACAATAATAATATAACAATAATCTAATAGCATTCATCTACAACAAACACATCAATTTAAATAAATATCCGCGCGGGCGTGCGGGTCAAGCTCTAGTTTTAATTAAAAGTGATTCAACTTTCTAGATTCACCTTAAACCACATGTCTTGTAATTGGGAAATACTAGTTGCTATTCAATATTCAGCTAAGATACCAGTTTCATTAACAAGAAAAATCTCAGAACTTGCATATCACGTTCTAGGGTTGAGTACTGGTAGATTCGTATTTTTCTTTTGAAAATAAAAGTACACCATATTTGAAAAAAATATTTAAATAGGATTAGTGTGTATTCCCGGTTTTAAAACGTATAAATAACCATTATACTTTTCAATCAAGTAATACATAATTACAAACATCTAATATGGATAGTTCAGACATTTTACTTAGTAGAAAGTGTAATTGTCAAATAAGTTAAATGAAAGTGTAGTTTTCAAAATAAATCCTCCTCTAGAAGTACATTTCCCAATTTTCCCCAGTTAAAAATAATTTTAGTTATTGTTTTTTATATTGCCATCTTTGGTAGTGGTTTACTAGTAGGGGTGGGCACTTCGGTTATTTTCTCGGTTCGGTTTGGTTAGTTCGGTTCTAGTATTTTCCAACTAAAATAAACCATAGTTAATTTGGTTCAGTTCGGTTTGTGTTCGGTTTGGTTTATATTCGGTTCACTTTGTATTCGGTTCGGTTCGGTTTTTTTTGGATCAGTTTAATTAGGTTCTTTTTAGTTTAATTTTTTGCAAGAAAAGTTATGTTTTAAAACATAAATTATGTAAACATAAACTATGTGAACTAAATTCAATATAAACTGAAACAAAAACCTTTGAAAAAATCACAAAAAGTATATAAAAATTAAAACAAATGAAAGTTAACTAAAATAACAAAAACCAATATCAATAGTAATGTCTCTTATATCATTATTAAATGAAAAATGGAAAATACATGGTTTGGTATTAGAATTTTAGTATATTGGTATAACTAATATTTTTAATTTAAATAATTACAAAACACATCGGTTTCTCGGTTCGGTTCGGTTCGGTTTAAAACCAAACCGAACTGCACTATTCGGGTTGGATAAATCTTCAAACGAATGGTTTGAAATAGACTTTGGTTCGGTTTGAATCGGTTTCGGTTCGGTTGGTTCGGTTTGATTCGGTTTGGTTCGATTTTTTTTTCCACCCCTATTTACTAGGGTAGCTGCTGTAATTTTATATGTCAACTGATAAAGTAACCAATTAAAGAAAAAAGAGAAATTAATTATTTGTCGGATGCTGACTTTTCTGGTATTTATAGATACATTTCATGGAAAATGTGGGAAACATGTCTATTTATTATTTCCTCTCTTCTTTAACTATGAGTATGCCATTGATTAATTGGACATTTGGACTAGAAGCAAACTCGAACATCAATGGCAAACGAAAAAAAGGGTAATTAAAAAACAAATCTTATCTACCGAAAAGAGAATATAGTAATGGTTTGACCCATTTTAAAGATTTTAAAGAAAACAAGGTATATACTAATCTTTGAGAATCATTCAAAACCATTTATATTCCCTTGAAATGCTTTAAAATATTTTTAAAACCCCGTGTACATCTTGGAAAGGCGACTAAACCCTTTCCGTTGACAAACTGAATAAAACAAACATAGCTCTTAAAGATTGTAAATAGATCACAAATAATAAGCTTGTAAAGATATGTTTATTTATCAAGAACAACTATATTATAAAAACTCAATTATTAGACCATGACTTCGTATATGGTGAAGTAAGGGTAAATGGAAAAGTTAAGCCCGTCTCTTCTAATTGTCAAATTCTTCAAAGTAAACATAGCTCTTCTTTGATAAAAAAAAAACATATCTCTTCTATATATATGAGATATTCAAGAAACATATAACTATCAAGCCAGAAAAAAAAAAGCAAATGTCAGATGGAACTTGGGGCCTGACCCATAAACATTTTCGCGATTCTGGATTCTAACCTCCTCCTAAGAAGAGTGCTATGCGCTATAATGGAGAGTCCGATAATGAAGACATGGAGAAAAATAAAGACTTTTGGCCAAACGAGCTCTTCAACCACGGCTTCGTTCACAAGAAGCAAGACTTGGAATGGCTCTGCTCATCTTGAGGATGCTAAGAACAGCGAATCCATAGGAAAGATCAAGAAAAAGTGTTTCACCGTTTACGTTGGTCCCATGAAACAGAGAATCGTGGTAAAAATGAAACTTTTGAACCATCCTTTGTTCAAGAACTTGTTAGAAGCCGCAGAGAATGAATATGGATATAGACGTGATGGGCCCATTGTTCTTCCGTGCGAGGTTGACTTCTTCTTCAAGGTTTTGGCTGATATAAAGTCTGATGTTCATGGTGATGATTATGATGACGATGATGATGGTTTGATTAGTCCTCCGATTTGCGGGTGGGGTAGTCCCAGCATGAGAAGGAACGGTTCGTACAAGCTTCTTCGATCTCCATCCTTGTTCAAGTGGAATAGATTTTGAATTTCTTTTTTTTTCCCCTTTCCATAAGTTATTGTTCACAACATTACCATATGCATATACTTGCAGTTGTAAGGAATATTTCCTTTCCTTATTATACGGTCTTATAGTTATCCGTTTTCAATTGGAATATTGATATTCTTTAATATATTTGGTGACTAATGAAATTGAAAATAAATGAGTAATTCCTAATTTATCTCTATACCTTTATGGACGGTTGAGATTAATCTAAAGGAAACCCTAAAGAATAATTAGGTCATCTCATCTCTCCACCTATAAATACATATCTTTAGACCATCGTAAAAATATCCTAAAAGCAACAACTAACGTTATAGGCGAGGCGAGAGAAACCTACAAGTTCCTAAGAAGAGATTGAGTTGTTCATCTTCCATTCAGGATTCAATCCATTCAGGAAGATCTCTCAGACACAATGAATCCAGGTAACTCTATAAACATTCATATGATTCTATTATGTGATTACCCTAGATGTTTAAAGATCTTAGGGTTCATATAAATTTAACTTACATGTGGTCCATGTACTACCGCATTGACCCCCTTCATAATTAGACCATAAACATAAGTAGGAGTATCGTAATGGTCCCTTTAATGTCTTTAACGAAACACTCGTTCTGTTATCATAAATCCAACCAACAATAATGTGTGTGCACATTGGAAACAAAATATGTAAAAGATGTAAAAGTCATAAAAGAGCTCAAATAATTGTCATACATAGGCTAATCGTAAACAAACAACATTGAGCGCTAGCCTCAAGACCCATACTTTCAGCATGCTTCATGAAAGTCTTTGGAGGTAAAGCTTTTGTAAATATGTCTGCAACCGTATGTTCAGTGCCTATATGTTCAATGAAAAACTTTTCTCTTTTGACATCTTGCTTCAGTGATAGATATTTGAGGTCCATATGCTTGGCTCCCTTAGATATCCTATCATGCTTAGCGAAGAAGATTGCAGCTTGATTGTCACAGTAAAGAGTGAGAGGCTTGTCACATCTGAGTGTTTTGGTAAGTTTATATGTCTAACTTTTCTTCATTTGGTAACCTCTGGTTGCTTAAAGCACTTATCTTTTTCACAATTTATCATTTTTTGTAAACACCAAACTTTATATCAATTTATCATTTTTTTGTCTCATGTCATTCTCACTAATTCATCTTGTTTTGTAAATTTTTCATTCATCTTCCACTCTTTTAAATGTAGATCTATAAATCATATTTTTTTATTTGATAACCTCTTGTTGCTTAAAGCTCTTACTTTTTGAAAAAATTTTTTGTTGTTCTAAGCTCTTACCTTATTTTTAAAGTTTTTCTATGTTTTAAAGTCATTTGAATCCTTTTGTATATGCATGTTTTTCAGATCTAAGAGACACTTGGAAGACTTCCAGGAAAGTCTTTTCGGAAGTCTTCTAACATTTAATGCACTATAAAACTCCATGGAAGTATTTTGGCAAAGTCTTCTCCCATGTCAAGTAGAATCTAAGCTTGTCTTTATGGAGGAATGAGCTATAATAGTTTTGTTTATAGTCTGTTTTATAATTTGTAAGTGTATTCTTTTATTTGTGAATTCTTTTGTAAATTTGAAAAGATATTAATAAACAAATTTGGTAAATATTTTCATGTCTACAATATTATCTTGCCAAAAGTACTTGACATTATAGAAGTTATTGATACAACTTCAATATCAAAACACAATAATACAAAACATTAGCCGAATTTACTACAACTAATGGAGAAAACTTCTCAAGAAAACTTAGTCAAATTCACAAAAGATCAAACATTACATTAGTTCAAACCTATAATAGTTTCACTAGAAGTCTTCTGGGAAGTCTTGTGGAAGACTTCTTCTCAGAAGACTTTTCGAAAGACTTAAATTTCAATCGAGAAATATAAATATAAGGGGGAAATTTAAGTGAAAAAATAAAATTTAAGCGGGAAACTGAAAATTAAAATTTCAAATTTCATGAAAGTTAAAAAATATATATTATGATCTAAGAAGACACATTAAATCATATGACTTGATATTATTGAAGTTACTTAACACTTTTGAATGTTAGAAAAAATATATCTTAAAGTTAAAAATACAAGTTTTACAAAAACTAACGTAGAAGACTTATGGGGAAATCTTCTCTCATTAGCTAGAAACATTAATATGCATAAATGTTGTTAACCTCATAATTATCACCAATTAAGTTATGAATTTCATTCAGAAGCTCCAATATTGACTAATATACATAAATTAACAAGAAAATGTTAAAAATTCTTTGTAGTTGTAGAGAAAATAAATTTTTATTAAACGTTGACGTAGACGTAGACGACTTCCACGGAAGTCGTTCGGAAGACTTATACGTAAGTCTTCTGGTCAAATTGACTTTATGTATCAGAAATTTGACTTTTCCTAGGGATAAACATATTAGTTTTGCATTTGACCAGATTGTGTCT
Source organism: Brassica napus (assembly GCF_020379485.1). Taxonomy (NCBI): domain Eukaryota; kingdom Viridiplantae; phylum Streptophyta; class Magnoliopsida; order Brassicales; family Brassicaceae; genus Brassica; species Brassica napus. The sequence goes on from NC_063446.1 coordinate 18,483,586, forward strand.
GAAATTTGTTTTTTCCTTGATGACTTACACGGAAGTCGTCCAACAGAAAAATAAAATTTAAATTTTTTTTTTTTCTAGACGACTTCCATGTAAGTCGTTTCAGGTTACTTTTGCAATTGAAAAATAAAACTTAATTTTTTTATTTTATACAGACGACTTCCATGTAAGTCTTCAGGCAGATGACTTACACAAAAGTCTTCTGTAATAACCAAGGTATGACCAGAATCTCAGAATAAAATCATGGTAGACTTCCGTGTAAGTCGTCTACCGGAAGACTTACATGGAAGTCGTCCGGATAAAATTAAATATTTAAGTTTTATTTTTCAATTGCAAAAGTAACCTGAAACGACTTACATAGAAGTCGTCTAGAAAAAAAATAAATATTTAAATTTTATTTTTCTGTTGGACGTAGGAAAAGTCAAATTTCTGACACATAAAGTCAATTGCAAAATTAACTTATGCATTAACCAGAAAACTTCCGTGTAAGTCGTCTAGACAAAGTCAAATTTCTGACACATAAAGTCAAATGCAAAACTAACTTGTTTTTCCTACTACTTACCAGGAAGTCTTCTCTAATTTTTCGTAAATAATCCAATGGTTACTTTTGTATTTGACTTTGAGTTTTGAGTCATATTTGCAAAAAAAAATCCTAATAAGAATACATAAACCACTATGAATTTTTCTGGTTAAGATTTTTCAGAAATTATTTAATTTACCTTTTATACAACTTAAGTATAAAGATACTTAGAGTTTACAAAAAGAAAAATTATTATGTACATATCAATATATTTTCATGAGTTTTCAAATATTTATCCGTAATTTCCGTTTATAAAACTTTGTACATATCATTACTTCAGTTTTTTCTACTTTTACAAATAAAAAAAAAGTATACAAAATAATTATGAAAGTATAGTTAGATATTTAAGATGAAGAATTAACTAATGCAATAAATAAAACTAATCAAATATAACTTAACTAGAAGAAAAAGTGGTTATACTTAAGTAAAATATTATAATACTATTTGCAATAAATTATATATATAATACAAAATAATTTTTATAATATATTTATATTTTAAATATTTATATTTTCGAATGAGAACGAGAAAATCACCTATTAAACTATTATAGGGACTGAAGTCTCTTTTTTATCCAATTTGACAAAAATTCCTTTTTTATTTACTTCTTTTGACAATCTAATCTATTAAAAGGGGTGTAAAAAATTAGATTAATTTTTAGTTTTACCACTTATTTACAATGACATGCCAATGAGATATTTATTGAAACTATATTTAAGTATGTTTGTCTTTTTCTAATTTAAATTATAGATTTCTTTAATTGAATTTTAACAGAAATAGATTTTCATAAATGTTTGAAAATATGGTTATGTTAAGAATATTTATCATTGAAGATATAGAAATTTTCTTTATGTATATAAAAAATGAAAGAAAACACTCGCGCGATTGCGCAGATCAAGGTCTAGTTTGTCGAACAATGTTAAGCTTCAAGTTTCGATTGAAGACCATGTAGACCTTTGTGTTAACTGAAACGACTTAAACAAACAGATATATAAAATCAAAGAATCAAATGTTTGCTTCAAAATTTCATAATCTCTTTAGATTTTTTTTTAAAATAATTAATATATTATTAAAATTGACCCAAATTGAATCAATACTACTAAAACAGAAACAATTTTAATCTACTTACAAATAATATAGATTTTATGTTGGACCATTAAATTTAATTATCTTTCATATTATCTTCACTTATGCCAAACTTAATTATTATTAAATATACATCATGCCTAAAATTGAGAAACTAAATAACTAATCTATTATTTTCATGCTAATAAATTCAGTTCATATTAATACTAAACTTAAGTAACTAATCAATTAAATATTATTTATTAATATAATAAATAATGATTTATGCCTACTAATATGTATATATACAACTGTACATTAATCCAAATACAAGAAATAAAATCTTCAAAGCCCTCACCAAATACATAAAAATATAAATATATATGATAAAATAAATATTAATAAGTAGCTACTATTAATATTTAAAATATGATAGAACATGTTACTATTGATGTTTTTATGAATATAGTATTTACGGGTTATTAGAACATACATTTAATATATTTATCAAATATAAACTAATTCAACAAATATATTAACACAATTATATCATAAAACATTACATTAAGAAAAAAACTAAATCAATAAATAAATAAATGATTATATTTTTTTCAAACTTAAATCATTAAATTGTAATAGATGTATATGAATGGTTGATGCTCAAAATTTATTTCTCTCTTTTTAGTATGCATCCTCTCAAAAATTAATCGATTATGCTTATAACAAGATGAAAATTTGGTTTGACTAAAATTTTGTACAGCTAATTTTTGTAAAATTGGAGCATCACATTCATAATATATCCACTATTCATCTAAACATTCATGAATATATATTAGAATACTCAAAATATAACAATTTAAGTCAAAACAGATTACATATCGGGTCACCCATCGGTTTAATAGTGGGTTATTTTTTTGCGGGTTTTATATGATTTCTAAATAACGATTTAAAAAAATCAAACCGGGTTACATATCGAGTCACCAGGTTTGCAGGTTTAATAGTGGATCCAAATCGGATTTCAAAACACTGAATTTTCCCTTCATCCGTATTTAAATGTGCATACATAATCAAAATACAAATTTAAATCAAATAAATTTGGTTTGCTTCGGAAATAATCATACGCTTTGAAAGCGCGGATTAAAATATAGTATTGTTTTAATAGTTACATCACAGGTGAATGTGGAAAACGGACTAAAATTTGCCTTATCCCTTATAATCCTAGAGCATTATAACATATTTTCGTAGCCACGTGTCATCACGAGAATAATTCTTAGAATTGTTAGAAAAATAAGTTGGTCCATATAAACATATACTATTTTTTTTTATTAAATTAACTATCAAATTAATTAATAGTGTACAAAAGAATATGCTTTCATTCCTCAAATAAAAACTACGTAATTACCTAATATGGTTAACATATATATGACAATTAATCATTATTAATAATACATATTTGATAACAATTTTTCTAACATCTCTCTATTTTGTTTAATTTTACACTACTAAAAGAATTAAACAATCACATTAAGCATATAATAAAAAAATTAGATTTTTTCTTATATGTTATATTTTGAATTTTTAAAAACTATAAATTACTAAAAATGGTAAAAGTCTCACATTGAAAATTTTGTGATCAATGGTTTAACTTTTGTTTGTTCAAGCAAGAGACAAATGATGATCATATATCGTAGGGTTGGGCGTTCGGATACACGTTCGGGTTCGTATCGGGTATTTCAGTATAAAGGTATAAAACTCATTCGGATTTTTCTACACTTCGAGCCGGGTTCGGGTATTTAATGTTCGGGTTCAGATATTTTGGGCCGGGTTTAGATATTTAAATTTTGAAGAAAAAAATAAATAAATGATTCATTGTTTAATTTTTTGTATTTAAAATATGTTTTAACTGGTTTTCTAATTTTTTTAAAATTAAACTGTTAATAGGTTTGGAGATAAAACTTTAAAAATAGAAAGACACTAATTTAGTTGTTGTTTTGAAATTTTAGATGTAACTTTTGTTAATGCAACAAACAAGAGCTTGATATATATTTTAAGTGAGTAGCAAATAATTTTGTCCGTAATTATATGTATATTATCTAATTTTGAGCAATAAGCATCATTAATATAAATATTTTGAATAAAATGAAAGAAGTAAACTAGAAATATAGGGTTAAATATATTTATGTTTGGTTATCTTCGGATATCCATTCGGGTTCGGATATTACCCATTTGGATTCAATATTACCCGAACTGGTGAAATAAGTAATTTGTTTTGTTGTTCTAGAATTAGATGATTTTTAGACCGAGCTGGTGAATATATATTAGACAAACATTTATATTTCGAGTCTTCACTTATATATATTCTATAACAGCTTGATATATTAGATTTAAACACTAGTCTGTTAATATAGTTTGCCGGTGATTTTTTTCAAAATTTTGATTCTTAGATATGTATCTGGAATGAAACTAATTTTTACAGAATTATTATTTTTTTTTTAAATTGACACTTATTTAATTCACCGAATTCATAGAAGAATTAAAAAAAAAGAAACTTAACTCATATCAATAAAAAAAAAATGAAAACACAATTATATAGAGGTAGAAAATGAACTCACTTATGGAGAGTCAATAGTAAACAAATCGAGAGCAGAAAACCTAATCTCCTTTCGTCATTATACAATCGATGTTGCCTATTTGGTTTTGGTGATTTGTGTCAGCCGCAAAACTTAATTTTCTTTTGTGCACATGAAGTCTTAAAAATAATTAAAATGAGATGTAATACGTTAACTCTTCAACAATGATGATATATTTAAGAGACCAACATTTGTATTTGTCATTTTATAATCGATAAAGATTGTAGTGTTGCAAAATGTTAAAACCATTTCATAAACAAATATTAATATAAAAACTCACTCCGCGCATGCGCGCGGATTATCATCTAGGCTTTAGTAAAATCGAAAACGGATTAACATAATGGCTTATAATTGTAATGGAAGCTGAATGTTTATACTAACTTGCAGCCATAATCACGCATATTTATTAGCAATCCCCACGAGACGAGCACATAGTTCTTGAGGCTTGGAGAACATTGCCATATGTTCTGCATCTTTGATCTCCATTACTTCTTTTACAGGAAAATTGCTGATCATCCAACGCTGGTAATCCTCCGGTATCATATTATCCTCTCCGCATATGATGTAGATACGCGTAACAGATCCGTACCTTTCCTCACTAAAGCTTTTTGTCCCTGCCAGATTGTTTGTAACTACCGGGTTTACCCTCACCAACATTGTCGCCAGTACAAGGTCCTATCACGCCACAAAAACAATCAACAACTAGCAATTGGTCCCGATCAGGCTTGTAAGCTACGAGTCATACCTCAAGCGGAGATAACTGATAGGCATATTTGGCCATGGACTTTGGTCCCGCAAGAGAAAACCGTAGAGGACGATCAGGTGTCCCGTAGAATCCAGTCACAGTGTCCAACCAGTCCATTTGTGAAGTACTTGACAGCTGCAGATTTCAGTCAGATATCAGAATCACTTGGAAAGGATCTAAACCGTGCTACCCAAGTAATCTAATTTACTTACATTTTCTAGAACATAAGCAGGTGGGTTTCTTGTGTCTGGCATGAAAGATGTCACGAAGACAATAGCAGCAATCTTACTTGGGAAGATGTCCGCAGCAAGGGCAACGGGTATGCCTCCCATGCTATGAGCAACAAGACTTTGTCTTCATCCGAGCCAAGCGAGCTCAGAATATCAAGCAAGGGTTTGGAGTAATCCACCAATGTCTGAATCTCATCCAATCTGGTCATGTTTATACCCGAAGCAGCCAGATCCACTGCTGTCACACAGTGACCTGCAGCCTCCAACTGCGTTTTCAGTTTGTACCAAGTCCACGCGCCGTGGCAAAGCCCATGGACGAGCACAAACCGCTTCTGGTTCTCCTTCTCCATTGCCTTCTTTACTTTCAACATCTTGGTTCAGGAACACTTACATAGACAGTTTGTTTCCGCATATTCTTTGTATACTAAAAACCCATCTTCTGTATTCAAGTTTTAAATTAGTGCTTGTTCTGTATAAACTGACAAAGCTTTAGGTACCTATATATCTTTCTGCCAATAGTATGAGGGAAAAATATAAAGCAGAGATCCACACGGCTCAAATACAGTAACTTTCTGAGAAAGAGATATATTAGGCTATGACAGAGGGTAGGTTCTGAATAGTTGTAGACTTGTAGTTACTTCACTAGATTCGTTAATGTGTCGTTGGTGTGATTGCGTAATGAATCTTTCTGGTATTTCACTAAATTCGTTAAAGTGTCGTTGGTGTGCTTCAAAATGCTATACGTACCTATATCCAACTTTGTTTTCAGAAGGAAAAAAAATTTCGTTCTTCTGTATCTTAATTTTACTGGAACAATTTTAGCAAAAAAGAAAATTTACTGGAACAAGATTGAGGGATGATAATATTTTTGGGTTAGATACTGAGACGTTTTTGGATAGGAATTTTGTATCTTTTTTAAATGGGTTTTGGATAGAAATTTGGGGATGATGCAGCAATATAAAGGTTGTGGATGATACAGCTTCAAAACGATGTTAGCTACTTCAAAGAGATAATATCAGTTGACAAAACGATGAACAAATGCTTGCGAGTGGAAAAACAGAACATTATCAGCTTTTTCTTCGCTATATATAACTTATCATTACCTTGTTTGGATCGTGACGGACATTTGAGTTGCATGTGTCTCATAAACTGACTGCGACTCAAGTTTGTAGTTCAGAAAGCAGAGCACAAAATAGAAATTGCAGTTCGCTCTTTCTTATTCAATTATCTCAGAAAATTTTATTCATAACCATTTTTATTAGTATTATCAGTTTATCATTTTAATAGCTCTCTTGTATATAGTTGTTTTCTCATATGGCTTTTGGTTGTGGTCGAAGCTGATGTTAGTTGTGGAAAATAACACTCCCTACGTCTTTATGCATTGGTTAAACGTTTGCAGAAAACATGACCCTCCTTCCTACAGTATTAATATACCATTGAATGAGGCTCTTACGCTTGTGTTTTGTATATATAATGAATCTTAGAGATCACATTTCAAGTTTGATGCACATATATTACTTGAGTTGAAGCCAAAGTTTGTTAATAATTTAGAAATGGAATTATCACAAAATCTTATTTATATAACCACTTGTACTAAAATTATCTTCTGCTTAGTTATCATACATGTAGATGCATTTTCATATGGCTTATTAATTCATTATTATAATTATTATTACTGTAGTCGATGCAGTAGAGACTTCAGGAGGTTTATTTATGCATATTTACAAGCGATTTCCAAGAGACGAGCACATAGTTCTTGAGGCTTGGAGAACATTGCCATATGATCTGCATCTTTGATCTCCATTACTTCTTTTGGCTGAAAGTTCCTGATCATCCAACGCTGGTAATCCTCAAGTACTATATTACTCTCTCCAGATATTATATATATACGTGTAATGGATCCGTATCCTTCTTCGCTGAAGCTTCTCGTCCCTGCCAGATTGTTTGTAACGAAGGGGTTTGGCCTCACCAACGTTTTCGCCAATTCAAGATCCTAGTTCGCCACGACAACAATCAACCAAAAGGTTGAATAAAAAGAAGAGTTTTATTTATTATGCTTGGAGTCTTACTTTACGTGGAGAGAGTTGATACACTTTCTTGGCCAGGAACTTTGGTCCCAAAAGAGCAAAATCTAGAGGACAATCAGGTTTCCCGTACTTTCCCAACACGGTGTCCAACCATTCCTCTCGTGGAATGCTTTTTAAGAACTGCAAGTTCCAGTCAAATATAAGAATCATTCGCCAGAGATCATACTAAATCATCATCATATGTTTATGTTACCATTTCGTACACATAAGCAGGTGGGTTTCTTGTGTCAGGCATGAAACCTGTCAAGAAGACAATAGCAGCAATCTTGCAAGGGAAGATGTCAGCAGCAAGTGCAGCGCATATTCCTCCCATGCTATGAGCAACAAGAATCACCTTTTCGTCATCTGAGCAAAGCGAGCTCAGAAACTCAAGCAATGGTTTGCAGTAATCTTCTAAAGTCTGAATCTCTTCCAATCTGGTCATGTTTATACCCGACGAAGCTAGATCAACTGCAGTTACACAGAGCCCTGCTGCCTCCAACTGCGGTTTCACTTTGTACCAAGACCATGCGCCGTGGCAGAGCCCATGAATGAGCACAATTCGCTTCTGCCTGTTCATTTCCTTTTTTTATTTTCTACATATTGGTTCAACAGTTTATATAATTGACGGTTGTTTCACATAATACTTTGTGTACATTGACTGTTAGGTTTTGGTCGTTTTCTAAGATCCAGAGAATGCCAAACCAACACTACATTGAATGTTAGCTTATTTCATTTTATTTGAAACATAGAAGCAATATAGAAAGCTATAAAAGTCTGAAACTTTAGGAAGATCCAATTGCAAGAAAACACTTATTTGTATCCAAATACATTTTCATCACATAAAGTCAAGCAAATTTGTGCGCGATTTCCAGGAGATGATTGATGGTTCTCAAAATTCATTTCAGAAATTAGGTTTAGAGTTTCGCTATGTGTGTATAATTAAGAAGAAATATATAAAAGATTGTATATAGATTACTAGGGTGGATCCGCTCTACGGACGGAATATAATTTATTTGTGGTCTATGTTATTATTTTTTGTATGATTTTGTGGTTTGTATTTTAAGTTTGCAGTTGTAAGAGATGTTTAATAATTTTTGTAACTCGGCAAACATTTTTATTTTGTATTCAATTGACAAAGAGTATTTTGCATTCAAAATGTACCACTGAATATAAAATTATCAGATATATTAGTATAACCATAGTTTATTTTTGTCTATCGTTAAAAATGCCTTGAAATTTTAATTTATGATTTTAAAATTGACAATTAATTTTGGTTCAAAACATACTCATGGTTAAAAACATATTTATTAAATATATATGATGTAGTGTTAAAATATTTGGTTTAATTGTTTAAGAAATAAGTTTTACTTTTGTTTTATAAAATTGTGTTAAAATTTTGTTCACGATTTTAGAAATTATTGTTATTTTGTATTCAACAGACAAAAAGTATTTTGTTCTAAAAACGAACCATTGAATAAATATTTATGGAATATTTTGATAAATTGTGATAAAAATTTGGTTTAGATGTTAATTAAACAAAAATTATGGAAGAATTAATAATTCTTTAAATAATTCGCTGACATGTCGATTTTCCATTCACCTATTAGAAATAATTGTACTCAACTGTTCAAAGTTCCAAACAAATATTCAGTTTCAATCATATTACACCACATTCAAAATAAGTTTCGAACCCATGTTGTACTAACTTATTGATCAAAGATGATCACATCACAAGTTTACAACAATAATAGGGTAGAGAAAACAACTTGCACTAAAAATCTTAAACACACATATAACTCAAGCTGAGTTAAATAAAAAATGAACCAAAATACACTCAGCTATTTCACGTGGAAAACACATGCGTGTTTCAAGTGCTACTTTCAGTTCCTGCAAATTTACAGAAACAACAATTGTATTGCACACGATCATCTTCTTTTTGGATAAAAAATTCCCATACCTTTGCTCTATGAGCAAGTAATTACCTCGGTTTGGTGGAAGAGCAGAGTTTGGTCTTTGAGTTTCTTTTCTTCTCTTTCCAGAAAGAGAAGGTTCTGAAGCTTCTTCTCCTTAAATCTCATCGTCAAACATCTTTCTGATTATAAGAAGAAGTTAAATCCATCTGCAAAAATGAAAACAGTCACAATCTTTTATCTATAAAAAGTCTTTGTGCATATAGGACAGTCATGAGATAGAACAAATATAACATTTTTTCAACGCGACGTTTAATATAAAACAGATACGTATCATTTGGGTCATGAAAGAACACTAATGTAACGGTTACCAGCTAATAACAAATAGTCACTTTAATTAAATTCCCTTAAAGAATGTACAGAAAAATATTCTCGCACTTTCATTAAATAAAAGCTACAGAATTGTCTAATATGATTAACATATATATGACAATTAATAATTATGAATAGTAAATATTTGATAATAATTTTTCTATCTTAGTTTTTTTTGTTTAATTTTATATTATTAAAAGATATTAAACAACTACATTAACCATATAATAAAAAATTAATTTTTTTTATATATTATATTTTGAATTTTTAAAACGACTATAAATTATTAAAAACGTTAAATGTCTCACACTAAAATTTTGTGATCAATGGTTTAACTTTTTTGGTAATAACAAGATACAAAAGATCATAAATCGTATGAAGTCTTATTTACTAGACATTCATATTATATATTAAAATATAGTTTAAAATTAAACTATATAACATAAAAAATTACTAAAATATGATAATTTCTAAATTTGTATTGAAAAAGTATTGAAACCTTAATATTTTAATTTTGAAATTTACATTCAAAAAATCACACATTAGAAATTTTGTTTTTATCATATGAGTATGAATTCTCAATAATAAATATACATATTACGTAAATAAATATAAATAAATAATAATAGAAAAAAATATTGTTATATATAACATTCATTGCGTGGGTCTTAATTAATTACCATATTATTACAGTCAAAAACTCAAAAGTGTTTGAACCCATGATTCACCGTTAGATTAAGCTATAAAGATTATTATTTTTTGCTTTTAGGTCATATTTTATATTTAAAAATAAAAAATAAAAAATTATTTATTATAACATGGGTATAAATAGGGCTGGGCAAATAAACCGAACCCGAAAATCCGAACCGAATCTGATCCGATAAAAATGAATCTGAATCGATCCGAACCCGACATAAATACCGAATGAATCATGTTTTATGGTATTTCGGATTATGGGTATTATCCAAACCGAACCCGAACCTAAATGGATACCCGATAGAACCCGAAACATTCAAAATTTCCAAAAAGAACTTGTACCAAATATGATCTCAATTCCTAATATGTATTCAAAATATATTGAACATCTAAAATAATTATCTATTATATGAAGATTGATGGTTGAAGGTGGCGGTTGAAGGTTGAAGTTTTTAGATTTTGGTGTTTTCTTCGTTGAATAATGCTTTTCATTTTATGAGAACTTGATTTTCGTTTTATGCTTTCATTTATTTGGTTTTCTTTTGATCAATAAATATGTTTACCTTTCACTTGATTTTGAATGATCACATATGATGTTCCTTTCTTTTTTTTGAACCGATTTTATTTATGTTTTGGTTACAAAGTAGATATAAATCAGGTACATTTAAACCGAAGAACCGATTGGAACCCGAACCTGAAAGTACATCGGGTTGTACCGGTTCTTTGAAGATTTATTAATCCCGATCCGAACCCGATAGAACTCGAACCGGTCCCGAACCGAATTTTCATATAACCCGAATGTGGCTGATTTTGATAAATCCAAAAAACCGAAACTCAATTGAACTAAACCGAAACCCGATTAGAATCCGGAATGCCATGTCTGGTATAAGAGAACTTTTTTGGGGACATAAGATTAAAGTCAAAATCAGTAAGGAAGGGAAAAACAAAAAAAAATGGAGTATCTAGGGATCGATTTGAGCTGTGCGATGGGATCTCTCCGGAACGGTGAATTCCCGGAGAAAGATTGTCTTCTTCCTCTAATTTCCAAGCTTCTCGGGTACATCCTTGTCGCTGCTTCCATCACCGTCAAGCTCCCTCAGGTATCAAATCAGTTAGATCTACAAATCTCTCAAATTTTTTGATTAATAACCAATTTTTTTTTTGTATAATAAATACTGTAGATAATGAAAATCGTGCACCACAAAAGCGTACGAGGCCTGAGTGTTGTGGCATTTGAGCTCGAAGTGGTTGGCTATACAATTTCTCTCGCGTATTGCCTTCACAAAGGTCTTCCCTTTTCGGCCTTCGGTGAAATGGCTTTTCTTTTGATTCAAGGTGCCTTCCCACAAATTTTACTCTCTCTCAAATGATCCTCTTTATGGTTTCTAACTAATAGCAGCCCTATCATTGCAGCTTTAATCTTGGTTGCTTGCATCTATTATTACTCTCAACCTGTCCCTATGACAACTTGGTTCAGAGCACTCTTGTATCCTTTTTAAAGAATGTTCTTAGCTTTGAGTTTCAGACTCTTCTGTATTGCATTTTCTTAATATCATGCCCTTTATAGATATTGTGCTGTAGCACCAACTGTGCTTGCTGGGCAGATTAATCCAACGCTTTTTGACGCTCTTTATGTGAGGAACAATGGCTTTTTTTTTTTAATTCACTTTATAACTCTGTGTAGGATACGTTTTGATGGTTTATCTTTATTGTAGGCTTCACAACATGCGATATTTCTGTTTGCAAGACTCCCTCAGATATGGAAGAACTTCAAAGTGAGTATAGTCTTTCTAGATATTTGTGAATAAGCTTCAGTCACGTAACCAGAGCTGATCATAATCTTTCAGTCATGTCACTTTATGGCTAACAGTTTAAAGTTTCTGGTATATCTATGCTCGTTTGAAACAAGATATATTTTTATAGATTATGCACAAAAGAAATCGTTTCAAACCTCCCGCTTATACCTCACATCACTTTCTGCCTCTCTTTACAGAACAAAAGCACTGGAGAACTCAGTTTCTTAACTTTCTTCATGAACTTCGCTGGGTCCATTGGTAAGAGGGCTCCCTTGATGTGTGTCTCCTCTATTTTCCAGTTTTATTGTAATAATCAATTATTGTTTGTTTACATCGCAGTGAGAGTTTTCACCAGTATCCAGGAAAATGCCCCAGTTAGCAGTATCCTTTGCAGCTAAGATTTGCTTGCTATTATAATCTTACCTGCACATTTTAATCATATATGGTTTTATATGCTCTATAGAAATCTTTCCTTTTCCTTAACCTCTCCATAGTTCTTACGGGATTTGCTCTTGGAGTCTTCACCAACGGAACTATCCTGAGTCAGATTCTCATGTATCAGAAGGCTGCTGCAGTAAAGGAGAAGAAATCCAATTGAAAGGTAGAAAGATAATCCTAAATCAAATATTGGTGTTGTAGGCTCCAAACAAAAAAGGAGATTAATCAATCAATGTTGCAGTTATTGCTTTTCTTTTTAATATCCCTTTTCAAGGATGATCAGACTTTGTTCACTCTATGGGTTCGACTTGATTCTGATAGTAGGGCAGCTGTTTGAAGTCTGGTTGATTTTTTCCTGTGTTGTTATGATAGCTAAACCTGAAACTACACGAAATGGTATGATGTCTTCGTCCAGTAATCAATATCAATAACCCACCCACGATTGTTATTGTTGAGAAGAACTACACAATCTGATGGAAGTTAGGGTCTGGTCTATAGATCGGAGTATATATATGCATGTGCTTAACTTTACCTTTGATGACAATGTGTAAGAGGGACAAAAGTAGATAGTTATCTCATTTGGATGCCAGAGTTATTGTTGGACAAAAATCTTTTATAGACCAAATGGTCAAAAAAAAAATCTACAACATCCAAAAATAATCTACAACATCCAAAAAAATCTACAACATCCAAAAATAATCCAAAAAAAAAATTAAAGGAAAATAACGATTTTGCCATTAATGAAAGAGTGATATGAACCATTGGATCATCACATCTATGTTTTAATCTTGGCCATGCAATTTCACATATGTCTCATTCTCTCTCATTCTCTTTCTTTAATCTCGGCCATTCACATCCACACAATCTTTCTTATTTCATTCTCTCATTCGAGTTGGTAAAACTAGTATAACTCGTACAACTAAATATTTTAAAAAATTATATAATTGGTATAAAAATGTTATAATTTACACATGAAATAAACAAATAAATATTCTAATTGGTATATGATGACAAAAATGTCATCTATTTAATTTAAGATTTTTCATTTTTTTATTAAATTATTGCATTACACACTTAATTTTATATTATATACTTTATACTTTTAAGGTTATTAACTATATTAACCATATTTTTATGATAATCAAACATCGAACATATTTTACAAAGCTATGATGTAAAAATATTGGTACAACCCTTATGACTAGACATATAAACAATATATATATATATATATAACTTATATATATATTATACGAGTATTACTGGTACAACTAGTACAACTTCGACGTTTCAGAAATTAACAAAACTAATTTGGTATTTCATATGAGAAAAACAATCATATATCTCAGTTGGTATGTACTCATAAAATTTCTCTTAATTTAATTTGAAGTTTTAGAAAAAATATAAAAATTATTACACAATTCCATAAGTTTACATGATCTACCTTATACTTTTAATGTTTGTTAACGTGTTTGTCCACATAATTTTTGGAAAACATACATGAAATGTATTTTTACAAAATTGATGATTTCATTATAACCGGGCAAAGACATGTAAACATAAATAAGTGGTACAACTGAGGTAAATGTATTTATTATGTGGTACAACTAATATTTTATGATTTCACTGCCAAAGTAAAACTATGCACAAACTGGTACAACTCAAAAACTAGTACAACTATGTACAGTCGGTACAACTAGAAAACTTGTACAACTGCTTGTTATTTAATTTAGTATTATTTTAAATATGCATTACGTTGTAACTTAAATATATCATCCCATTTAAATATGTAATTATAGATTAAAATTATGCTATGAATATATTTGATATCTTTTTTAAAAGTAAAAATAATTTTATGTATTATTTGCATTAATATTTCTTGCAATATATTTGACTTAATATTATTTACTAGTTATTATTTAATCAAATATAATCATATTAATTGTAAAGTTGTAGTAATTATACATTTTTTAGTTGTTCTAGTTATACATGTATTTTGACAGATGCAAGCAGGAAATATTGACAAAATCAATTCGGTATTCTATATGTAAAAACAATCAAATAACCAAACTGGTAACTGTTTAGATAGATTCCTTATTTTTAATGATTTTTTGTTTTTTTTTTGTTTTTAGCAATTCTTACACCATCACATAAGTTTACATGATCTACCTTATACTTTTAAGGTTTATTAACTTGTTTGTCTACATAATTTATGGAAAACATACATGAAATATATTTTTACGAAATTGATGATTTCATTGTAACTGGGCAAAGCTATGTACACATAAATAAGTGGTACAACTGAGGTAAATATATTTATTATGAGGTACAACTAATATTTTTTTATTTCACCGTCAAAGTACAACTATACACAAATTGGTACAACTCAAAAACTAGTACAACTATGTACAGAAGGTAGGGGTGGGCGTTCGGATACCCGTTCGGGTTCGGATCGGGTATTTCGGATTTTTGGGTATTTCGGTATATGGATAGAGAACCCGTTCGGGTATTTCTGTATTTCGGGTCGGGTTCGGGTATTTTTAGTTCGGGTTCGGTTATTTTGAATCGGGTACGGATATTTAGATTTTAAAAGAAAAAAATTAAATTTTTCATTTTTTAAGTTTCTTGTATTTAAAAATATAGATTTCACTTAACTGATTTTTTTATTTTTTATGTATTGAATGATTAATAAGTTTGGAGATAATATTTCAAAAACAAATAGATATTAATTTGCGTATTGTTTTTAAACTTTGAATGTAACTTTTGCTAATACATGAAACAAAAAGTTTGGCATTTATTTTAAATGAATATCAAATCATTTTATCCATAATTATATATATACTTGTGATCTCAAAGTATGTGTAACATCAATATAAATATTTTTTAAAAAATGAGAGATGTAAACTAGAAATATAAGGGTAAGTATATATATGTTCGGTTATCTTCGGATATCCATTCGGGTTCGGATATTACCCGTTCGGGTTCGAATATCCAATCTCTCATAACTTAATACCCGTTCGGGTATTTTGCTACTTTGGTTCGGGTTTTTCGGGTCGGGTTCGGATGCGGCTTCGGGTATCGGGTAAAGTGCCCACCCCTAACAGAAGGTACAACTAGAAAACTGGTACAACTATTTGTTATTTTATTTAATATTGTTTTAAATGTTCACCACGTTTTAAATGTGTATCATATTTTAAACATTGGGGTTGAACACATTATTAATACTGGTATAACTAGGACAACTATTCAAGTTCTGAAATTTAAATATTCAATTTGGTACTACATATGAAAAAATAATCAGCTGGCCAAATTGGTAAGTGTTTAAAACAACGCAACTCAAATGTTGCCACAATTAAACTAGTAATACTATTATTGTAGTTAAACCAGTTGTATCAGTCAGGCTATTATTATCGTAATCCAAACACCAAACATGAATGCTTATACATCATTTTGAACTCTTGATGTTTTTTGTGTCATCTTCTGGAATATATTCTTCTAATCCTTTACTATTGCAACATTTTTCGGTTTGACAATTGTCTTCTTTGGTTTCGAGAGCAAAAGGATAAAAATGATTTTTTTCTGTAAATAGTACAACTAGTACAACTGGTAAAACAACTAATTATTCAAATACATATTATATAAAACAAAATTTTAACAGACAAATTCATGCATGGCAAAATTAGACCAACATTTTGGTTCTACATTATCCTCTTCTATAACATTATTCGCTGAAAACAAAAACCCTAATATAGCCATATTAGTTATAAAATTGTACTAGTTATAGTTGTTCTAATTATACTAGTTATACTCGTTGTAGTTGTACTAGTTATACTAGTTTCAGTTGTACTATGTGTACTAGTAGCGCTTTGCGTTCTTCACTGTCAAAAATTTTGTATTTAAAAGTGAGATTCAATTTTATATGAGAGAAAATAGATTGGGAATGATGAAGAATTGATCGATTTGAGATAAGAACGAAAATTCGTAAGGGTTGAAGAGTTTTTTTTTTTATTTTGATTTTGATTATGGAATGGAGAAATTTGTTAAAATGGAGATTTAAAATCAGGACTTTTTAAGGTTGTGAATCCAGATGAAGTAAATGAAAACAGATAATATTGAAGGGATTAGATGAATGACACTTAAGTTTGAGTTTGAGTTTGATTTTTAAGAAATGGTGATAAAAAAATGGAGATGAAGAACGTACAAAATGATGTTGGAGAAGAAGTAGAGATTTGGGGGTCTAGGGATCCGGATTGGGTTGGGTCGGATTATTGGGTTTGGATAAGTAGTGGTTGGGTTGGTAAATAAAAAGAAGTTTCTGGGTTTTGAAGTCTTTTTGACTATTTTTCTGTTTAAAATTAATTCAAAGTAAAAATTAAAATATAAGGGGTCCTTTTTAGATTTTTTCTAGACCAATTGGTCTATATCAGCATTTGATCCGTTATTGTTCCATAGACCAAAGTTGCAAAGATCAGTCTTTCTTAACCAAAGTAGATAGTTATCTCATCCCCTATATATTAATTGAGAAACATTTGAAAAGATGTAACCTTAATTTTGTATTAATTAAAATAGGCCCCAATGCATAGGTGGCACTCAATTAGGTAGTCAATTACATTCAATTGAAAAATAAGTAGGTCCACATTCGATTTTTATATGTTGATAGATACATAAGTTGGTCAAACTATATGATATAATGATATGATATGTTATTTTCTTTCCTTAAATCAAACCTACGGAATTACCATAAATGACTAATATATATATGACAATTAATGATTTTAATAATAAAGATTTGATAACAATTTATATCTCCTCCATCATTTTTTGTTTAATTTTATGTTATTAAAATAAATTAAACAATCAAATTAGCTATAAAAGTAAAATTTAGATTTTTTCGTATATGTTATATTTTGAATTTTTAAAAACGACAATAAATGACTAAAACTATTAAAATTATTATGTTAAAAATTAATGATCAATGGTTTAACATTTTTATTATAAGAAGATACACATGATTTTAAAACCATATGAGTAAAAAATATCATTTAATAATAAAATAAATATATATATATAGATTAAACACTATATACCATAGGATTACATAAATATTTTAATATTAAAAGTTTCAATGAATTTTCAAGAACATTTATAAATTATAAACTTATTAAAGATTTCAGATTGAAAATTTTGTTATCGATGATTTAAATATTTTGTTATAAAATGATATGAATGATCATAGAACCGTATGATTATAAATTCTTATTTAATAAATAACTATATAAAATATACTATTCTTAGAAAAATAGGTTGGTCCATCTTAACTTATATTACACTTTTTATTAAACTAACTATCGAATTGATAAATAACGTACCAAAAAATGTTTTGCACTTTCCTTAAATAAAAGCTACGAAATTACCTAATATGATTAACATATATGTGAAAATTAATTATTATGAATAATAAATATTTGATAACAATTTGTGTATCTTAGTTCTTTTTAAAAAATTTATATTATTAAAATATATTAAAAATCACATTAAATATATAATAAAAAACATTTAAATTTTTTTATATGTTATATTTTGAATTTTTCAAAACGTCTATAAATTATTAGAAATTTGAAGATCACCACTCTTAAAATTTTGTGATCAATAGATTATTTTTTTGTCATAATAAGTTACAAATGATCATAAAATTGTATTAATATGAACTTTTATTTAATATTATAAGAAGATACACATGATTTTAAAACCATATGAGTAAAAAATATCATTTAATAATAAAACATATATATATATATATAGATTAAACTATATACCATAAGATTACATAAATATTTTAATATTAAAACTTTCAATGAATTTTCAAAAACATTTATAAATTATAAACTTATTAAAGATTTCACATTGAAAATTTTGTTATCGATGATTTAAATATTCAGTTATAAAACGATATGAATGATCATAGAAGTGTATGATTATAAATTCTCATTTAATAAATGACTATATAAAATATATTATTCTTAAAAAAATAGGTTGGTCCATCTTAACTTACATTATATTTGTTATTAAACTAACTATCGAATATTCGAATTGATAAATAATCTACCAAATATTGTTTTTGCACTTTCCTTAATTAGAAGCTACGAAATTACCTAATATGATTAACGTATATATGAAAATTAATTATTATGAATAATAAATATTTGATAACAATTTTGATATCTTATTTCTTTTTTTAATTTTATATTATTAAAAGATATTAAAAAATCACATTAAATATATAATAAAAACATTTATATTTTTTCTTATATGTTATATTTTGAATTTTTCAAAACGTCTATATATTATTAGAAATTTGAAGATTCTCACTCTGAAAATTTTGTGATCAATAGATTATTTTTTTTGTTATAATAAGTTACAAATGATCATAAAATATAACGCATATGAATTTTTATTTAATAAATATTCAAACTAAATAATATATATATATATTTATATATATATATATATATATATATATACTAATGATTTAAAGCAACAAGATTGGCTGATCAATTTAGTTGTCCAGTTGAAATCTTTCAAAAGTATGTGAAAGACTAAAGTCAAAGTAAATATGGATTTAGAATAGTAGTTATATTTTACTAACCAAAATACCGAAAAAAAATGAACCGAATCGAAACCAACCCGATATCTGGATTGAACACCCCTAATCCAAATGAAGCCAAACTATTGTTTCATTCTCCAAAATATAATAAAAATAATAACTTAATTCCGCGCAAGGCGCGGGTCTTATCCTAGTTTAATATTAGTTGGAATGTTTTGCTTCGAACTTTTTTATAATCAGAAAGAGGGACAAAAAATAAAAAAGAATTTAGAAGAATTGAAGAAAAAAGGATCTATTGCTCTGATACCATGAAGAAATATGCAGAAGTACTAATAAGAGAATAAAGAGTGTATGCATGTGCTAACTTTAACTTTGATGACCAAATATGAAGACATTTTTTCGACAAAGAACTTAACGCTGCTGTTATTACTTGCTCTACAACTGACAGATATAACCATTCTAAACAATCTCCTAACCAACCTGACGACAATAAACAGTTGCATAATACGAAGCAGAATTTTCAAACACAAACAATAAATAAGTTTATAATTTAGTCATGTGGTTTAACTAAGGGTTCAAAGATGCAACAGAGAGTTGATATGATTCCATAGACCTATTTTAGAATGTCCATAACTCCTTAGTTGTTTTGGAATATGAGTTAGCGGAAAGGATTGAATGCTCAAGAGTTCTCGAGAATAGAAAACACCATCTGATCTTTTTGAAACTGTTTCGACTCTTCAAGACTTGTGGTTTCAGATCATTTATGTTCTATAGAGAGAACCTCATTTTCTTCCCTTTGTCTTTGTCAAGGTTTTATGTTGAGGCTCTTTATATGCCACAGATATGGTTCCATAGACCACAACTGCAAAGAGCATTTTTAGTTGTTCTTGACCAAAGTAAATAGTTATCTCCTTTAAAAGTAATTGGAATGATTTGCTTAGAATTTTTCATAGTCAGAATGAGGTACACAAAAGCAAAAAGAATTTAGAAGGATAGAAAACAAAAATAAAATGGATATTGGTTTGATATACACTGAAGAACTATGCAGAAGTATTAAGAGAACAAAGAGTATATATGCATGTGCTTAACTTTAACTTTGATGACATAATGTGAAGACACTTTCTTTGACAAAAAAATTAAAGCTGTTGTGTAGATGTTACTCAAAGGATATATTTTTAACATTTTGTTTGCGTAGATGTTGCTCAAAGGATATATTTAATAGTTTGTTGGTATCAGAGCAACTATAGCTGTCAAATGAGCGGGCTAACCATTGGTTGTCCATGTCCAAATATAAATGGGTTTAATTTGGTGACACCCATTTGTCCATGCGGATTATAAATGGACAAGAATCACATGACCAATAGGTAATGGGCGTTAATGGATTTGAACTATGTGGACATGGACGGTCCAATGACAAAAAGCCAAAGTTTCTAAAATCCGAATTTTTTCGCCAAAATCGCAAAATTGATTTTTTCCGCTAAAATCTTAATATTAAGTTTTTTTTGTCAAAACCATAAAATCAAATATTCCAGCTAAAACCGCAAATCAAAATTTTCGCCAAACCCGCAAAATCGAGGTTTCTTGCCAAAATCGTAAAATCGAGTTTTCCCGCCAAAACTAAAAATTGATTTTTTCCGCCAAAAACAAAAATTGATTTTTTACGCCAAAACCGGAAATCGAGTTTTTCCGCCAAAACCGCAAAATCGAGTTTTCCCGCTAAAACCAAAAATCGAGTTTTCCCGCCTTAACCGCAAAATCGAGTTTTTCCGCTAAAACCGCAAAAATCGAGTTTTTCCGCTAAAACCGCAAAAATCGAGTTTTCCCGTTAAAGCCTCAAAATTGGGGTTTCTCGCCAAAATCGGAAAATCTGGTTTTTTTGCTAAAACCGAAAAATCGATTTTCCCCGCCACAACCGCAAAATTGACTTTTTCCGCCAAAACCGCAAAATTTAAACTTTTCTTATATGGTCTATTATGGACTCCATGACATCTCATGTAAACATGGGTGTTAGTGGGTCTGGTCGGACATGGTTCTTAATGGACATGGTCACTTTCTGACCGCAAACAATAAATGGACAAATGGATATGGGCTAATGGACGTGGGCTAACCCAGTTTACGGCTATAAGAGCAACAAACTGTTAATAGAAATGGATCTATTGCTCTGTTAAAATATATCCTTCCCCAACAGAAACCCTGCCGATTTCAATTAATCACTTACCATCAAAAGATCACTACACCTAGTGCTGGGCAAAAAACCCAAATCCGAAGAATCGAATCCGATCCGAAAAAGTAGTACTGAACCCGAACCGAAATTGATTAAATATCCGAACGGGTTCAAACTTTTGGTATCCAGAGAACCGAAACCGAATCCGACCCGAACCGAAGTATTTCGGGTACCCGAATGTATCCGAAATAGATTTATATATCTAAATATATTAATTATTTTTAGATTCAATGTATATTAAAAACATTCAAAATATATAAGATACTTTTAAGTTGTCTAAAATACTTGAAAATATATACAAATATTCAAACGTAAATTTCTAAAATAGTTAAAATATACTCAAAACACCAAAAATAGTTGAAATGTCTACTGATTCTCTATCAAAATATTTAAACCAAACCAATTTATATGTTAAGTTTAGGTACTCTGACATATGTTATTCAAATTTATATGTGATATAGTATTTTATTTACAGATTTTGAGAAATTGAAACTATATATTGAATTTTAAAATTTTTAAAATCATTTAAATGGGTTATCCGAACCCGAACCGAACCCGCAAAGATCTGAACCGAACCCGAACCGAAATTTAGAAATACTCGAATGGGGCTAAAATCTTTAACCCCGAAAACCCGAAACCCGAATAAATCCGAACCGAACCCGAATGGATAGCCGAACGCCCACCCCTAACTACACCACTGTAAAGACCATTGTAAATTAGTTCCTCTTTGAAGTTGTAATATATATTCTGTCTTTTAAACAATTTTGAGTTTCTAAATTGTTCCTCACCCTTTAGCTCAATGATCGCTTTGGTCAACTTAACTAGTGAGTAATTTGCTCAAAAAAAAAAAAAAACTAGTGAGTAGTTGAATTAGTGTTTTATGAACATCAATTCAAATCGTTCTGGTGTATTGATTACTTATCGATTTCATATCACTTTTTTTTTCCGTAAATGAATACTGCAGAATAGTATTCCGAAATAATATAAACGATTAATTGTTGAAATTTCAAAGAAATTAAAGAAATCAAAAGTGATTTCAAACATTATAACGCTTGCTATGATACATACTAGAATTTATGAACAATGAGAAATTGATTTCTCCTTTAAAACTCGGTTACATTGGTGTTGTATACAATTACTCTAACCAAGTAAGTCAAAACCAGAATACAATCTACTAAACCTGAATAAACCATGGTATACATTTTGATACCCCTTGAAAGAACTAGACAACTCGGCTCCATTACACAGTCATATCTGATTCAACTTGCAAAAGGAGGAAACATAACAAATTGCAGTCATATCTGATTCAACTTGCAAAAGGAGGAGAAAAATAACAAATCACAAACTTGAGTTGATCAGGTTTAGTCAATATAGGATTATAGATTCTTGGTATTAGTTTAAACACTCGAACTTTCAATATAAATCGACCGGATTGTGATTATATTATCACAAAGCGGATCACCACAATTTATCTATTGGCAAGTGTGAGCACAATCGCAAGAATTCATGAAAAAAAATTCCGGTCTCCGAAGTAAAACCACAAATAAATTATTTTATTCTGGCAAACTTACAATCTACAGAAAACAAATAAATACAAAGCGATTCCACCATCCAAGTTTAAACCAATCGGTCTGAAACTAAATCTGAAAGCAATAGTCACCTAAGTCTTGTATGTACAGAGAAGTTGATCATATCCATCCACCACCAACATAATTCACAGGCCAGAACCAAAAAAGCAAATCACATTTTAAGCATCTAACACATCAGCCAGACAACCATCTTCTAGGGCAACACGTTTCAGATCAGTGATAAACTGATCTCGAAGAAAGCCGAAACCAAAAGTCCCATTTTCATACAACCAGACCCGTCCTTCTCCCGGATCGTAACTAGAGTTCATGTACAGCATTCCAGATATAACTTGTTCATGAACTTCTCCGCGGAGAGGGGTGATATGGATCCGACTATCCAATATCAGCTCTTCTTCAACGGAAAACGGAGATCTGATGAAGGCATGGTTGGGTGTCCAGAACACAGGAGAAGTTTGCCGTGAGAGAGACAAGTCCTCTACTTTTTTGCAAATAACGCGTCCAACGTCATCGTATTTGACCAAATATAACTCCAGGTTCCTTCCCTCACAGAAACCCTGCCGATTTCAATTAATCACTTACCATAAATTAACAGAAACATAATGAATGAAACCAAGCTTTAAGAAGCAGACCTTCCATAAGCCTTGTAATGGTTTAGCAAGCGTAGGCGAGAAGTCAGAAACCTTGATGAAATGTTCAGGCTCCCATTTGATCCTCGCTTGTCTCTCCCTCTCCTTCTTCCTCTTTCTCCTTCCATCACCTCCTGGACTCGTCCTATTCGCCAACTGAGTGTACATCTCCGAAACAACATCCTCGCTCCCCTCGTCGTCGTCCCCTGAGCTAGATCCTTTACAGACCG
Organism: Brassica napus; assembly: GCF_020379485.1. Classification (NCBI taxonomy): domain Eukaryota; kingdom Viridiplantae; phylum Streptophyta; class Magnoliopsida; order Brassicales; family Brassicaceae; genus Brassica; species Brassica napus. The sequence continues at coordinate 18,507,387 of NC_063446.1, forward strand.
GACTCTTCTGCTCCTCTCGAAAAAAACACGGATTCTCCTCAACCATAATATGACCGTTCCCCATGAAATTCACATCCACAGGGACGAGACTGCTCCTCTCTAATTCGCTTAGATCCACAGGGACACCAGATCTATGATTACCATCGAGATCAAGAAAGTTCTCTGTTCGCCCCTCCGGTGAGATACCCAACACGAGAAACGGCGTTTTCCGCACCCGATACGTGTCGTCGTTGGTGGCCAAAACCCTAGATCCCAGGACGAAGGAGGAGCCCCACTCGAAGAAAACCAGCGGCGGCGATGAATCGGCGGGGTTTGCCCGCCCGCAGAGCCGCCAGAATCCGATCAGATTCTCCAACCGCTTCAGAGTCCTGTAGAGGAGCTTATATGCGATTCGACCGTTTCCCCATTTCTGGATCTGCGTCTTCTTCCCCCATCTTCGATCGCACATGACGTGCCAGATTTTGCGGTCTTCGCGACATAGCGAGGCGAAGCGTTTCGATGTGCAGGCGAAGCTACAGATCTCTGTCGGTGAGAGGAAGGATAAGATGCGGAGCTGGAGATCCTCGGGGATATCGCTCAAGGCAAGTGCCATTTCTTCCGATACAATGTGAAGATGGATAGCAGAGACTTTCGGGATAATAAGGTAAAATCGGAATTGTGAAATTTCTTTCAAAAGTTTAGATTCTTTCAAAACCGAATATGCAAGGGAGACAGAAGGTGTGATACTGGTTTGGTTTGGTCTGGCCCCCGAGTTTGATGTTTCCGAATTGAACCATTCACGTGTAGGTAAGGATGTAAATTTTCTGATCCATAAATTTAGATTAAAAATTTAAAGCAAAAACAAAAATTAAAATTAAATAGAAGGGCCGAAACTTTCTCTCTTCTCTCACTTTGATCTTTGAGAGAGAGAGAGAGCTGGTTTCTTTCCTCCAGTCATGTTCCGACGAATTCTTTCCCAAAAAAAAAAATAAGAGGATCTTGGATAAACAAAATTCATGGTATACTTCTGAAGATTAATTCTTAAAACTTTGAACAAACAATAGAAAATTTAATAGAAAGTCTTTATTAAGTATCAATCCCATCTCCAACATGCAGTATCTCCCACAGTATTGTCTATGTCGGCTCTTGGCTTCGGCATCTGATGACTCTTGGCTTCGGCATCTGGTGACTGCTGGCTCTTTTTCGGGTTTTCCCGACTTTTGTTTTTATAATAATTTTTTTTCTTTTTTGTTTCTTTTCCAGTCTTTGACAATATGCTCTCATCTACTAGATTCAACCGTATCTCAATATTCAATCATTTTAATTTTCCTTATCCCAGTTAGGGTTTGATCATCTTCGGTCTAACTCTATCTTTTAAGATGATATGTGGTCGATTAGGAGTATATGACTGCTTCATTGCATGAAATTGAATCTCCGTCGTCTTTGAGCAGGGGCGAATGTAGAAAGTGTTTTTAGTGGGTGCATAATTAATGTAAAATAAAATATATGATATAGAAGGATCGAACTTGAGTCATCAAGTGGGTGCACAAGAGCACATTAACCACTTTTTCTCGCTGAATCTTTGCTTTTTTGCATACAAAATTTTTAATTGTCATAATACTATGGGTGCACGTGCCCCCATTGTTATTGCCCTGGCTTCGCCACTGTCTTTGAGTGATGGCGATTTGTCACCCTAATTTTCTGCTTGTATCGTTGTTGGTTTTGTCTTCCTCAGTCTTCCTGCTCATGTGTGTTTTTAGCGGTTCCCGTCTAAACTTGCCGGCGATGACTCTCAAGTCGATCTTGGGAAGCGGTGGGTTTCTCTCTCGACGTGTGCTGCCTCTTCGTCTTCGTGCGCACATGTGGTATCGAGCTGGATCTTCTACCACATCCTCTCTTTGGACTTTCTTCTGTTGGGCTTCTTTGGGCCTCATTTGTAATTAGTTTATGTTTGGATGTGCCTGTTGGGCCTTCCCTTTTGTAATAGTTTTTTTACTGTTTGGGCTTGATAGCTATAATAAAGATAACAAAAAGAAAGAGAATAACTCCTTTTTCACACTAGAATTTTCATTGAACTTAGAAAAATACATCAGAAAAAATATATTTTTGAGATACTAATCTAACGGATAATATATACTCTCAAGTCTCAGGGCCTAAAACTGACAAAAACAAACAACTTCTTCTAGAAACAAAAGTCAACAAAATCAACATATTCTCTGATACCAAAAAACATAACATAAAACAAATGACTAGAACAAGTTATAGACCCATGTCAAAATCAAAGCCATAAAACCCTAGCAAATGAAACCGTCGGAGAAGGAGGAATGGAGAGAGAGACATCGAAAGCCAAACTTTATTTGGGGAAGAACAGAGACTGCACCTCACTACACTGCTCTAGAGACACACCAGGAGCCACGAGGTAGACATCAGAGAACCAACACCAGGGAAAAGAAAAGACACACCATTAAACTTCAACCACCCACGACACAATGCTAAAAAGAGCTGAAACCCTTCTTCCTTGAAATCAAGCCAGAGAAACCAACTCAAACCACAAGATAAACCAACCACCAACAGATATATTTCATTGCTAACTAGATCAAGGAAGAGCAACCAACAAAATTCAATGGGACCACCAGAAACGACCGAGGAAAGCACCTGCGGAATAGAGACCAAGGCCCAACAGCAGGAAGGAATCGATACTCTATAGATCCACCACTAGCAACCTAGAATTTGAAGCAGAGATGGAGCGGAGAACCGCACCACACAAATAAGCCACCACCAAAATACCTCAATTGATCCTCCAAATCTGAAATTATAGATCTGGAATTTCTTTCTAAAAATGATCTAGTCCAAAGACATGTAACCAGAAATGAACAATAATATCACAAGGGAGATACACTGATCGGACCGACGGTGGCAAGGGAAGCCAAGCCCCGGTCGTTGAAAAGTATCTTAATAGATGAAGTAGAGAGCAGGCAGAGAGACATTTCTAGAGAGATTTTTTTGAAGGACTGTTGTGGGTGGGTGTGAGAAAGAGAGTAACTCCCTAGTGTATTATTCCATAGTAAATCATATATATAAAAATATAATATTTGGAGAATAAGTACATCTTGAAATAAAAGTATATCTAGAATTTTGATATAATTCATGATAGACATCCATATCTAAAAATTCATTACATTTCTTTTTAGATGCCCATTATATAAAACACTCTATAAAGCGTAAAGATGCTAACTCATTAAAAATCCTACTAGAAAAATCCAATGAAAAAATTATGTTTAAGAGAAAAGGAATGCAGAGCATTAATATTCACTCATGTGAACACCACTTGAGTTCTTTAAAATGGTGTAGTCCAATATGATGAACTAACTCTTTTAAATAGTAGTCAAAAACACCTTGATAAATATATCTGCAAATCTTCGCTTAAATAAATTTGTATAACACTAGCGTTATTATTCGTTTGCAATGTTTGCTGTTAATTTCTATTGATCATCATTTTTTATACTTGATGTCATCATATGTATGAAAAAGTCTTCAGAAGGATGATAGACTATCTTTATAATTACAACTTTACACTATCTCTTTTTTTTTTGACATCCCATAAGCTATTAGTCAAGTTAGTCAAGTTTGAACAGGTCTGGTTATCCAGACCGGAATAGAACAACCAAAAAAACATATATTCCTTAGAAAGATCTAGCGGTTCTAGCTAAGAAATCTGCAGTTCCATTATATGTTCGGGGAGTGCAGAAAATCCAGAAATCTTTGAATCATCTCTTCAACTCTTGTATTTCCTCTAACTATGTTGAGAACTTTGGCCATGAGGGTCTCCTACCACTATCACGTCTTTGCAGTTTGTTCCAAATAGCTGACATATCAAATGATTCAACATGTTTTTCATTGCCCATGTTAGTGCTTCCAACTTCGTGTGTAATGTGGATTCTCTTCGACTTTGATTCCTTAATCCCATCAGCTGTGTCCGTCCAGATTTATCTCGATGTATCCATCCACAACCATTGTATATACATTTGCGTAAATAACACTTTAAGTATGGTACTTCATAACCAAAAAAATATGAGCATTTCAACATAAAATTTATGTTTCTAGATGTTTAATTTGGAATACATAAAGAAAATATAGGTCCTTTCAAATATTTTCTTCCAAACTACGACTGTTATAAATAGTCAAGAGTTTTGATTATATTCAAATCAATATTACTGATTATAATGATCCATAATCCCTTGATAAATATACATTGATATATTGGTTAAATTTATAATATTCAGATATTCCATAATAGTATACTCTTCAACTTGATAGAATATCTAATTTTTTAGTATAATTTTGATATCATCAATCCTTTAGGGGTTGTATATTTTAGAGATTATCATTTTTCATTGGATCGTATAAATTAAATTCTTCCTTATTCCAGACGGATAAAAAGTTTGTATGTATAGTAACATCTGCCACAAGAGACTATGTCTTCTCCACAATCAATTTTATCATCTTCCTTTAATATAACAGTTCAGTTTTTTTTTTTTTTTGGCATCCAACAACAGTTCAGTTATATCCAATTTATTTTACATCTTCTGGTATATAAATTTCTGGTTCAAATAGTTTTCTCTTTCAACGAGATTTTATATTTTTATTATTGTTTCTTTCTAATTTTTATAATCATTCATTTGTATATACTTTTCAATAGACTTTATATGATTTTTTATTATCATATAAATCGTTATTTTGCAAGGGTAAATATCATTGACGTCAATTTGCTTATGATTCTTTTTTCTTTCACACAAGACATAACTTATTGAAATTTCTTCAGTCTCAGATACATGATTTTTTTTCACTCAACTTTAATGTCTCTTCCGGGAAATCATTCAAAAATTTTGTTTCCACGATTTAACCATTATCAGTTTATCTTCCTTTTCGGTTACGAGGATTTTTATATTTGGAATGTCTAACTTGTTTCACGCTGACTTAGAGGAAAATGGGAAAAGTTGGCTATAAATAAATGAGATCTATCTCAAAAAGATTCATTCACAATCACTTAGAAGTTGGCATAAGAACTAGAGGCTTCGTAGCTTTACTTATTATTTCTGACTTCATAGCTCTTTACAATTTCTCTGTTTCTTCTCCTCTAATCAAATATTTTATTGTTTAATAAACGATTTTCAAATAAGTCACCATCGAATTTGGGTTTTTATCTCGAATATGCTGAATTCAGATTAAACAGTTTTCTAAGTTATCCGCTAATTACAAATTAGTTTTAGTGCAAAAAAAAGTGTACTCTTTACTAGGCATAATAAAGCCATAAATCTTAGTTTTAGTGCCAAAAAAGTGTACTCTTTACTAGGCATAATAAAGCCATAAATCTAATACTGATATGTGAATTCAAGTACAATAAAGCAAGTTATGCGATTTTGAGATGGAGTCGATGATCTCGTGTCAAACATCTCGACAACACCTGAGAAACGTAAAGATTGTTAAGAGGATTATATCAGCAACGCTCATTTGTTATTTTGAGGCGATAAAGATAATTGATAGGTGAATAAAAACTTCAGCACACCATGCTAACTGATTTTGCAATCTAATTTCTTTGAACAAACGAGCCTCAAAAGAAAGTCAAACTTATGTTGAACAAAAATTCATGTTCTGTGGCAACATTACAAAACATATGGATTCATCAATAATTAAAAGACAATGAAAAAAAAAAGATGTAAACAGTTTACTTCTCCACTCTCAACATCTCTATTAGCCCTTTCTACTTCACCAGACAAAAAAAGTGACCATCTTCTTCAGACAAAACAACCCCTTTTCTCTTTCAAGTCCCAAAAATATGTCTGTCCACTGGTTGAGTATCCAAACTCTTAACAACTTCAATCCACGGTTTTTCTATCACCATGATTGAGTTTTTAGAGAGGTGACCCACAAACAAAACTGGGTGCTTCGAGGGTAAGATTTCAAAGTTCTTTCTCTCTTTACCCTTAGCCTCTAACTGATATTCTTCTAACCGACGTTTTCGGTTTGTACCTTTCCCCAATTTTAAGCCCATGTTGACAAGTTTACCTTCTAGACTTTTAGATAGATTGCCGTTTGGTAAATCATTTTCTTCATCTTCTTCTACGGGCTTCCCAAAGTCGATTAAACACTTCGCCCTGATATGCAAACAAGATAGCAATGTGTTACTATCACATACATGCCGATTGACAAGGCTAAAGACAGAATGTAACAAGCACCTGGAACTGTAAACTATTACAGACGATGAATTTGGAGAAGGGGAGAATGAGAGTCCAATGACCTCCCCAGGAAACTCTTGATACCTCTTTGGCAGAACGTTTGTGTGTAGCAGCGACCACTTGCCCAACTGTCTAGCCTCTACATCAAAAGCAAAGACCTGATTCGAGGAGGTTGAGATCACAAGCGCATTGTTATTCCAAGGATGAAAACCAGCAGCTGTAACAGATGCACCATCAAGCCTTGATATGAACCAGTGTTGCCTGTCAAGTTAAAGCCAACATAAACAGTACAACTTCAATACCAAAGTCAAAGCGATTCTATCTTACCACAGTTGGCAAAAATAAAATTAAGCAGCAAAGCTTCACAAAGCCTCAACCTTTGTGTTTCGAGGTTGAATACATATATGTCCCCAAAGCAATTGATAGCGGCTAGCCACTGATCATCTGAGCTAGTATACAGTTTAGTTATAGGAGGCTCCAAAGGAGGAGATTCACCTTCATGCTCCTCCCGACATGGTGTAAAAGTATATGCTAGTTCCATATTACTAACGTCAATAGCCTGCCAACAAAATGTGATTCAGAAGTTAAGAGTATATTCAAACAATACAACTAAATCATAAACTCCGACACGTACATATATCCTTCTATCATGTCCTGCTAATATCAGTCGAGAGCAGTCTGAACTGAAAATCATGGAATGCGCAAACGGAAGTGTGGGAAGTCGTCTTCTACTGACACTCCACGGGCTCTTTGCAATTTCATTCTTCTTTAACTCAAACAGACTGAGGCCAATTTGGTCAGAATAAGCAAAAAGTGATCCGGTGTTGGAGATTGCACTGCATATGATCTTCCTGGAATCTCTACTTTTAACACGAACCAATGGCTTTGTTGAGGCACGTCCACTAGAATCAGTGCTTAGGTTAAGTCTAAGAATATCTAAATCACTAATACCCTGAACCAGGAGGAGAGAAGTCTGATTGAACACCGACTTGTGTACCATTTGAATGGGTACTCTCTGAGGCGCAGGACATATATCATGTGGTGAGAACTTAGTGAATTCCTGAATCGAATATGCAAAAAGCTTTGCGTCATCCCCAGCGGAAATAAGCATCGGGACACCCAAATGAGCCCATTTATGGTATGTGAAGTCAACTGGCTTCCCTTTCTTGCGATGCTTACGTGCACCACTCTTATCTGGCAACATATCATCCGGAATGGGATCTGCAGAAAAATGGGAGTAAGTAAATAATATAATAACAAAAAAAGACCAACAAGCTTATGGTACGCATCCGGAAGAGACTCTGACCTTCTCGACTAATTGGCACAGCAACTGTAAGAGCTCTGATGTCATGTGTATGAGCCTTAACATAACCAATATAATCCCATTTCTGAGAGGAAGAAGGCTTCAAATCTTGAGAACTGTTTGTACTACCAGAGAGCTTGTAGAGTATAACCTACAGATACGATGACAGGACAATTAGAACGTTGACACCATTACAAAAAAAAAAAAAAACTATTTCAGAAAAAAAAGTACTTTTCTGTTCATGTACTGTTGGACTCTTTACAATTGGTCAAAGTATTTGTCAAAAGGTGAATCAACAAAAAAAATTTACATTAGAGACAGGTTTTCACAACCACCTTGATAATCTTATACCAAAGTCAACCATATTCTAAAATTTAAACAGTGTAACAGGTACTGCATTATACCTGCCCATCCGCACCAGCAGAAAATACTCGATTGTGGCTGGGGGCTGCTGCAAGAGAATTAACATCACCTTTGTGATTACAGTGTGACTCCAAAAGAGTTCCATGTTGACTATCCCAAAACTGGACAGATCCTGTACTATCTCCACTAACAAGAACTTCACACCTAATAAAGTAAGCATGAGAGAACCCAACATCAGCTATAAGAAGAAAAAAAAAACAGAAACAATGTTAAAAAGCCGAACATTATCATTTGTACCTCAAAGAAAGAAGTGACCAAACACATATCTCAGAGCTACTTCCCTGTCCTCCAAGACCAACTGTAATTCTGTATACCTCTTGACAGGAATGAGCGTCCCAGCATCTAATCAGTCTATGGGACAGAAGAAACAGTTACCATTATTAGAACTTATTACACCAGTAAACATGGAGATTAAATGAAATATAATATACTCACCCATCGCTACTACCGGAAAAGATCTTCTGTGCATCAGGACTCCATGTAACACTTAAAGCACGCCCTACGAATATATTTTTCCATAGGCTAAGTAAACTAAAAAAAAAAAAGAAAGAGGATTGGGATAATTATAATAAGGGTGGAGAAGTTCATACCACTGACTCTAGGCAATGACCTATAATATGTTAACTTGTTGAAGTCAGAGATACGGTACAGTCTGACACAGCCATCATCACAAGCAGCTGCAAGAAGCCTATCTGAGTGGTCATGATGAAACTCTTCTTCTGAGTCAGAATCATCTTCTCTCTCACTTTCCTCCTTCTCACTCGAGTATCCATTCTCAATCCGATTATCAATGTAAGTTGGGGAAACAGCCATTTGCCAGATTGAGATTCCAATGGAGTCTAGCACAGCCTGAACAGTAAAGAAAATAAACATATAACACAAATGTAGGAGAACTGATAAACCTGGAAGTTAAGTTAAGAGAGGTTCACTTTCTGCTTCAAGTCGAAGAGGTCCCACTCGGAGATGGAGCCATCGATGCTAGAAGAAAAGAGACGACCGGAAGGTAGCCCTTGGGAGCCAGCACGGCACCAGGCAAGGGACGAGATTCTCGAATTTGGATCGCCGTGGATGGTCTAAAAATAAGAAAACACACAAATCAACTCACGAATCCAATTCGATTTTAGCTAAAGAGCTAATCGGAACAAGAGGACGTACGAGTTGACAGTGCCATCCGACGGCGCCTGGGGAGACGAGCCAGATTTCAAGAGAACCGTCCTCGCGAGCCGCCGCGACTTGAGTGTCGTCGGCGCTGTTTGCTAGGGCTACCACCGGAGATGGCTTCCAATCAACGGAGCTGCAACGGTACTCGAGCATGGCGACCGACCAAGTAGGGCAAGTACTACACTCAGGAGGGGGAGGCGAAGAAGAAGAAGAAGAAGCATTTAGGTTTGAGGGTTTCACCTAGGGCCTTATGGGGGCCGATTTTTAAAACGGGTTTACCCGACCCGACCCAAATTTCAATTTAAGCAAATAGTTTGATGAACCCATTTAACTCATTTATGGGTGAATTAGCTTAGTAAGCCATTTACCGGCCCGCTACCAATGATATTGCCATGTGCATGAAACAAGAAAACATGTCTATTTTAGGCAAATTTTCCGACCAACATATTCTCCGTGAATTATTTCAATGATTTTTAAAAATATTTTCTTATGAGCTTTTTATGTCTCTTTGGAAATTGAATGGAATTTTTCAGTGAATTTTGTTTGTGGGGATTTATTGTAAATTTAAACAGTTTCTTTTACCAATTTCTTAAATATATATTTCAAAATGTTGATAATTTACAACAAAATTCTCAAAAATTGTAAGAATAAAATTTTTAGTATGTTGAATAATGATATGAGGAATGATGTAAGATGGTATAAGGTGGTGCATGATAACATGTTTTCATGATATAAGATATTGCATGATAATAATGAACGAAAATATATACTTCTGATAAATAAATGATGTTATGATATGATATGATATATATATGATGGCGCAACAAAAACGTTTAACTTTGTTGTTTGATTGACTAATATACAATGAGAGCAGATGTTTACTTGTAGTTCGTGATTGATTGGTTCAGTGGAGCTATACATCTGCTGATCTAATTTGATTGCACATTTTACATGACATATGCTTGGTATGTTCATCGTCTAGTAGTATGTACTTTGTGTTGGTGATCATGTGTAGGATCGCCTTTACTGAACTATTCATAATTGTGCCCTTTTCTCATTTTCAGTGTGTGCAGGTGCGTTTAAGATTTGAGTGTGATATCTATAACTCATGGGATTAAAAGAGTAATGTGTCGCAATTCGCATGCCACATATACAAAGCCAGGGTTTATGATTTGGCATTAGAGTCTAACTATCTTAGAAAAGGGGTGAAACCTAGACAAGGGCACAAACTTGAGAAGGTGAGATCAAATTTGGTGGAAGAGCTACATATGCAACATAACTCAAAGAAGAGGGACTAATCAAGAAACTAAGTTAGACTTATTCCATGGTTAAGTCGCATTCAGTTATGTCTTTGATGGATAAATGAGCTAGTCAGATAAAAGGAGGGGAACAAGAGATAGTCAAGAAAAAGCGTAGAATCAGCTCAGGATGTTCAGACTTTGCTAGAACAAGTTGGGATGTCTGAGCTTGGAAATCATTTGTCAGGTTCAATTTAGCCAGGAGGAACTAAGCTATTTATGTGAACTAATAACCTAAATGTCCGAAGGATATATGATTCTTGGCTTGGATAGCCTATGGACGCATGTGTAAAGTGAAGTGGTTGGCCGGTTAATGGACCGATGGCATCATTTGGTTGTAAAAGCAGTTATAGGCAGTTTTTGACCGAAATCCTATAAATAGGGCTTCTTAGTCATTTTCTTTGCTGATTTTCCTATAAAGGAAATTTCTAAAAATCCAAAGAAAACGTTTGAGAGAGAAGAAATATAGAGAGTTGAGAAGGGAGATGCGGTAACAGCTAAGAATGCACCAGGATATGGTAGGGGCACGTTAATATCCCGTTGATCGACAGGAGATTTGGTTGCTCAAGAGGATCGAACGAAAGGGAACTTAGATGTTGTATAAAGTGTCACATTAATCTGCACCTCTATCGAAATGCATGGCTATGATAATTGTGTGACTGTGGACTTAAATGCTTAGTTCCATTGAGCACTGGTTTTCCGATTAAGTTTGGATCGCCTTGAGTATCTGTGTTACCGATTGTTTTTGATTTATTTGATGATAATTCATACATATTCTTGCATGTTCATTATCCGCTTGAAAACTAATAATTCATATATATATGCATAACTAGGATGAGCCAACGATTCATGACTCAGAGGAAGTCACATTTAGACATCATGGTAAAGCCCCAAGACTCGACATAACTGGAAGCGATGAACCTTGGATTCGAATTGCATATTGACTTGGATAGTTAAACTGCTCGACTGAATCAACATGTTATTGGTTGTGCATCTAAACCTAAGTGAAATAGGATGACTGCATCACTAGGTAATATTAAAGTTACTTACACTTCTTTGACATTTAGGTAAATGATAGAAATAACAGAGCATTTACTTTAGGTACGCGAGACTAATGTCCCATGGATAGTGTGTTAGTCCGGATATATATGATTAAACTGTTTATAATAGCCTATTATGAAACCCATATGTTGTATCAGATCAGAGTTTTATCTAAAATGATTTTGCTTTCTTGAACAAAACTTTCTTACAAAAGAATTGTCCACAAACGAGAAAGAATAAAAGAAGTGTAGCCAAACCAAAAGAGACATTAAAATTAAAGGAGATAAAGCTTACATATTACCAACAGTTAATATAACCATGTCCCTTCCTCTGTGAAGCTGATCTATGTTCAATGATGTGATACAGATGAAATTGTGTTCTTGTCTTCTACAAAGTTTTCTCTACAAGCACTATTAAGACCCAGTCAATCTCTTCACTGTCATTCGACTTGCTCTCCAATTAGATCTAGACCAACCAGTAAGAAGGATATTCCCTGAAACAAGAGGAAGTAAAAATGGATTCCTTGAGCCGACAAGAGACTTCGAGTTGCTGCAGTTAATAACAGAAACGCTAGTGACAGCTCCTTCATATAGATCCTATTGTGCTTCTTCTTCTTCTTATTGTTCTTCTTTCGAGCTTTCTTCTCAGCCTCTGTTTCTGGTGCTGGTGCAGAGGCGCCTCTCTGATGTTTCATTTTCTTTCCTCCTTCGTTTTCGACTAAAGCAGCCAGATCTCCCTCTGATGACCTCCCTGATTTCTTTGTAACAACCCATTCGTATGCACTTCCCAGCTGAAACAGGCCCGAGACCATGGCGTTGAACTTGGTGACAGACATTGTGTTCTCAAAGAGAAGGTAGGGGACAATAAAGGGAAAGGATTTCGGGGCGGGAAGGATGTTGAGGAAAGACATTGTGGCAGGTATGTAGCAGACAACCCAAGCAGGAAGCTCAGCCTCAGGGACAAACATAGTCATTGGCAGGATGATACAAAAGAGTGTGAAGGAGTAAAAGGGCAAGATGAGCTTCCTTAGGAGGAAGAAGAGGAATATCAAATTAAATTTCTTGCCTATGCTTATCTGCAAAAACAAAACAAAAAAACACAAATATATCAGACACTAGAGATACATGTACTTGTCATAAACGACACCGTTTTAAGGTTTGTTTGTTTATGCACCTTTGATTTAATGACAGCAGGCAAACAAAGGCGAAATAGTTGCATAGGTCCTGAATGCCATCGGTGTTGTTGCTTTCTGTAAGCTTCATACGATTCAGGTAATTCGCAAATGCACTGAGAGAGAGAGAGAGAGAGAGAGAATGTGACATTAGCGATGGAGTAACCAAATAATAATAATAATAATAATGTTTGATAGAATTACCTCAACGTCGTTAAGGAAAATGAACTTCCAGCCATGGAGGTGAGCACGAACAGCAATGTCCATATCCTCGACGGTAGTTCTCTCGAGCCAACCACCAGAATCTTCCAAAGCCTTGATCCTCCAGACGCCAGCTGTCCCATTGAACCCAAAGAAATTCAAGAAGACGCTGTTGACTTGCTGCTCAACCTCAAAGTGAAACGCCAAGTTAATGTTCTGCAACCTCGTCAACAAGTTCTCTTCCTTGTTCACGAACGACCATCTCGCCTGCACCAGACCTAGCTCCTCATTGTCCTTAAAGTGAGGAATCGTCTTCTTGAGGAAGTCAGGTAAAGGCTGAAAATCAGCGTCGAAGATAGCAACGAATTCGTAGTCTTTGACGTAGCTGCAGTTCATTGCAGACTTGAGATTCCCAGCTTTGTAGCCTTCTCTGTTCACGCGGTGACGATACACGATTCGTGCACCTCCCTTCTGCCATTTGTGAACCTCTTCTTTGATCAAACTCTGCGTGATGGGATCATCGGAATCATCGAGAACTTGAATCAGAATCTTCGTTTTCGGCCAGTCTAAGTTGCACACAGCCGCAATTGACTGCTGATAAACCTGTCCAAATAAAAATAAAAAAATCAATTTAAGATTTTTGTCGTACAAAATTGTTTTCGTGGTTACCTCTTTTTCGTTACACATGGGAATCTGAACAAGAACCATGGGAAGGAAGCATCCACTCTCGCCGGTTTCTAGATCGGAGATTGCGGTTTTGGGAACCGGTTTGATTTTATTGAACCGGATCCAGAAACAGCCTAGGCAGAGGATGAGCCGGTCCAGGCTTTGAATAAGGAAGAGGACGATGCAAGCGTTAGCTAGAAACTGAAGCGGAGGAGCAAGGTAGCCAACACGGAGCAGGACCCAGTGAGTGTAAACCCAATCGAAGAAACCATAAGGCAACTGAAGCTGAAGCGAAAGCTTCGGTGTTTCGAAATGCCATCCTTTGAAATACGCAGCCGTTTCGAAAGCTAGAAGCATTAGCGAAAGCAATAGAAACACTTTCAAGCACGAATACAAGAACCTCGGTTTCGATTCGGCAATGGCCGGAGAAGAAGAGGACGAGATCTCAGTGTCAGTACGGCCAGCAGCGATACGACGGCGCACGGCGGTTCCGAGAGCGATTAATGCTGAGCCGAGGGAGGTGAGACAGCCTGCGGCACGGTGGGCTTTGAGGAGGAGAACCCAAGTGAGCTGTCTCGCGTTCTTGTTGCGAGATTTCTCACGGCGGCCTTCCACGAGAAAATCTTGCTCAGACGGTGATTCGAGTTCCAACATTGACCAGTTGTTAGGGTTCTCCATTTTGACCACCACCGGAGTACCTTTGCGGTTGTTTCCTTTCGCCCACCATTCGAACTTTGGTGCCATTTTAGATAGAGAGATAGAAAGAGATATGGGAAAGAAGGGATGTCAAAAGAGCTACAAATCGGATCTCAGTGACAGCAATAAGATCAAAGCAGTGACACGTGTATTACTGTGAAGAGAAGAAAAAAAAAAAAACACTTATTTCTTTCCTGAAAGACTCGATTCACAGGTTTCAAAGAAAAATGAGGAAGTTTAAAAGACGAGGAGAGAGAGAGAGAGAGCGAGAGACAAGACAAGAAAGTGGTAACAGCTCAACACGTTCTTTTGCAATATTTTAAAAGAATATATTGAGAGAAACCACACACAATGGTCGAATTGTTTAATATTCCCCCAGATCAATTAGCTCTTGGGAAAAAAAGGAAACGGATAATACGATCGGTAGTGATTAAAAAGCCTGTTTGGACACAAACAAGAGAGATACGGAAAGCAGCTGTCTTTTACCAAATTTCTTGGCCTTCTTCTTCCAAAAACACCACTCTTAAATCTCCAAACATTATGCCATAGGATCTTTGATTATTCCGCGTGTGATACTAACCAGATATAGGAGGATTCACCTCGAGTTAATGATCACACGCGAAAGGAAGAAGGATTGGTAAGAACTAAAAATGAAAATATCGTAATAGTACCGAACAATATCCGCAAAGACACCGTGGGGATGAAGAATGTAAAAATAGAAAGTAAATGGATTTGAGATTTGGATTTTCTGTTTTTTTACTGTGATTAAATCTTTAATGAGTGGCGGAGAGAGAAAGAAAAGACAAAGTCTCTTGTTACACCGTTCATTTAGTTGTTTGCCTCCGAATATAGTGCTTTTTTGTTTTTTTTTAAACCTTTCCACCCATTCATTCTTTTGGTCAAATTTATAATTAACGTAGTAGTTTCGCAAGGGTTTCTTCTCCTTCTCCTTAATTCCTTGTTACTACCTTCTCAATCTAGTCCTTATTAGGCATGGATATAATAACCGATAACCACACCCAAACTCTACCGGAAGTAAACAGCTCAGTTTAGATACAATTATTGCTAAATAACCGAGAACAAGTTTGGATATCTGAATCCACTCGGTTTTATCCAAAATCCAAAATTTTACCCAAAGTTACCCAAATATATTATATATATATATATATATGTACGTTAACCTAAATCTACATTTCTCATCTTCCATTCATTGTAACCGAACTCGTGTAATCAGTTAAGTTTCTGAAATTTACGATTTCAAAGTCAATCCAAATATGTCACTTAAATTAATCAAACTGGACACCACAAAAAAAAACTTACTCTATTCAGCTTCTTCTCTATCAACTATGAGGAAGAAGAAATCACAGGTGATTTCATCTTCAAATATATTCAAATTTTTTTTATTTTTGTTTGTGTTTCGATTAAGTGATTTAGTACTTGTTGCCTTAATTTTTTACCATTATTAATTTTTTATAACAGTTACATTTATTTGCTTAATATTCTTTCCAAATAATATATATAATAATAATATTTTTAAAACGAAAACATATTATATATAACATGATTTATCAAAGAGAAATTCTTTTGAAAATATATTTTAATAAAGTCAAAAATTTAGAAAAATAGATCTCTATAATACTATTTGAGAGTTACTTTCTTATGTATTGTGTTCATGTTATATTTTACGACAATTAATAACATAAATTCACTTAATGAACTAAAAATATTATATATAATTATAGTTGGAAATAATTAATCCATGAAGTAATTCCTTCTACTTATAGCATGATGCCCACCTTCTCCTCATATTTAAACAACTTTTGGCCTTCGGTTCGCGTTTTCCTTCTGACTCCAGATAAAATGGAAAACTTCTACCAAATGGACACATTTATATAATTCAGGATATTGAAGGATTTAACCTAGATTTCAACTACGAGGACCTATAAAAGGGGCTCCTAAACCCTAAAATGAGGGATCAACGAATATATATACCTCGACCATAGCACCATGCAGCTGGAACTAGTGTTCCTGACCAAATACGATGTACTTCTGCTCTACTGATCAATAAAACATTACTTTTGATCTATTCTTCTTAGTTTATTTCACTACTTCTGTTTCCGTAGTATCACAAAGAGTCCTACTTTATTTTGTCCTAGCAGTTTGGCACTAAGAAAAGGGTGATAAACAAGACTCGTTACAATGATCAGAAGTGATCATGAGCAACCCTTGGCCACCATGGTCAACATTAACGTCGACTTATGAAGCAAGCTCGAAGCCTTGCTGAGGCAAATCACTGAGATGAATTCCACCCGAGAAAGTAATAACACCCCCACGGTTAATCTCAAAATCATTTCAGAGGTCCATACCTTGGAAGAAAAGATGGAAGAATACTCCAAGTATATGGAGCAGAGCATACAAAAGCTATCACATCTTGAAGCCGAGAACTTAGTTCTCCGAGAAGAAAATTCAGTCCTCAATACTATGAGAAAGAAACGACGCATGTTTTGAACCCATGTTTGACTTATGTAGCCCATGGACACTCCATATGGAGGAGACAACACGACTCAACGGGCTCTACTAGCGAATGGAGAACCGACTGAAAGAACCATTATATTGATCGTATTAACCTGACCGGAGAAGACGAACCCAACACAGATTGGATACATATATTGAGATGTAGGAACCAGCTGCGGCTAGGATATTGACAGAAATGTCTTACCAAGAAGAAGTCTTCTCAAATAAATTTGACATAGTCCAATCATTTATAGAAAGACTTCCTGGCCTCTTTCCTCCAATCATGAGAAATGCTCCAGATTCCTACGCAAACACTCATTTCACAGACGAGATTGCCTTGATCATTATGCCAAAAAGTTCTCTTTTCCGTATATGAGAATGTACGACGAAACTAGTGATCCAGACAATCACGTGGTCCATTACAAACAATGGACTTTGTGGTGCTACTATGTGCAAGGGTTTTGGCTCAACTCTGACCAGACAAGTTCTGAAATCATACATCGACTTTTCCAACGGATCAATATATTCATTTGCAGCTCTAACCGACCAGTTCGTAGAACCTAGAAAAGATGTCCGACGATATGTACAAAATCCTTCAACACTGAGCTGAACCTCTGCATAGCTATATAACACTCTTCAACCAGAAAAATGTATCCATCCGTGGATGTAACGCCTCAAAAACCATACCACAATCCACCCATAGACAAAACCGAAGCAATGGCAATGTCGACATGGCCAGACATCTCCAATCTCTCCATCTTAAAACCAGAATTGGTCAACGTTCTGAGGCAGATGGGCCCCTAGGTCAAGTGGCCTCAGAATATGAAAGCAATAGAAGCATTCAAGAATAAAAATTGATGGTGTGAATTCCATAACGACCATATTCATAAAACATAATACTGCATCTCACTGAAGATGAAGTCAACGAGCTATTAAAAAAGGATACCTTTGGAAATTCTTCTCCGACAAAGGAAAGAACCTCCTCCACAACAAAGAGGAAAAAAATCAATTGTCAAGAATTACTCATGCTTCACCACCACAATATGATCGGGCACCACCACAATATGGTTGGGAGGTCAACATAATATTTGGTGGCTCCGAATTCAGCGGCATCATGCGTGCATCTGCAAAGAAAAGCACCAGAAACCGGGAATAGGAAGCGTACAATTCTAGGAATGGACGCCCTGTTTGGATCTCGCACGATGGTGAACTGTTTGGTGAAGAGGCCACTAGTGGACTACGGAAGCTCCACTAATAAAGTTTTCATGAATTCCTACAATGATTTATGACTAGAAAATAATGCTAGATCCGGAAAGTCACGCTACTTAGCGGCGAGGTTAAACAAATAATAGGAGAAGTCATACTCTCCGTCTACGCAGAAGGAGTAAACATGTACAAAGTTGATAGTTATCGACTGCACCTCCCTTAACAACATGATCATAGGATGCCTCTGAATCCACGACATGGGTCCGCGCCCTCCGATCCACTCTTCATAAAATTGTCAAGTTTCCTATCATATGGGGTATCAAGGAGATAAAAAGAGACCAAAAAGTTCATGATCGGCCAAGATGAAAGCACCTGAAGCATCTCAGAATACAAACCGACGGTTCAAATTCCACAACGACCAGTCATAAAATGGAAGACTGCATCTCACTGGAGATGGAATTTAATAAGCTACTAAATAGAATATCTATGGTAATTCCTCTCTAACAAAGCAAGGAACCTCCTCAAAAACAATTAGGAGAAAAATCATTGGGCAAAAATTACTCATGTTTCACTACCATAATAACTGGTGGCTCCACAGTCAGCGGCATCACACATGCAGTTGCCAAAAAAGCACTTGAAGTGCTAAGAACAGCTAGGAAACTAGGGATTTGAAGCGCACGATCCTGAAACTTATGCAATCAGCTTCATAGCATAATATCACTAGAGAACTATGTTTCTTTATCACGACGCCCTGGTCGTATCTCACATGGTGACAATTTTTTTAATGAAGAGGCTACTAGTGGACAATGGAAGCTCCATTAATATAATCTTCATGGATGCCTAAAATGTGTTGGATAAGCTTCAAGTTTACTTGTTCGACAAGCTATTGAAGATAAGGATGAATAGCTTAATATGTTTAGGATAAAGATAAGAATTCCTAGATATACTTGTAATAGGAGAAGTCAAGAAGGTCCTATATATAGAGGTCTAATGTAAGGAGATCCCTACAACGATTGAAAAGAAAGTTAAGAAAGAAATAAAACAAAAGAACCTGTTTTATAATTCCTGTGTCTTTGAATACTTTATTTGGTATCAGAGCCTGAGGTTCAAATCAATCGAAGAACTTAGATACATAGAATTATGGAGGATTCAAAAGCTTTGGTGAAAGTAAAAGATGGTGTGCCTACCACCGTGGTTTGTCCGATGTTAACCACATCAAACTATACGGTATGGGCGATGAAGATGAGAGTGTTAATGCGCGTTCATAAGGCATGGGAAGCGATCGAACCTGGAGTTGAGGATGAAGAAAAGAACGACATAGCTACGTCGCTGTTGTTTCAATCGATATCTGAAGGATTAGTTTTGCAAGTTGGTGACCTAGGTTCCCCTAAACTTATTTGGGAAGCTATACGATCAAGGAACTTAGGTGCAGAACGAGTTAAATCAGCTCGACTATTAACTCTAATGAATGAGTTTGATCGATTGAAGATGGATGACACAGACTCTATTGACACGTTCTCAGGGAAGATATCTGAACTCGCCTCTAAAGCAAGTTCGTTAGGTCAGAGCATTGAGGGACCAAAGATTGTGAAGAAGTTTCTTAATAGCTTGCCACCTAAGTTTATTCATATGACGGCCTCGTTGGAACAGCTATTGGATTTGGAAACTACAAGCTTTGAAGACATAATTGGAAGACTTAAAGCTTATGAAGAGCGAATCAAAGGTTTTGAATCGTATGAACAACAAGGAGCTCTTTTGTATTCAAATTCAGAGAAGTCATATGACAATGGAGGAAGAGGCAGAGGACAGAACAGAGGACGTGGTCGCGGTACCAGAGGAAGAGGACGTGGTAGAGGTAACGATGGCGAGAGGAGTAAAGAGAAAAGAGACTACTCTCAGATCATATGCTACAATTGTAAGAAGAAGGGTCACTTTGCTTCGGTCTGTACCGAGAAGAAAGATAACGAGGAGCTAAACAAAACCGAAACAGAGGTAGCAGAAGCAGCCTTATATATGCATGAATTAGTATTCCTCAACGAAGAGAAAGTTATACCAAAGAAGCTGGAATTTCACGAGAAAGAAGAAGGTGTGTGGTATCTTGACAATGGCGCTTCAAATCATATGACAGGAGAGAGGTCTTACTTCTCCGAACTAAACGAAAACGTCAAAGGAAAGGTAAAGTTTGGGGATGGATCATTCGTCGAGATAAACGGTAAAGGGTCGATCTTGTTTGAAGCTAAGACAGGGGAGCAGAAGCTGTTACAAGACATCTACTATATCCCGGAGCTAAAGAGTAACATCTTGAGTCTGGGACAAGCAACTGAGCAAGGTTGTGATGTTCGAATGAAAAACAACTTCTTAACGTTAAGAGACCCTGAAGGGAGGTTACTAGTAAAGGTATTGAGGACTGCAAATCGACTGTACAAGTTGAAATTGAAAGTAGGAAAAGCGACTTGTTTGCACGCAAGACTCGAGGAAGATTCATGGAGATGGCACGCCAGACTTGGTCATGTAAGCTTCAAGACTGTAAAAGCCATGGCAACTCACAATATGGTGATTGGATTGCCAGAGATAAGAGAAGAAAAACAACTCTGCGATTCATGCTTGGTAGGCAAGCAAGCGAGACAGTCTTTTCCCAAAGCAACGGCGTTTAGATCATCTCAACCACTTGAGCTATTGCACGCAGACCTTTGTGGTCCTATCTCACCAGCGACACTGTCTCTAAACCGCTACATCTTTGTCATAATTGACGACAACACAAGATTCATGTGGACGATCTTGTTGAAAGAAAAGAGCGATGTGTTCGACAGGTTTAAAGCGTTTAAGAAACTTGTCGAGAAAGACTTAAAGAAGGAGATCATGACGCTACGCACAGACAGAGAAGGTGAGTTTACCTCACACGAGTTCAATACGTTCTGCAATGACAACAGTATAAGGAGGCATCTAACTGCACCCTACACCCCGCAACAGAATGGTGTGGTGGAGCGTAGAAACCGGACCCTTATGGAGATGACTCGCAGCATACTCAAGGCAATGGGTGTGCCTAATTACTTATGGGGAGAGGCAGTGCGTCACGCAACGTACCTGATTAACAGAGTGCCTACAAGAGCCTTGTCTAATCAAACTCCCTATGAGTGTTTAAAGGGAAGAAAGCCGAGTGTATCACATATTCGGGTATTTGGCTGCACAGCGTATGCTAAGAAGGATGGAGGACATTTAAAGAAGCTCGATGATAGATCAGAAGCTGCAGTTCATCTTGGCATTGAGCCAGGATCGAAAGCATACAGACTCTACAATCCCACTTCAAAGAAAATTATAGTAAGTCGGGATGTAGTTTTTGATGAGAAGGCTCGTTGGAATTGGAAGGGAGATGTTAAGCAAGTCCAAAGCGAGCCTGAGATGTTCTATATGGCATGGGGAGCTATAGAAGACAATGGAAGTGGTCCGTTTGTAGTTGGAGTTGCAACTGAAGAAGCTGCTACGAATGATGCGGAAGAAGTAGTCGACTCTGAAGCAGAAACAGAGGTGATACACTCACCTGCAAATGCAGAAGATCAGAACCCCGTTCAAGAGTTAAGACGCTCAACAAGACAAGTAAGCAAACCTGAGTATCTTAAAGATTATGTTCTGTTAGCTGACGTCGAGTGCGAAGTACTACTATTGGCACTGAATGACGAGCCAATGACGATACAAGAAGCACTTAAAGACAAGAGATGGAGAGTTTCATGTAAAGATGAGATTAATTCTATTGATAAGAACGAGACTTGGGTGCTTGTAGAGAAACCACAAGGAGTGAAGCTGATAGGACTCAAGTGGGTCTTCAAGATCAAGCGTAATGCAGATGGTAGCATTAATAAGTTCAAGTCAAGGTTGGTCGCAAAAGGATACGTGCAAGAACAAGGTATAGACTTCGATGAAGTCTTTGCTCCCGTGGCTCGTCTTGAAACAATAAGACTCCTGATAGCTCTTGCCGCAGCAGAAAAGTGGGAAATACATCACATGGATGTAAAGACAGCTTTCTTGCATGGCGAGTTGATTGAAGAAGTTTATGTAACGCAGCCGGAAGGGTTTGTGAAGAAAGGCGAGGAACACAAAGTCTATAAACTGAAGAAAGCTTTGTACGGTCTGCGACAAGCTCCTAGAGCATGGAACACGAAGCTGAATCAGATACTAAAAGAGTTAAAGTTCGTGAAATGCACTAAGGAGAGCTCAGTCTATCGCAAAGAAGAAAGAGGAGATCTTCTCATCGTGGCTATCTATGTAGATGATCTATTCATCACGGGAAACTCAATGAAAGCAATTAAGAAGTTCAAGGCATCGATGTCTGAGAAGTTTGAGATGTCTGATTTAGGTTTGTTAACCTATTATATCGGCATAGAGGTGAAACAGAGCAAGGAAGGCATTGTGATCAAGCAAGAAGCATATCCTCGACGCATATTAGAGGAAGCAAATATGAGTGACTGCAACTCGGTAAGCATACCAATGGAGTTTGGTGTGCATTTCTCAAAAGCATTGAATGAACCTGAGATTGACGCAAGCGACTATAGAAGAAAGATAGGTTGCTTGAGATACCTGATGCATACGAGACCTGACATGGCGTTTAGTGTTGGGATATTAAGCAGGTTTATGCATTCACCGAGAGAGTCACATGGAAAGGCGTTGAAGCAAGTTCTGAGATATTTGAAGGGTTCTTGTGGTTACGGTTTAAGGTACAAGCATGGAGGATCACAAGATCTTGTGGGATACAGCGACAGCAGTCACAACACCGATCCAGACGACGGACGAAGCACGACTGGATACCTGTTTTGTCTCAACGATACACCAATATCATGGTGCTCGCAGAAACAAGATGTGGTCGCGTTATCTTCTTGTGAGGCCGAATACATGGCCGCAACTGAAGCTACTAAGCAAGCGATATGGCTTCAAGAGTTACTAAGCGAGATCGTAGGAGGAGAAGTCAAGAGAACCTTGATTCGCGTCGACAACAAGTCAGCCATTGCACTTGCCAAGAACCCGGTATTTCATCGACGCAGCAAACACATCCACAAGCGTTTTCACTTCATCAGAGAATGCGTGGAGAAGGAGTTAGTCGACGTGGATCACATTGCAGGAACAGAGGAACGCGCAGACGTGTTAACTAAAGCATTAGCAAGGATCAAGTTCAAAGAGATGGTGGAACTGATCAAAGTACAAGACCTAAGTGAGAGTGGACTGAAGCTTAGAAGGGAGAATGTTGGATAAGCTTCAAGTTTACTTGTTCGACAAGCTATTGAAGATAAGGATGAATAGCTTAATATGTTTAGGATAAAGATAAGAATTCCTAGATATACTTGTAATAGGAGAAGTCAAGAAGGTCCTATATATAGAGGTCTAATGTAAGGAGATCCCTACAACGATTGAAAAGAAAATTAAGAAAGAAATAAAACAAAAGAACCTATTTTATAATTCCTGTGTCTTTGAATACTTTAAAATGATCTAGGAGGAAAGAATGGTAGACCCAGAAAGTTACGCATTTGTAGGGTTCATCGGCGAGGAAAAATAAATAATATGAGAAATCATACTCGCCGTCTACGCAGAAAGAGTAAACTTGTCTACAAAGTTCCTAGCAACTGATTGTGCCTCCTCCTACAAAATGACTATGGGACCCCCCCTGAATCTATGACATGGGGGGGGGGGGGGGTCGTTCCCTCCACTCTTCATCAAATCGTAAAGTTTCTTACCCCATGGGGTATCAAGGAAATAAAAGGAGACTAGGAAACCTCCTGCTCCTGCTACCAGACAACCCGAAAAGAAAAGATTGTGGTCTTGTAGAAATTACAACACAAGCTTCAGGCCCCTTAACACAGAGAAGCCAAAGGTTAAAGAACTCAATGAGGTGCCTTAGATAGAAGGAGATTCAAGAAGAAATCTCAAGATTGGTTCTAAGCCACCGACAGGCCTGAAGCAAAGATTGGTAGATTTCCTTCTTTCAAAACTTGGATTGTTTTGCCTGGTCCCATGTTGATATACCTAACATAGACCAGAATTTAATCATGCATAAGCTGCAAATCGACCCTCAACATCAACAAATAAGGGAAAAGAGGTCAAAAACTTATTGGATTTACAGATTTTTATTTGGTCATAAAAATATAGTTGAATTTACTACAATTTAGGATAATTTTACATTTGATTGAGTTTAAGATATTGATTTTCATTCAAACTCAAATTTTGAACTACTTTTGATAAATTATCCACGAAAAATTAGAGGCATTAATTATATAAATATTTAATAGATTATATATTAAAATCAAATTATTTGAAAAATAAGAAAAATTTAATAAGAAATTTTATATCTAATATTGTAACTCTAGCCTGCTAAGAAAATTATATTTAATAAGAAAAAATATAATTATTTGAGAGTAAGAAACATTTAAGAATTATTTCAAAATTTAATAATTAGCAAATATGTTAACTGCTAAACTAATTTATTAGTAATAATTATATGACTGAATTTGTAAAAATAATCTATATAATGTGAATTAAAAATAAAACTAAAAAGGAAAAATCACAATGGATTTTAATATTTATTATTCATTTAAGGTTTCTACGTAGTAATCAATTTTAAGTAAAACTAATGTGAACACAATACGTATGAAACTGATTTATCAAATAATATAGTAAAGATTTATATTTTTATATTTTTATTTTTATTTTCTTAAACTTATATTTTATAATTTAATTTATCTATATTATTATTTGAGAAGTGAATTTGCTTAATTGTCATCTTCTCCATGATTTTAGGATAAGTCATTAGTTTAATTAATATTATTATTTAAAATAATTTTCTCTGCGATTTTAGGATAAGTCATCAGCTTAATTTATATTATTATTTAAATTTTATTTTAATATATATACTTATCATGATATTTATGACATTTAATCAATAAATAAATATTAACTATTGATATTAAAAATCTTTACTGATAATATCATAGTTACATTTATCTTATATTTAGTTTATGATTGTAGTGATTAATATTATGTTATGAATGCTATAAATTGTTTTGATAATTATCATTATATTGTGAATGGCTAAGTTTCTTACTATATGCCTTCAAATCATAACAACTTTGATGATTGAGCGTTTAGAAATAATCCCGCCATATTAAATTTGTGAGTCTCTCAAACTTTTTTTGAAGTTAAAGAGTCCAACATTTTTTTACTGTGTATCGTTATACAAAAGCATAAAGATTGTGCATCCGCAGTTTTTTCATGGGTTTAGGAAGTCATGCAGCAAATTAGTTTATATATCTTCTTCACAATTTTTTTTGTTAGTAGTAACTTGGTTTTGGGATTTCACTATTGTATTTTTCAGTTAATTGGATGTTAGATTCAGTATTTTTCTGAAAGTGAGTTTTTTAATAGTATAGTTCGGAATTTGGAAGTATGCCAAGTTGAACACTCTCCTTTTTAATATATATTTTTAAAGTATAGAATTATTTATTATATTAAGATAATTTATTATATATATATATATATATATATATATATATAAATCGGCTAAAAATACATTTTTAAATAAAAAAAAATCATAATCTGTGTTATTATCCAAAATATGTTTCAATCCTAAAATTTTAAAAATTTAAGAAACAGAAAAATACAAAATTAAATATTAAACAAATAAAAATTGATTGTTGTATAATAGAAAAATAATTATTCAGTGATTTGAAAATTTTATTTATAATATTTATTTATTAATAACAAATATAGTATATAAATATTTTTAAAAATATTTATAACTTGTGCAAATTTTTTAAAAAATGTTAATGAAAGAAAAGACATATTAAACTTTTTGAGAGCATAAACAATAACTTACAGATGATAATTAACTGATTATACTCGCATGTGCGGGATAAACACTTAGTTTTACATATATTTTATAAAGTTAGATAAAAATTTCTTCTAAACTTTGTTAAGCGTCAAAATGTACATATAGAGTCTATAAATATGTAAGTTGACAAAAAAAAATATGTATGTGGTTCTATTATAATAAGTTATATTAGTAAATTATAGATTACGGCGATTGATTTTTTTTTTCCCGGACGATTCCAACGTTGGAGACCAATTTAACGTGCATATCACAACTTGGTTGATTTCTACTGCCCACGAAATGTGAATGTGACTTGCCACTAAATCAGGGTCGGTTCTAAACACAGACTTAAAAATATTTGAATGGAATTTCTCAATTTTTTTTTCCAAAACCTCAGGATTTCTTTTCTTCTGTTGTTTACCGTTTTTTTTTCTTTTCTACTGTTGTTATAAGAAAATTTCTTTATATATATAAGGCTCATATTAAATAAACAAAATGATTGAATTTTATTAATTTGAGGAGTTGTATAATTTCTAAATTTATTTGTAAAAATTTAAAGTTTATTACCAACGGTGGGTTGGGCTAATGGTTTATTGGTTATACTCAGTTTCTTGTGTATTTTGTTCAATTTCGGTTGAGAGGATGTGTTTACGCCATGTCTCGATATTACTAAAAGATATGTTTGTCCTGGGAGATTTGTCGAGTCTAAGGCCCGTATCACTTCACGGTTATTCAAAAAAATGTAAACGATTTATGATTGGTGAATGCGAAGTGGATACACAGAAACAAAATCATATAAAAGCGTCAAACCGAGATTTTTTAAAAAAACTTAGGAAGAAGGTACATGTTATAAACGTAGATCCAAATATATATATATATAAAAATAATTTTATAAAACATATTACTAAAATTATATAATTCAAATAAAATACAAAAATCACTTATTAATTTTCAGTAATTTTAGATCCTTCAGATGACTTCACATTATAATTGTGAAAATACTAATAAATTAAGTTTATAATAACATATTATCTAATTAATCAAATTAATTAATTTTTACATCTCACATATAATTGACACACTATATTTCAATACATATACATATATATATATAAGATCTCTTAAAAAGATATTATGCACAAAGATAATTTATAGTATTATTTTCCAATATTTACATATTGTGTTCTTTCTATTTTAATACTACTAGTTTTTAGTTCAATATAAAATAAAAACATAAAAACATAATTTTATATTTTTTACTTATTTATGACACTAGGTTTCAAAAACAAAAGTGTGATTCCAAAACAGAAACATAAGCTTCAAACATATTTTTTAAAAATTAGCTTGGAAGTGTTTTAAAATCGAAATTCTGAAAGCTTCCTATTCTGATTCCGATTTCGAAAAGGAAGTGGATGTCTGATGAAGCTTCCATTCTACCAAGGTTTTTTTGCTGTTTTAAAATTGATGAATGCTCCTTTATTATTGAAAATTATGGGATTCTTTGACATGTGGTAGTTAAATATATTATACATATTCATACAAAACTTGGGAGAACTGTTTTTGATATATGTAATTGTTAAAACAAATTGAAAGAAAAAGTTTGTATCAAACTGTTCGAGAATGTCGGTGTGTAACACACCATGTATTCAGAAAACAAATTATGTCTAAAAACGTGCAAACATTACAAGTTCTATTGTGCTTCCCATGTTAGCAATATCTTAGTTTATTTATTTATCATTGACTTTAGATTTATCAATTATTTTCTTCTGGGACATTAATTTTCTTTTGTTCAACCAAACCTTCTTCTAAAAAAACGTAAATGGAATTTGGAGCATATACCCCCAAATGGAACATGATTTAACTATATGGAAAAGGCAAGCTTCGCAAGTATACGTCTATCTATATTATTAAAATTGAAGTATCTTTGGTATTAGCTAGAAATATGGATAGTAATAAAAATTTATATTATTAAAACCGAAATACATTTTGGTATTGTTTGGAAACATAGATAACAATATAAATAAGAATTGTTTGAAAATATAGATAACAGTATAAAAAAACATAATGTACTTTTATTAATTTCACTTTTAAAACCAGGGGCGGAAGCAGTGTTTAAGGAGTGGGGTCAGCTGATCCTACTATTTCTTAAAAATATTTATTTTTACTTAAGAAATTTTTTCAATATTTATTTTTACTTAAGAAATTTTTTATTAACCCCAATAAAAATGAAAATTTGACCCCACTAAAAACAATTTGACCACATTATAAGAAGTTTTTGGCTCCACCACTATTTAATAGAACTAATCTTATTTTCAACAGATTTATTACATCTTTTATTTCTTTATTTTCATTCATCTTAACTACTTTATTAACTATATTACTTTAACAATACATCACATCATTAATTATATTACTATGACAATAATACTGCATATTTTTATTTATTAGTTAATCAACATTAACTTTGTACCAATTATAAAATTGAAATGTAAAATAATCGGGTTTTGCAAATGGTTAAAAGTTTGGTTTAGTCTATTTTATTATTTTTATCTTAATTTCAATTTGTAAAAAAAATACGTAGGCAAAACATAGTATATGTGAACAAAATAATAACTTAAATCAAAATAATAAAAACGTATTACATAGTCACTTAATTTTTCACACTATATAACTATTTTACTAAATGTTTTTTTTTTCTATTTCACATAATTTAGTCAAACACATAGAAAGAATTTTTTTATAGAATCTGTTAGGCATGGATACTCGGGTACCCATTCGGTATGGATTGTTTCTTTCGGGTATTAGATTTTTTGGGTTTGAAATTAGGCCCGTTTAGATATTATAAATTTATGTGTGGGTTTCGAGTTGAGTCATGGGTTTAGAGGGCTTCGGTTCTGATGTATAGAAACCTAAAAATATCAAAATAACCAATATATCTGAAACTGGTTCGGAATATTTCTACAAAAAATAACTATATTACCCGATTCAATCTTGATCTTTGAATACAATTAATTATATGGCAACACATCTAAAATATGCAACACTAATCATGAAAAATAAATATCTATATATATATAAAAAATGTTGGTCTCTCTCCTGTGAAGACATCTCAGCGTCACGTCATTAAGTCGAGTGTTCTGGTCTCGACACGTGTCCGTCAACTCCAAAGTGTTGCGTTTCAATTAATGGGATAAGTTTAATTTGGGCTTGCTAAAAAACCAAGAAGTTTGACTTAGGATGGGCCATACAACAAGACTATTATTTTTAAAGTTGGTATGTACGAAAAACATTATTTGACTTAGGTTATGACATGTTTTTTCTTCCTCCCGCTGAGAAAAAACTGCAGCGTTACTGTTCTCTGTTAGATTTATTAAATACAATTAATGTTTTCATTAATATCACCGACCCACTCATCCAAGACCTCTCATTCCATACATCTCATATCTCAAATTGTTGTGGATTTACACCTATAAATAAGTGAGTTTAATTCAGTGAAGATCATCACTTTTTCCTTCTAAATCATTCTGTAGATTTCTACAGTCTTTTTTCGATTGTCGGCAACAGATTATTCTGTGTTGATAGCTGCTTGATTATGAAACAAATGTTGCTGTAGATTTGCTTGATAATCAGCTAGAGTCTGTTTTCCAGTGATTTATTCCCACCAGATAACCAGTCTCCGATCTAATCGAGGAATATTTCGAGACTTTGTTCGTAATTCTCTCATGTCTTACGATTGATAGACTCTACTATCAGGAATAAAATCTCAGGTCTTCGGGATTCTAATCCTAATCTCTCCTCTTAGTTGATGCGAGTTTGGTACTTTACCTCCTGATGCTTCCTGGTTTGCCAATTTAGCAGATGATTTCTTTCGTGCACTCCATCTCTCGGATCTTCGTCAATCTTCGACAAAACCAAAGTCTGCATGTATTTTCCAGAATTGACTTTTCCTCTACTTGATTGGGTTTTGATGGGCCTCTTCGTGATTCTATCCAATGGTAACATGGGCAACTGGTTTCGTTGATATAAAACTCTCGGCTATTATAATACTAGGATTTTTATTTGAAGTCTCAATCGAATCTGCCCCATTGGGGATGTAATATTTTACACTTTTTTGTTATAATTGAATATCAACTCTCAAATAAATAAATAAACTAAAGAGATAAAGACGCATTTGATTTTTGTCAAGGCTTTTCTTTTAAGATGATGGTGACGAAAATATGTATTAAAAAATAGAGTAAATAGCTTCTTTACGACTGTCCGATCATATATTTTTGTTAACTTTATTGAATAGAGTTATTTAGTAATGTTAAATCAAAGCCCGATTCAAAGAAATACAAATACAAAGTAGCAAATGTCAGTTTTGTAATTTGCAATTTATTTTATTAATAAACATTATTTCTTTTGAACAATAGTTTTTTTTTACTGAAGCGAACAATAGTTTCCTATTAAGTTATGTATTTACTACGAACAAAAAAATAAATAATGCATTTTCATTTAATCTATACACTGTATACTGTCCGTAAATGTTTAGAAAATCTTCGTGACAAAAAAACTTAATTTTTATCCATTAATTTGTCTTAAAAAAAATCAGTATTCATTTAACTTTTAGTAAATTCTTAAAACCCTAAAAATAAGAGAAAATAACAAAAACATGCCACTTGGGTTTCAATTCAAATAGCACCAAACTTTCACGTGCAAGTGAGATAGTTTTCGTCTCTTACTTTTTTCTTACCTCTTCCAATAAAACACAAACATTTTTTTTTTTTTAAGCACAACTTTAGTAAGTAAACTATTTTTTTTGTGTTCCAAACAAAAAAAAAACTATTAGCACCAAACTTATGAGTTTATATGGTCCTAAACAGGTTGTTGCCGTTTAAGAATAAGAGAATAAACTGTCTCCGGCAATCTTTATGTGAGCTTCCAAGTAGGGTTGTTAAATACTTCTTATAAATCACTGGAAGAATATGAAACTTAGGGCTGAGACTTAAATTGCATGTTAATTTTGAACTCAAGTGGTTTTTCAAATAAAGTTAAAAAGTTCATGTTAATTTAACCTCCGAGTTAATACTTACAGTACTAAAAACATTCCAAAAAAGTTCAAAATCGTCTACCTATCATACCACCACTAAAAACTCACTATTAATTTTTCAGGGCCACATACGAAAGCCAAAAATAATTGTCATATTAACCCAAACAACATTTAAAAGATAAAATATAAGGATCAGTTCACGAACTCAAACTTCCTACTTTAAAAGGGCCAAACACTAAAATTGAGATATAACAAATAAATTATTTAAATGTTAATATATAATAAATCACTGACATTAACTAAATGTGAATTTTTTAAACACTTTAATAAAAAAAAAATCAACTTAAAATGATATAATAACTCAATCATAGTAATATCTTAGAAGCAAAATGTCAAACAAAAATTATTTACAAATTAACTAACCAATAACTTAAATTAATAAAATAGTATATCTCATACGCACCTTTTGCAAATGTGAACCTAAAACACAAATTACAAAATTATATAAAAGATAATAACATAGATCATAAGTAAAATATATCCCGCCCGTAGGGCGGGCCGATCCTAGTTAATTTATAAAAATAAAATAACCAATATCCGTGCGGGCGCGCAGATCAAACTCTAATAACTAATTAATCCAGGTGTACCTCTATAGCTATACTTCGGTGTAGGACTTACATTTATATATTTATATTATTAAAACTCAGGTACCTTTTTGAATTGTTTCGAAACATAGATAACATTATAAATGAGAATTGTTTGCAAACATGGATAACAATAAAAAAAAGTATAGTGTCATTTAAATAATTTCATTAGTATAATTACATTATTCTTTTTCCATATCTGATTCAATTTAACAATTTTATTAATTATATTACCTTAACAATACATCACATCATTAATTATATAACCATAATAATATTGCAGATTTTTATTTATTAGTTAATCAACATTAACTTTGTGCCAATTATAAAATCAAATATGTAAATAACAGAGTTTTGCATATGATTAAACGTTTGATTAGTTTGTTTTACTAAAACTTTTTTTTTAGTGTCAACCGGTGAAAAATTATGTAGCCAAAAACATAATTCAAAGACATGTTTTTGTGAATAAAATAATAACTTAACTTTTCACTCCATTTAATTATTTTACTAAATAAAAAAATTCTTTTTATTTCACTTAATTTAACCAAACACATAGAAATAATCATTTTTATTAATTTATAAAATCAGTTAGTCATGAACATTGACTATCCATTTAGGTACGTGTTGTTCTGTTCGGGTATCATTTTATAATTAAATTAGGTCTGCGTCTTTATTATAAATTTATGTGTGGGATTTGAGTTGAGTCATTTTGGGTATGGATGAGTTCGGTTCTGATGTATAGAAACCTAAAAAATATCTAAATAAAAAATGTATCTGAAACGGGTTCAGATATTTGTACCAAAATAACTGTATTTCCCGATTCAGTCCATGTCTTTTGAATACAATTAGTTATATTACGTCTCATTTAAAATATATAACACTAGTTATGAAAAATAAATATCAATGTGTAAAAATGTAACAACCAATACTTGCGCGGATGCGCGGATAAATATCTAATTGCGTATTAAACATGCACACTCCAACAGTATTTACCCTGGACAACATGAATAGGTTTGCATAACCGTCATAAAACTGCAAAAATATATTTTGCATGTTTGAAACCATCTCCAACTATTCAGTTTTACAGTCTATACTATAAATCATAAACACACTTTGAAAAACTTTGGTCATACTTAGTATATTCTAGACAATGCTACTACAATTTTGAAACATTCTTCAAAATTATATTACTGTTAGTTTCATCAAATAGTTTTGGAAACAAATAACATAATATTATAGTATTTTTTAGACAAAATAACTAAAAATACTCTTATATATTTATTCTAAGTTTGTATCAATAAAATATTTCAATTTTTTTTTACAACTATAAACATCCTTTTTTATTTTAAACAAAAGTTTCTAACTATCTTTTAATATTTACTTTTAAAATAATTATTCAATTTCGTAGTTAGCATTATAATATTATCCTAACTTTTTTTAATTATCAATTAGTGGAAATTATATAATATATTACACGTATATTTTATCAAAACAATTAAATTATTACACCAAATAATAAATATAATCGAATAATTAAATATATAAATTATTTATAAATTATAGAATTAACCTTAAGTAATTATAAACACAAAACCACAAATATTTTTAAATATATAATATTGATATAAAAATGATATGAATTTACCTAATATAACTTCAAGATATGTTAAACTCATATTTACAAAATATGTTCTCTCCCTTAGTTTTACTAAATTTGACTAAGTTTTTCAACGCAAACTTATAATAAAATATGATATGCTTTGACTAGTTACTATTGTTTGTTTCCATCTCTTAAGTATTATTGTTATAGACAATAATGATGACTATTGTTATGAGTTGGAAGAAGGGTTAAAATGCTTCTTAAAATGTTGTATCAATATAAAGCTACCAACATTCTTGTTTATTAAGATGAGAAAAAAGCCATTGGAGTTTATTATTGCATATGAGAGATCCAAAGATAAGAAAAAGGCTACTGAAGTCTATTATTTCATTGATTTGTAAATGTGTAAACACATTGTTAGCACATTTAATACATCTTGGAAAACATTATTACTGATTTTACAAAAAATTCACAACTAAAAGAGTAGACATGCAATTCACAAAACAGACCACAAACAAAACTATTATAGATCATTTCTCTACAAAGACAAACTTGGATTCCACTTGAGTAGACAAGACCACACGACTTTTAAGAAGTCCAGACGATTTCTAAGAAGTCCAGACGACTTCCAGGAAGTTCAGACGACTTTGTCAGAAGACTTTTAGGAAGTTCAGGCGACTTCCAGACGACTTTACAGGAAGTCCAGACGACTTTACAGGAAGTCCAGACGACTTTACAGGAAGTCCAGACGACTTTGTCAGAAGACTTCCAAGAAGTCCAGACGACTTCCAGACGACTAACAGGTAAGTCGTCCCAGAAGTCTTCCAGATCTGAAAAACCTGCATATTAAATCCTGATCTGAAAAACTTGCATATCCAAAAACGTTCAAATGGCTTAAAAACAGAAAAAATGAGTGAAAGATTAGATAAATCTACCTTTACAGAACACACAAAAATACATATCTAAAAATAATAGATCTACCTTTAAATTAGTGGAAGATGAGTACCATCTAATTAAAAACCTGCAAAAAAGATAGATTAGTAAGAAAGACATGAGACAAAACTGGAAAATTCATATAAAGTTTGGTGTTTTCAAGTCAAAGAGATTAAAGTGGGTTTGGAGAGTTTTAGTTTGAGAAAAAAGTAAGAACTTTATACAACAAGAAGTTACCAAATACAGAAAAATCAGACATAAGAACTTACCAAAACGCTCAGATCTATTATGAAAGGGAGACTTCGTCAGAAGACTTTCATGAAGTCCAGACGACTTCCTGGAAGTCCAGACGACTTCCTGGAAGTCCAGACGACTTCCTGGAAGTCCAGACGACTTTGTCAGAAGACTTCCAAGAAGTCCAGACGACTTCCAGACGACTAACAGGTAAGTCGTCCAAGAAGTCTTCCAGATCTGAAAAACATGCATATCAAATCCAGATCTGAAAAACTTGCATATCCAGAAACGTTCAAATGACTTAAAAATAGAGAAAATGAGTGGAAGATTAGATAAATGTACATTTATAGAACACACAAAAATACATATATAAAATTAATAGATTTACCTTTAAATTAGTGGAAGATGAGTACCATTTGATTAAAAACCTGCAAAAGAGATAGATTAGTAAGAAATACATGAGACAAAACTGAAAAATTCATATAAAGTTTGGTGTTTTCAAGTCAAAGAGATTAGAGAGAAGTTGGAGAGTTTTAGAATGATGAACATTACATTTTTGTTGCAGCCATTTGAGAGGAGGAGAGAGAATGTATAAATTTTTCTTTATATAGGGAGACAAAAAATCCAATTAGGTTAAATATTTTTGACTCAGACGACTTCCTGGACGACTTACATTTCAGTCGTCTGGTGAAGAAATTAAAACAGACGACTTACATGTAAGTCGTCTAGAAGAGTTTAATATTTTTAGCGGGAAATTAAATATTTTTAGCGGAAAACTAAAATAGAATATTTGGACGACTTACATGTAAGTCGTCTGGTTTAAATTATTTAAGCGGGAAAATAATTTTTTTAAAAAAATTTAGGCGGGAATATTTGGACGACTTACATGTAAGTCGCCTGTTTTAATTTCTTCACCAGATGACTGAAATGTAAGTCGTCCGAGTAAATTATTCAACAGACGACTGAAATATACGTCGTCCGAGTAAATTATTCAACAGACGACTGAAATATAAGTCGTCCACACCCTAAACATAACCCCTAAACTTAATTATCTAATTAAAGACTTCATAAAATCAAATCAAACTTGAAAAGTGTTTACTATACACATAAATAAACACATATAAGTGAAAACTAATTTTTGAAAAAAACATTTTAGTTTTCCAAAATCTAACCCTAACAATACATACAATACTACAACATATGTTTGCCAAACTCCTAAACCAAAGTATTTCATGATTCACTACTTCCACTCATCTATCTTCAAAACAAATCAATTTTATCATATCTTAATTTATATCACTTAAAACTGTTTATAATTACTTGATTTTTATTTTTCACACATCAAAATATTTTTTTACAAGATTTATAAATTATTTTTAAAATAAACCGGTACCAGACGACTTACACTTCAGTCGTCCAGACGACTTCCAACATCTCAGACGACTCAGACGATTTACTAGGGCTATATTCGTAAAAATGACTTCTGTTTTTTTGTTTGTTCACAAGGGGCTGAACTGTAATTTCACTAGGCTTTTAGGTTAGTTTTGCATTTGATTCAAGTTTGGGTATAGGTTTGGGGTTAAAATCAAGTCGTGGGTTAGTTTTGGCAAAAACCCCTATAATAAAACATTAAAAGTTGGATAATATTTAGATTATATGATTATATATTTTATTTGATTACATTTGATGTTTATAAAATTTTAATTTTCTGCAATTTATTCCATCAAATATGAAAAATGTTTATAAAGTATGTGACATATTGAGCGAAGATATAAATTTGCTTATAGAATACTAAATAAATTCCGACAACCAAATTAAAAATAGATATTATTCAATTAAATTTTAAATTATTAGAAGTAAAACTAACACTAATGCAAGACAGGTTAAATAAACAGATTATTCAAAAAAATAAAAATAAACAGATAATTCTATATATATTTTTGAAAACAGATTATTCTATTTGTATTATAAAATACTTATATTCATATAAGTTACAATTAATTATATAATTTTAAACCATAAATTAATAATTTTTAAATATATGCTATTCCGAGAATCATAAATATTTTTAATTAACGCAATAAGGACTAAGCTCAAAATATTTAATTTATTAAAATATAATATTTGTATAAAACTTTATGATATTGTATCACAATACAGACTATAATTTTTCCAGATATAATTAGATATTTGCAGTATATATTAAAAATTATGCTTTGTATTGTCCATATTCTGAATATATTTCACATTCAAAAATAAAGTTTCAAATTTCTATTAGCATATTTAAGATCGAATAGTTAAATGTATACAACTATAGTAAATTTGAAAATAGCACTTTAGATATATTATTTCTGATTTATTTTTAAATAGTATAACCAAAATCAGGTGGATTTTTATGATTTCGCAGATGTAAATATATTATAAAATATAAATTCGATTTTTATCAAATTTAAAATGATATATTTGTAATTTTCCAATTTTCTTGTGGAAATCTTGATTTACTAACACAACAGAAAGTACACGGAACACGAGATACATCGAGATGTAAACACAGTTTTACATAATAACTAGATTTTAATCTGCACGTCTATGGATATATTTTTCATCTTATAAACGTATTTGATAATATTAAAATATTTTAAATATATAATTTACATTTTAGTGTTATATATAATTTACATTTTAGTGTTATATATTGTTACTAATTTTGTTTACTTGCTAATATATTTTCAGGTTACTTACAATAAAATAACAATCCGAAATAATCAAATAGAGAATCTCTTTCAAATATGATTTTTCTTTAATTTGTACATTTTGCATATAATACATTTTTAAATTTATTTATATTATATAAAAATATGTTTAAGATAATATATTTACATGTTGTTTTTTAAAAAATATACTTTTAACATCTATCATTTTAGTATTTTACGAATTTATAAGTAAGAACAGTATTTTATTTAAATAATATAGCTCTATTATTTTAGTAAATTTTATACATAGTAACATCTATCATATCATTTTAGTATATTTTATTGATATAGGATATTTTCGGAAGTTATGATATTAAGTATTCTTTTTTTTTTTGGTTAAGATTTCAAAATATTAGATTGCTTTAATTCTTACAGCATTATAGTTTGTTTTTCGTGTGCATTTCAAAAAGTTATTTTTTATTATCTATGATTGTATCTTTTTAAAAATTTGAAACATTATCATTTTGAATTTGAATATTTATTTTCAAAATTTTATATTTTGTCAAGAAAAGTTTAGAAATTTACATAACTATATTTGAGTCGGGAAGATTACATGAATTTTGAAACAATTTTGTTACTACATTAACATATGGGGTTATTTTTAAAAAAAATATTTTCTAAAATTTGCTCAACATATTTTGTTATAATTAAAAAAAATTATAATAAAATTTGATTTTTCATTAATATTTTAAATGAATTACTAAAATTTCAAAGTTTTTTAATAACATGTTTTTAAAATAGTATATGAACAAAAGGTCATTATATACTATTATATTTTTGTATATAAATGTTTTAAACAATATATTGTTGAAAGTTTCAGAATAAATAAAAAGATAATATATAGTTATAGATATAAAAATTTAATCTATGTAAATAAATTTAGTGTTGTATAAAAAATTGTTTACGAATTTTAAACCATTTTAATGATGAGTGATATTTTTTTTATAATTTACCTATTTAATATAACTTCGTCATATTTAATTCATATAGCACTTCTATTTTATATAAAACATAATATAATTATAGAATTTATAAAAAAATAGTATAGAATTTTTCTTTTCTTGTTTTATAATAAAATTTTAGTTAACATTGATTTATAATAATATTATATTACTAATTACCAAATTAATCAATGTGTTATTATATAACAAAATTAATTTTTAAGTAAGATTTTGTTAGATTCTTTTTTAACATATTTTGTTATAATTAAAAAAAATCAAATTAATAGTTGGTTATTATTAATGTAAATAATCAAATATGTCATATTAATAAAATCTTTAAGTGATCCTACAATAATTTGTTAATAGTAGATAAAAATAGGACTATAAATTAATAGATTATATTAATATCATTCTTTAATTTTTAAATTTGAATCACAGCCAAAACATCATAAAAGGAAAAAATTTAGCTCTAGAAATCAGTTTTTCTATAATTTCTATTTAGAGTTTTGGAAAAAATACTATAGCAAATTCACCACCACACCTAAAATCTAAATCTTAGAGCAACAAACATAAAGTCAAAGTTTTACGGACTATCTGTAGAAATTCTCTTTTCTTTATGTTTTCCTTATTTCCACCTTAATTAATCTGGCTTGGTTTGGTTATATTACAACAAAGAAGCACAACTGCTTCGAACACAAACGACAAGATTATTACAGTATATAAATGAACCTATAATGCGAACACACCAGAGGAAACCTGTTTCGTATATCGACATTCGTAGCCTGTATGGGGAAAAAGATTGATCTCTTTAACAAAAAAAAATCTCACACCTACTTGTCTTTTCTTTCCTCTTTTATAGCTTCATAAGAAAGTAACACCTCTTTGAATTTTGCTTCAGCTACATCTGCAAGAATCGATGAGACCAAACACTCAATCCCACACAGTAAGATCAAAGTAGGGTTAAAGATATTAAACTATAATGCTACCTTTGTTAACTTGATTTTGGTCTGGATGAAATTCCATCGCCTTCTCCCTGAACGCTTTCTGAATGTACAACGAATACGAATCAACGCATAAGTGAAGGTTACTGCATCATCAGAGTTGTTTCAATGCTTACCTTAATCTCAGCTTCTGTGTATGGAGTTGCCCTGGACCTATAGAACACAAGAAACCCGCACTAAGTTCAATCGACATGTTCAGAATTGAGTAGTTAGCACACCAAGAACTAAAGATTTGATGACCAAAACTAAGAAGAAACAGAAACAGAAACAGAACCGAATCAAGAACAAAACCAAAAGTGACTCGAAGAGGACTTTCAGCTTTCTCAAAGCCCTAAGGCTCCTAAACAAACTAATGATCCTAATCTGTTCTCCCTCACACTTATTTACACTATTGCCAGTGACTATCAGTTTCATCGATAAAGTGTGAAGCTAGAACCATGTAGAAATATCATAATGTATGAGCAATTTGTTTCTATAATAGAAAAAGAAAGAAAGAAAAAACTACCTGCTGAGCCCTAAAACAGAGTAGTGATGCGATAGTGGATAGACTCTTGTACTCTGTTTTGGAGGCTCCTG
Source organism: Brassica napus (assembly GCF_020379485.1). Lineage (NCBI taxonomy): Eukaryota > Viridiplantae > Streptophyta > Magnoliopsida > Brassicales > Brassicaceae > Brassica > Brassica napus. Next base: position 18,546,842 of record NC_063446.1, read on the forward strand.
GTGATTGGTCCTTTGGTTTCTAAAGGTAGACTCAGCTTTCCAGTACCAATCATTTCTCTGATACTGCTGATGGTATTGGTGAGCATTAGGATCATTTTCCTTCCAATTCTCAAAGCCCCCTCTAAATTTGTTCCTCTCCCTGTTGAAAACGCTTTGCATGCGCCTAATACGTTCCTGCAAGAGAGAAGAGAGCTCTTAAAGTAGTGATATAAATAATCCAAACATTGATGAGTTGCAGTAGGAAAAGGGCGAATTAGACTAACCACTCTCTCAAGCTCTTCCTCATACTCCTCCTGCATCCGTTTGTTGTACCTTCTCCATGCTTCCTCCTGATAAGCTGTTCTGAAAGAACCGCCTCTGGTCCCTTTTCGCGCTGCTGACTGTGCTCTCCCTACCTTTAATGCCCACAATTTAACCAAAAAAGTTGGGAGCTTGGACAGTCAGGAGCATGAATTTTAACGGGAAAAAAAATGAATAGTGGAAAAATATTGCCAATGCAAAACCAAAAAGGTGATGACTTTTAGTTAATCACCTGGGTATAGACCCAATCAAAAGTTCTTCGCAGCTGATGAACCTACCAAACAATACAACCATCAGACATCTTCGAGATCACAATTTCGAAGGTAACTAAAACTAATCACCTAACCATAAACAAAATAGACAAGATAATTGATGATTACTCACGGCGAAAGTGGTGGCGGTTGCGCCTATTACAGTAAAGGCGAGGATTCCCCAAAGCTTCAAGTCCGCCTTCTGCGGCGGAGGTCTCCATTTACCATCTTTATCCCGTTCAGAATCTTCTCCCCCCATTTTTCAATTTACAGAATCCTTTTTGGGGCTCCTAGCAGCATCCTCAGGGAAAACTCGTTTGCTCCTCTTCCCGTCGATTCTTTGGGAATCAATTTCAGGTTTTGATTCTTCGCTGTTTACAATCAACTCAAAAGGACGTACACGACCAGACTCGATGAACCATTTCCAGATTTTGATACGCGAGACTTAATTGGGCTCTTATTAGGCTTTTACTTCCCCCCAAAATGAACATTGTTTCCTTTTTATAACTCAATTTCTAATCTATGGGCCTACAAGATTTTAACATTTTAATTTAACGAACTTTTTTTAGTAACACCTAATTTACATAAAGGGGTATAATTTTTGTAATTAATAAACACTAGATATTTGATCCGGATTATACTTTTTCAGTTGATTTTTTTTTTTTTATAACATTCACTTTTATGAAAAGTATGCAGGGTAAAATTTGAAATTTGTTGTCAATAATTGAGAGTTTAGATATTTCGGCGTATCTTATTACAAATTGATAAATGATGTAATGTGCTTTTTATGCTTTATAATTTCTAATTTCTTCATATTTAAAATTGCTAATTTTTTGTATTTTACCTTTTAATAAGTTATAAATAACAAATATTTTTTTTTATTAATTAAGTTTTCTAAAACGTTTTTGTATTTTTTAAAGAATACATATAATATATATAACTTAAATAATAGATGTAAACCTATTTGGGTATTTTTTAAAAAAAATAAGGTTAGTGATTTTTTGTTACAAAACCAGCTTTTCTTTTTTGAAAAAGGGAACCCAAAAAAAAAAAGGGAACCCATATAACTTTGCTGAAAGTCGTTTGAGATATATATATCTTGTTTTAGGATTGCTTTTAGGTTTAGCCGATATGTTTTTTCAGAAAAGGTTTAGTGGATATTTTAATGTGGACATTAATAAGGTTAAACGTTATATAAATATAACTATATAATAATCAAATTAGAATATTAAGTTTATTTAACTCGTTTTGCATTGATTTTAGTTTTATTTTAAAAATTTAAAAGGTAAAACAGAGTAATACATCTTTTGACATGTCTGTATTGGTAATACATTATAGATCTTTTAATGTATTAAAAAAGGAAGAAGTCCTAAAAAATCTACTTAAAACAAGTCATATTTGGAACATTTCATTCAACTAGAATTCCTATTATTTCTCGTACTACTAACTTCATTATTCTTTATTAAAGGCATTAGTCATAAAAAATGGTACTAACCTAATTCTCTACATATACGTTTACTATATACGCATTATTCCATCATAATTATTTTGTGCTATTATTAAATAGAGTATTTGTACTCCCTACCCACCATGTTTTCTATATTTGTACCCCATACCCTATTTCCCCTAATTTTTTCCCCCCCAATATCATCATTTCCCTCCTTTTCTATGGTATTCCACTTCTTTTAGTATATTTCCCTAATTTGCTCTATTAAATAATGTCCACCATATATTTATATATATATATGGTTACTTGTGATTTATTTAATAGTTAATACCTTCGGAGACTATAAACATAATACAATATCCATTGTAAAAAAATTGCATATTTTACGGAGATCAACCGTTAATTTATACCAACCTTATTAACTAAACTGATTTCATTAACCATGTTATATATATGAACACTTCAACATTATCATTCACAAACTAAACGATGTTTGTCACAACTTAATGTTCCAAGTTGGTTGTATTATTTAATACCAAACCAATTCAATACGAATTCATAGATATTATTATGGTCTACATAAAACATCTTCAATCTTTCTATCTGCTATATTTTCAGACTATTTATCTTCGGTTCTGTTAGATATTTAGTCTAACCAATTATAAATCGGTTAGTGATAACTTCTATAAACTTTGAAAACACTTTGTTATTTATTAACAATATATCGATACTTTAAAATAGGTTAGCAGTAGAATTGTGTTTTAGAACAAAATCTACTTATTTTAAAACATAATATTATTTTGAAAATAGTTTTGATACTATGTGTTATATTAAACATAGTTATATATATATATATATATATAGATTTGAAATAAATAATTATATACATAAATTATACTTTTGGTTAACTAAATTATTTATCAACCAAATAAAAATATTCGGGTGATTCAAGTTTTCGGGTTATCCGGTTTATAAATAGTATTTTTAAGATATTTGGTTATTTAAAAATTGAATGTAATTAATATTTTTAGATATATAATTTTTTATTTAAAAAACCAAGTACTCATTCGGTTCTCGGTTTGGTTCTCGGTTTCAATTTAAAAATTCAGGTACTCATTTGGTTTCCGGTTTCAATTTTTCAGTCATAGATATATGATTTGCTCTATTATTTATGCAGTTCAGTTCAATTTTGGTTTTTCAGTTTGGTACGGTTTGGTCCGTGGTTTTGGGTAAATGTGCTCAAACTTACACACTATCTTATATAGATTTCGTTTAAAATATATTTAATTACAAAAATAAACGAGTTAAATAAAAATTTCGTTTTAATTTGATTATTATATAGTTATTATAAAATTATCTAAAATTTGATAAATGTTAATATAGTATAACTAAAGGTACTGCAAATTTTTATTTTCAGTAAAATAAATATTGGAAGATTTTCATTATCGACTTTTTTTAATGAAAAAAAAATTCTTTTCATAAAAAAACAAAAGATAATAAAAATATTTTCTCCTTTGAAATACATCGTATTGGGTTAAGAGGAAACAATGTCGTTCCGAAACTATATCACCATCTTCATCATTTCAATCGAAGGTTTTTAATACATTACAATATATTTACTCAACGATAGGATCGATTTTGTTCTTATTTTTAGGCTTACTCAACTCTAGGGTTAATGGTCCACACAAGCACTGCAGGCGTATTGAAGTTTAACCGCTGAAAGTAATCAAATATCTACACACTGTAGGGCTGTTCAATATGGTAAAAATGAACCGTACCGAACCGAATCAAACCGAAATATATAATATGGTTTGGATTTGGTATATACCATACAAACCGAATGGATATGATTTTTAAAAAACCGTAGGATTTGGATATAGTTCGGTATATAACCGATAAAACCGAATAAACCAAATAAAACCGATCAAAAAATAGAAACATGTAAATATGTATATATTTTATAACAACGTATGAAAATCATAAGTTAATTTTTTGCTAATAACTATTACCATATTTTTTACAATAATAAAATAGTCCTGATTTGTAAAACACTTGAACTATAATTAAATAATAACAATTCATCGCAAACATGCTTCTTATTTTCTTAGTCTTCTTTTGATTTTTTTTGCTTTAATTTAGCATTGACTAAATTGAAATAAAGATTATAAATTTGATGATAACAATTAGTGGAAATTCTTCACAATTCTTTTTTTATCTATAAACGAATAGAGTTTTGTGTTTAATAGAAGAAACATGACTTTGATGAACGCTAAATATGAAAGAATATAATAACTTATTTTTTGTGCTTCGTGCTTCTGTTTTACTTTTTGTTTTTTATTTTTATTATCAAAATTTTGAGCTTTGATTTTAATTATAGATTTGATTATTTTATTAGATGATAGAAACATTTTTTATTTTTGTTCTTTTATTTAAACTTATAATATTTTTTAATAAATGAGTGTGTTGACAACAAGACTCTAAAATTCATATAATATGATCCCAAAATAAAGAATTATGTTTTTTGGTATAAAACCGAATAAACCGAAAACCGACGGCATATAAACCAAACCGAACCGAAGTAAATATGGATTTAGAATGGTAGTTATATTTTACTAACCGAAATACCGAAATACCGAAAAAACCGAACCGATATCCGGATTGAACACCCCTAACACACTGCAATACCACAGCTGCTTCAGATCATTGGTCAGAGGTTGCAAAATTACATCAAGTGTTCATTTTTGATGTTTTGGACTTGGCACTAGAATATTCAGGAACACAAATTCTCTTTGCATGAACATCTCTGGAGGGAGATTGTTTGGCGTCAATATGCATTCCATAAAAAATATTATCTCCCAAACATACCAAATGGACTAAATACATCAGTGCACTCGAAACGTCAGAATGTATTGTTTAAAGTGTTTATATTCCCTAGCATATGACGGATGCGTAACCTTGCCATCTTCTATCAAGTGTTGGGCATGCAATCTCATTGACGGAAATGTCTTTCCAAGTGATATGAACGCTACAATCTATATGTGATTGGAAAGTACCACATACGTTGATACGAGACACAATTCCTTCATGTGGTTTCTTGATACCTCAGCTTTCCACAAGTTCAACATTCCTACATGTTATCATCTTCTTTCTACAAACATGAAATTTTCAACGCACACATCAATCATTTTTGAAATGGTAGACGAAGACCCGCAACCAACCTCTTAATTTCATAATAATTTTCAGCAGCAAGATTACCAGGTGGTAACTACTCATTAATTTGTCCAGCCCAAAAATCCATAAATTTCTCATTTAGATTATGATCACTTTAAATCGCCATCATCCTAGATGTCAATGATAGTCTAGAAAGCCCTTATTTTCATCCTTTACAGATGGGGTATTTTGTAGTGTCTAACATATCATAAAACCGTTTCACACCAATGTTAGATTCTCCCCTACTAGTATCAGCTTCACGAAATGCATCTGTAACCATATCATGATACCTATTTTCCTGTTTTTATCCATCACCCCCATAATTTCCAAACATATTCTGTTCATGGTCTTCATTATAATTAGCACTATAACTTGGCTATTCAAATCCTTGACTTGTTGCCTAGTCCAAGTTTCTTGACCAACACTTCACTTCTTGCGTTGGTGCAGCGTCCTCCATATATTATTAGGCTACACACTTTTTTTGGACTACACAACGTGTGTTAAAAACTTTTTCCATCCGTGCGGGCTCTTGTGCCTTTGGTTGAGTGTTTAAAGCTCTTTTAGTGACCAAGATCTCACCTTGAGTTGGATAAGCCGTGGCATCCCCTAGTTCGTGTGTTAGTTGATGGTCCGTTGTTTATGTCATCATCGTTGGTTAGGGATGGTTTAGTTTTTTTCCTTGGGTTTTACAAAAACCTTATCATCTTTCACATACGAAGGTCTTGAGGCCGATCCATAATAGTACCCCTCTTCGTTTGTTTTGCTGCTCTATGAGTATGGCTTTATGGAAAATGATATGGCATGATTTTATTGGTCTTAACCATGTTATAAGTCCAGTTTTAGAGTCTATCATGAATTTTTACTAGTCTTTTTGTGTTATTTTGTGTTGTACAAGGTTTAGGTCGTTTTAGACGCAAAAAAAAAACAATTTAAGATGCAGAACTGTGCATATACGTCAGAATTTTAGGAATAGATGGAATAATTCTCTACCAACGTTTGAAGCTTATATTTTGACACAAGATATATAATTGAGTTAGCTTTCCAAAGCCATCAGTTTTAGGTTGATACATTGGTTAGATCAAAAGTTATACTCTTTCTACTGAAGAGTGGTCCGTCTGATGCGTGAGAGGAAGCTGTCGAAGTTGTGGTCAGGTGTCGAACGACACCACCATGGGTGTCAAACAATACCCCTCCTACTCAAGTATCGACGAGTTTTTATTAACTATTTTTAATTACAGTTTGACCCGGAAGTTTCTTTTATTTACAAAATAGTTCAGAATGTGTTTTAACCTAGATTATGTTTTCTAAGTCATTGTTGGAGGCTATGCTTTGTTTTAGTTTTGGAGAGAAGATCAAAACTCATTCAAAGATTGACTGAATCTTCTGTTGATTATTAATGATATCTTTTTAGACCATGATTTGTGTTATTGCTTTTATGTTTGAGTAGATCCATCTGTTATATCTAGGGTTTTCTAGGGTTTATGATGAATTGTTAGATTGATTGAATTGTTAGGGTAATCTTATAAATTCTTCATCAGGATTGAATTTACCAACTAGATTCGATTGAAAACCCTGGTAATCTATATCATAGGATAGTTGTGAGTCACGAGAGTCTAATCAATTACCTGAACTGAATCTTGTTGAGCTAGATACTTATTCGCAACGAGAGTTTGTTTAGTAATTTAGTTGAACATAATAGAATCTGATCTAATGCTTGTCTGAATCATTGAATCCTCAACAAGAGTTAGAATTCTAGGAATTTGACATAGATAGTTTCTGCAGTGAGAGCTGATTAATTTCATCAATGTGATTTGAGTTCAAGAACTGATTTTAATAAAACCCATGAACGATGCTTTTGTCTACAATTGTGAATTACCTGTTTGAATTCCCTAGATCTAGGGCTTTCTCCCATTCTTTACAACTCTTCTATTTACTTCTTTACAATCATTACTGCCTAGCTTAATTTGAAACTGATAATCTATTGTTTGAAATATTGAATATTTTTGGGTTCGATCCTTAAGTGAAACAGTGAACCTCTTACTTGAGAGAGTACAGTAAAAGTTAATTTTAGTATATCAATTATGTGCAGTTGCCACTATGGTCACCATTAGACTAAGTGTAGATTTTGTCTAGGTTTTTCTTTTTTTTTAACTTAGTTATCTTTTCTTATTTTTCAGGTACATGCACCGCAATACCAGTTGCAACAAGGAAAATGAGCTTTTGGATGTTTCAAAACAGGAGCTTACTGAGTTAGAATGTACGATCTACAAGTCTCCTTCACAGTCTCATGCAATCATATCAGACCTCAACTGGGTATGTATATTTCTAAGTTTGGTGTCAAACAACACCCTCCAAACACCAACCAACACCGTCAAGAAGGAGCGATGAACGACACCCACATGGTTTTGGTCGGCACCATTTGTGGGAATGCATTGGTGGTCAATGTGATCATATTTAAGGCTGATGCATAAGGAGTCTTACGAGACAAAAAAGGTCGTGTTCACAAAAAAGAAGGCCAATTGATTGATGCACAGAGGGCTGCAGTCCCTAATGCAATTGGTGTTGCTGAGAATGACAGAGTTGTTCAAAAGAGGACAATTGAATACTACATCATGCCTAATCATTTCTAAGCTAATATGCATGTGATTCATCCTCCTTCTTTCCAGAGGAATGATGTTGAGTTGAAATATTCTTCAATTTATAAAATTAAGGTAGAGTCTATGATGAGAAAGATCCTAGAAAGTCAGCAAAATATGGTTGTAGACTTCAAAAAGAAGTTGGATTCTGTCTACATTGAGCTGAATGGGAAATTTGAATTTCTGAACACTTATGGCAAGGAGTTGAATATTCAGGTTCAACAGATAAATGAGGTTGTGAAGAGGTTAGAGAAAACTCCTAGGCAATTTTTCAATATATATTGGGTGAGGATGAATAACAACATGAAAATTCGGGTAGAGACTCAAAACTGAAGCTTGGTGTCGATCGACAATCCAATAGCGTTGATCGATGCCCTACTCGACAAGACCTGAATACGTCACCAAATATTAGCATTGATCGACACTCATACAGTGTCGATGGACAATCATGGTTGGACGCACTACCAGTTTCTGCCATTGAACCAAGACCGATTAAGGAGAGAGTGTGATCTAATGGTTGCCTGAATCATTGAATCCACAATGAGAGTTGGAATTCTAGGAATTATACATCGATAGTTTCTGCAGCGAGAGATGATTAACTTCATCATTGTGATTTGAGTTCAAGAAGATTTTAGTAAAAACCATGAACGATTCGTTTGTTTACAATTCCGAAATACTTGTTTGAATTATCTAGATCTAGCGCTTTCTCCCATCGTTTACAACTCTTATATTTACTGCTTTACAATCACTACTGCCTAACTTAATCTGCAACTAACAGTATATTGAGTGAAATATTGAGTCTATGTGGATCCGATCCTTAAATGCTAAAATGAACTTTTTATTTGGGAGAGTAGCTTAAAAGTTTATTTGAGCATATCAATACATCTTCTCCAGACACTCGTAGTCTTGCATCTCCAATCTGTCTGATTTTTTCGGCTGAGACCTCCTTGGAGACGTACCATTGTTGCCCCAACATCTTCATTGACATTGGCTTATAAGAAGAGTTACTCCATCTCCTTGAAGTAATCATCCACTCCCTTAGATCCTTGAGTTAGGCATCTAAGCTTTTGTTGGAGATCTCGGCCATAATGACTTGGCACAACCTTCTTTCCATGAGAATTTTCATCTCAAACGAAGAGTTTACTTGGGGTTCATTGTTGCGCCTCCTGGTGCTGCATGTTTACTCCCACCAATTGAGTGCATATCCATTAAACTCTGTGGCTGCTAAACGATTTTTTTGGTTCTGAGTAGTCATTGCATCTGAAAACTAGATCCATCTTTTTTTTCCTAGTCTATATAATCATTTGGATCGTTGTTGCCTTCAGAGAGTGGGATCCTGACCTTAAGACACCCAAGTTATCCTCACCTGCTGCCCACAAGTTTTTCATGGTTGTTTTCGACCATCTTGTGTTCCAGCGTCACTATCACCATCTTCCTTCTCTTGGCCATGAGCTATTTTGCCTGCTTCTTGCCTACCTAAAGGACGAGGAGAAAACTCAATAACTCGTACCTCCACAGCCTCATTCTCCAGACGCAGCTGCCTCTTTATTTCGCTTATGATGGCTTGCATCTGCATTGGGTCGAGCCTAGCAGCGGCGGGTTCTACCGCAGAACGTGCTTCTCCATCAGTTGGATCTTCTTCGTTCCTTAACATGGCTCCTGTTAACACTTAGCAAACAAGTTAAAGAAAACAAACTCCCTCTCACTAAATTTTATGGTGAATCTTCCAAGTATCCTGCTCTTCCCACAAGTTCAGTTGAGAACAAAGTTTTAGTCACCTAAGACTTAGAAACCCTACCCAAAACGTGACTTAAGATAAAAAAATTGCAGGATTTTTGGCCTCATACCGTATTAAACAACCTAGATCCTATTTCTCCTAGATTTAATTCTAATTTCTTTCTTTTGATTCTTTTGATTCCTTTTAGATCTTCTTTTCTTTCTTTTCTTTTGTTTCATGTGGCCCTGACTTTTACAAAAGATAGAAAGGGAAGAGAGTGTTTACCAATGAATTTAAAGAAGAGAACAAACCCTTAGCTCTAGTACCACTTGAACGGCCATGGCCGGCTGCTTCCCTTAGATCGCTTGAAAGATTGATGGATTATGGTTTGATCTCAAGGCTACTAGCACTTGTTTGCAAGATCGGTGGACTCACACTTTGATGATGGAGTTTCTGTGTGTTGTATAGAGTCAATGACCTACATGAGTAACCCTGTTTGTAGTCCTTATTATCACGTAATGGAAGGTTCCCCTTCTGGTGATCAAGGTCGATGTTATTGTGCTAACAACGAAGGCGAGAATACTTGGATTTTAAAATAAATTTGAATAGTTAAACAATTTTGTATTTATCTTTGAAGTTTACATGTGTTTATAAAGAAATCTACGCCAACATAAGCCAAAGCCCTCATCATATTTTCACTATGAAAGCAATACCCTTTTGTTTAATCCTACTCTAACTTGTTTTACTACTTAAGGATGTAAACTGAGTAATTATAGTATTGTGCCAACCCTTTTGTTAGACCGACTTCTTTGTCCTTCTCCGCTTGCACAAGTCAAACAAAAGCCCCTAGGCCCATCCTCATGGCCTTAGCTCGTGATCTTTTTATCGGCCCAAGTGTAAAAAGAAATAGATCTTTAACTTGGATGATAGACTCATTTTTGCCTGTGAAAAGCCCATTTCGACCATCTTTCTTTAAAGGTGGTTCTAGGTTCTCTTTGACTTGTCCATGATGTTCATCGCTTCCAATTAGTCAAAAATGTCCTTACATAGTCATTTCCAGCTCCGAGTCATCTTTCTCATTCTTATTCTCATTTCACGACCATAACGCATAGTCGACCTCATTTCAGGTTGATCGAAGATCGAATCGTCCATTCCCAGCTTGCCGACGTCCATTTCCAGCTAGTCCATGTTCACGTGTCGCATTTCCCGCCTACTCATGGTTGACTAGACCATTTTCAGTTGCAAGCTCGTTGAGTACATCTCTTTTTGTCTAGCCAGTCTGTTGGCCGAGTCTGGTTGAACCTAGGTCGCATCACCTTATGTTTAATACCCAATGAAAGTAAGGCCTTCGATGCAACAATAGTATTCCAAACATAAGAAGGGTTATGACACGATATAGGTCGTAAAGACGAGCTCAATCTGAAGTATTTTCCCTCAAGATCCTTTTCAGCAACGCATTTGTGAACTGAAGTAATCTCCAAAGTTTCTTAGCCAGAAGAGCTTAATTAAACTCATGAATCGCCCTAAATCCTAATGCAACCTTTTTTTTAATGGAAACATCTTCTTTCATTTTGCCCAATGAAATCTTATTCTGGAAGGATTCGAACTCCACCAAAAAGTGCAATGTCACTAGCTAATTTCTCACAAATGTCCAAGGGAAGAAAGATGTTGGCCATAAAATAAGTGGATAAGGCCAAAGAAATTGACGTAATTAAGACCTCTTTTCCACCCTTAACAATCTCGTTGACCAACCATTCAATATAAATGAAAGCAAATATCTTGCATTTTCATCTACTGATATCCTCTGGTATACCGAGATATGATCCCATACCACCCTTATTATGGATAGCCTAAACATTCTTGATCGATTTTTTTGTCCCAAGAACTTGTTTTCCAAAGAACAAAGACGATTTGTCAAAATTTATGCATTGACCTGAAGCTTTCCCATAAGTTTGGATAATTTTCATAATTTCACCACATTCACGGGGCTCCGACTTTCAAAAAAGTCTATCATCTGCAAAACATAGGTAATAAGATGGAGGACTGCTCCATGCAATACACATCCCCATAATCTTCATCTTAACTTATTCATGATTTAGAAGGCTGACGAGTGGTTCTTTGTGCAAGATAAAGATAAAATGAGACAAACGATTCCTTGCCATAACCTCACTTAGGTAATAGTATTTTCTCTAGGTTGGCAATTTAAAAGAGCATGGCACTTGACGGACTTAATATATCTCATAATCCAATGTTTTCAACTCTATGAAATTACCATCTTCTCCATTATTCCTTTAAAGTCCCACTCCTTTCCATCATATATGGTTTGTTCATATTTGTCTTTATTGCCATTTTCTTATAACGTCTTCCTTGGCTCTTGCAACACATGATATATCTCTTGAACTATCAAAATATATCTCTTTCATGACAAAAACCAACTAATTTCAGATAAAAAATTGGGTAGGATCTTCTTTCAAACAATAACCTTGTAATGTACATTACAAAGACTGATTTGTCGAAATTGTATCTCTTGGAAGCGATCAATCTTTGGTATAAGACAAATATGTGTTTACTAAGTTCGGACTTGACAAAGGCTGGCGCCGGGCCTAGGTGGTGGACCGCAAGGTCAACACCTGGTTAATCAAAAAAAAAAAAAAAAAAAAAAAAAAGTTCGGACTTGATTGTTCCATGGAAAGTAAAATCACTGACCATACAAGTCAAGTCGCATTAGACTATTTCTCAAAACTTTGATAAAACAACACAGTAATACCATCTGGTGGGTGGTCCAGATGAATTATCTCGGCATCATCTAAATATGTAGTATATCTAAATATATGCCGGCACTATCCTTTTATCCTTTATAATGTTTTGTTTTTTGCTAAACACTTGTTTTTTCTTTATTGGCTAAAATGATAATTGTCGTTATTGAGAAGCAAGTACCGCGTCGCGTTGCAATGTTATGGGACAATGTTAAGCTAAAAGCTTAAT